>NC_060185.1:94392279-94737279 GCF_021184085.1 Oncorhynchus gorbuscha | reverse complement strand
TAAAGAGGGCTGTCACGTGTCGAGACAGAAGACGCAAGATCGAGGCTGTAAGTAAGCAATTTCACTTTAATAGCGTTCTACACCTGTTGTATTCGGGGCGCATGTGACAAATACAACTGGATTTGATTTGATTTTACCAGCTGGTGAGCAAGGAAGATAAACCCGTTGGTTACAATGGTATGAACCTGAACAATGGACCCTTACTCTATCACAAAGGCTGTGTCTCAAATAGGACCCTATTCCCTATATAGCGCACTACTCCTTACCATAAACATATAGGCTCAGGTCAAAAGTAGTACACTACGTAGGGCATAGTGTGCACATTCGGTACACATACTAATACAGGGCCATCAGATGTAGAGACACTCGGAGAGACAGAAACGTGTTTATATTTCCGTTGATACTTTGTGAGGATAAGTGCCTTCACTTGTTCATGATCTGGGATTCATTTTAAAGTCATTACTTAATGAACTAGATTGGCATCGAGTTGAAAGGAGGAGAAATGATGAGTGATTCCTGCGGAGACGTGGCACTTCAATTATACACTTACATCAACTTCAATCTGCTTTACTTCAACCTTTTACATGGAAGTTATAAAGTACAGTAAATCACTCACAGTCTGCCAGCAGGACACCTGTAAAATAAAATGAATACAAAACCCCTTTAATAACTGGGCTGACAAGTTGGCAGACTGCCAGGCATCGCTCCAACAGTATCCTCGTTACCTCTGACATATGAGATGTGATCTGTTCCCTCTCACTGTTAATAAACCATACTTTGCATTACTCTTGCCAGACACATCATGCACATGTTGGATTTGATTTCTCCAACCCCCCCCCCTCCCACCTCTCATACAAAAAAACACATGTGTCCCAAATGGCACCTGATTCCCTTTATAGTGCACTGCTTTTGACCAGAGCCCTATGATAGTACACTATGTAGGGAATCAGGTGTCATTTTGATATGACGGCACATCACCATAAAAGTGAGATGGGGAGAGAAAGTAGAAGGTGAAGGGGGCAGTGCGTTCATGTTTCCAGAATCTCTCTTCTTCATTCAGAATGCCTCTACCTTTAAAGGTTATTAATCCCAGAGGGCTATTTATTAAAAGTCCCCGGTGTGGACTCCTCTGTGAAGATGTTTGGCAGGATGGCAGTCCCCCTTGTCGGCCTCTCTGATGTGAGTCAGACAAACCAAGCAGTAGGGTTGAGGTAAAGATTTGTCATGTGGCCGCAACAAAACCTGCACAAGTGAGGCTTATGATGATTTATAGGGCTTATTTCTGAAAATGGTAAAGTGAAATTAATCACATTCCCACCTGACGCCGCAGTGATAAACGACAAGCTGTCGGTGAGAGACAGTGAGCCATCCATGAAGTGCTCGGCGATGCGCATCCGCCTCAGATAGCATGACCTGGGGTGCAACGCCGCCAGATGCCCCCTCAGGATGGTCCTCCGTGTCAGGGAACCAGGGGAGCAGGGCCAACCTCGTGCCCACAGCCAGGGTACCCAGACAGGGGTCTAATTGAGGGAGGGACAGCCTGGAGGAGATTTGAGCCTAGAGAGGGGATGCCCTGAGCTGGAGTGGGCTGGGGAGGGGAGGAGAGGAGAGATACTCATAGACCTGTCAGGCATCACTGGGATGTGAGATCACCTGATGCATATGTCAACCTCTTTTTCTGTGTTTTTTAAAATTTTAAATAGAAGAAAACCGTTTTTAATTAAAAAAATATATTTTAGTGGTCTATGCTAGATGTATCTTAGAATATATTCGATTATGGTAATATCTTTAGATCAGGATCACAGTTTGGTATTTGGTCCTGTTATTTATCACCTTAAACGAGCTCCTACATCAGACAATGATCCTAGATCTGACCTCTAACCCCTAGATCTGACCCCTAACACCTTGATCTGACCTCTAACCCCTAGATCTGACCCCTAACACCTTGATCTGACCCCTAACCCCTAGATCTGACCCCTAACACCTTGATCTGACCCCTAACCCCTAGATCTGACCCCTAACACCTTGATCTGACCCCTAACCCCTAGATCTGACCCCTAACACCTTGATCTGACCCCTAACCCTGAGATCTGACTTCCGGCTCCATCTGATGGCATCAGAGGTTGAACAACTTTGATCCAACATCTAGTTCCTTAGTTAACGGCAAAGTGTGTACCATGTACCTCTATTTGTAGTACAGGAAATGCATTCATGACCCATTAAATTCTACAAAGACATTGTAGTATCTGTTGCTGGTACTTCTTTGTTCTTTCCCATACGTCAAGCTAAGTCATTTACTGCCCCTTGCAGTAATGTAGACATTAGCGTCCTTTTGATTGAATGTCCATGTTTTCCTTGCAACGTTTAGAGGTGTGTACATGAAAGATGACCCTAAAAACAAGAAATGTCATTATTTCATTCTCTCAGTCTCAGTCTGCCTTCACAGAAATAACAAATATTTGTCCTTGATAATTAATAGTGATGTTTAGCAGGTTTGTTTCAACGCACCCTCTTAATCAAATTTTGTTTCCACTCTGCGGTTTGTAAATTACTGGAAAATGATGCCCATTTACCACTGTCTCTCCATAACGACAACGTTCATTTTTCTTCACGTTTAATTCGCTCTCTTGCTCTCTCTCTCTCTTACCCGGCTCTCTGCATCTCTCGCTCTCTCTCTCTATTTCCCCCCTATGCCTTTTCATCCAATTTAGGAACACTCTAAAGCCACCGAGGACCCAACACATTAACTGCGATTTTACAACTTTTCCAGAAAAACATTATGAGGTACTGATCTGAAATGTCACCACTACAAATGTCTTGTCCACATCCCATTATTTGCAACTAAATGTTAAGTGTTTATATTCACACAGTGCTACAGTGACATTTCAGAGCAGGGAATTGTGGGATGGGGTGATTTTCAGCAGCCATTATGTGTCATTTATGAACAAGCTAACAAATGACAATCATTGGGTTGTCTGAGGCCTCATTAGTACCCGCTGTGACCAATAGCAATCAGGTGTATCTACACTACAACTGGAGCTTGCTACGAGTGTGCAATAATGAGTCTGTTTTTTATATTAAGAAATATATAAATCTCATATTTACATATTTGCATGAAAAGCATGATGTAAATATGTAGACCGGCATAAAGGCAATAGGCTACAGGATGTTCATATCTCCACAATTACTATTGGTACACACACACACGCACGCACACACACACACACACACACACACACACACACACACACACACACACACACACACACACACACACACACACACACACACACACACACACACACACACACACACACACACACACACACACACACACACACACACACACACACACACATTATTAACTAGTATCCTTATTCGTAACCTGAAATGAGTGTTGCATTACGGGCCCATTTCTCTTCCCATTGTCCAATTAGTCATACATTCTATTCCCATGTGCCAAATGACTGTAGGAGTTAAGGTTTTCTCACTGCCTCTTACAATGCTACGGCTATGGAGCCTGACATAATGGAGGATTTTAGTCCCTAACCACTTTTCCCTAACCACTTTTCAGGACAGCGGAGTCAATCACCACCTTCCGGAGACACCTGAAACCCCACCTCTTTAAGGAATACCTAGGATAGGATAAGTATTCCCTCACCCCCCCCTTTAAGATTTAGATGCACTATTGTAAAGTGACTGTTCCACTGGATGTCATAAGGTGAATGCACCAATTTGTAAGTCGCTCTGGATAAGAGCGTCTGCTAAATGACTTAAATGTAAATGTAAATGTTTTCTGAAAACATATGATGCAGCCCCTCTCCATGAGCACACCTAATAATAATAATAATAATAATAATAATAATAACAATAATAATAATATACCTCTTAGTACGCTGGAGAGGTTGTACGAGAGGCCCTGACCCACCACAGAGCTACACTGTCAACTAGTCCCTGACCCACCACAGAGCTAGACTGTCAACTAGACCCTGACCCACCACCGAGATCAAATCAAATCAAATTGTATTTGTCCCACCACAGAGCAGATGTTAACTAGTGTCCGAAATGCTTGTGCTTCTAGTTCCGACAATGCAGTGATAACCAACAAGTAATCTAACTAACAATTCCAAAACTACTGTCTTATACACAGTGTAAGGGGATAAGGAACATGTACCCAGGATATATGAATGAGTGATGGTACAGAGCAGCATACAGTAGATGGTACCCAGTACAGTATAGCTCCTGACCCACCCAGAAGCCATATGAGATGAGTGTGTCCCAGACAAAGTAAACAAAGTGGCATAGTTAAAGTGGCTAGTGATACATGTGTTACATAAGGATGCAGTCGATGATGTAGAGTACAGTATATACATAGACTGTCATATGAGATGAATAATGAGGTAAGTAACATTATCAAGGTAGCATTGTTTAAAGTGGCTAGTGATATATTTACATCATTTCCCATCAATTCCCATTATTAAAATGGCTGGAGTTGGGTCAGTGTCAATGACAGTGTGTTGGCAGCCCACTCAATGTTAGTGGTGGCTGTTTAACAGTCTGATGGCCTTGAGATAGAAGCTGTTTTCAGTCTCTGACGGTCCCAGCTTTGATGCACCTGTCCCAGACCCACCTTCTGGATGAGCTAGGGGTGAACAGGCAGCCCACCGGTTGGTTGATGTCCTTGATGATCTTTATGGCCTTCCTGTAACAACGGGTGGTGTAGGTGTCCTGGAGGGCAGGTAGTTTGTCCCCGGTGATGCGTTGTGCAGTCCTCACTACCCTCTGGAGAGCCTTACGGTTGAGGGCGGAGCCCTGACCCACCAGGCGGTCAACAGCCCGCCAGGATGCCCACCATTGTGCATCTGTAGAAGTTTGTCAAATATTTTGGTGACAAGACCTAGACTTTCTTCAGCCTCCTGAGGTTGAACAGAGCTAGCTGCTGCCCCTGACCCTTCACGATGCTGTCAGTGTGAGTGGACCAATTCAGTTTGTCTGTGATGTGTATGCAGAGGAACTTAAAACTAGCTACCCTCTCCACTACTGTTCCATCGATGTGGATAGGGGGTGACCCTCTGCTGTTTCCTGAAGTCCACAATCATCTCCTTAGTTTTGTTGACGTTGAGTGTGAGGTTATTTTCCTGACACCACACTCCAGGCCCTCACCTCCTCCCTGTAGGCCGTCTCGTCGTTGTTGGTAATCAAGCCTACCACTGTTGTGTCGGTCCTGCAAACTTGATGATTGAGTTGGAGGCGTGCGTGGCCACGCAGTCGTGGGTGTAAGAACAGGGAGTACAGGAGAGGGCTCAGAACGCACCCTTACATTTCCCCGTGTTGAGGATCAGCGGGGAGGAGATGTTTTGCCAACCCTCACCACCTGGGCGGCCCGTCAGGAAGTCCAGTACCCAGTTGCACAGGGCATTTGGGTCGAGACCCAGGGTCTCGAGCTTGAAATCTTTTGGCATTGGAGGGTACTATGGTGTTGAATGCCGAGCTGTAGTCGATGAACAGCATTCTCACATAGGTATTCCTCTTGTCCAGGTGGGTTAGGGCAGTGTGCAGTGTGGTTGAGATTGCATCGTCTGTGGACCTATTTGGGCGGTAAGCAAATTGGAGTGGGTCTAGGGTGTCAGGTAGGGTGGAGGTGATATGGTCCTTGACTAGTCTCTCAAAGCACTTCATGATGACGGAAGTGAGTGCTACGGGGCGGTAGTCGTTTAGCTCAGTTACCTTAGCTTTCTTGGGAACAGGAACAATGGTGGCCCTCTTGAAGCATGTGGGAACAGCAGACTGGTATAGGGATTGATTGAATATGTCCGTAAACACACCGGCCAGCTGGTCTGCGTATGCAGACTGTCAACTAGTCCCTAACCCACCACAGAGCTAGACTGTCAACTAGCTCCTGACCCACCACAGAGCTAGACTGTCAACTAGCTCCTGACCCACCACAGAGCTAGACTGTCAACTAGCCCCTGACCCACCACAGAGCTAGACTGTCAACTAGCTCCTGACCCACCACAGAGCTAGACTGTCAACTAGCCCCTGACCCACCACAGAGCTAGACTGTCAACTAGCCCCTGACCCACCACAGAGCTAGACTGTCAACTAGCCCCTGACCCACCACAGAGCTAGACTGTCAACTAGCCCCTGACCCACCACAGAGCTAGACTGTCAACTAGCCCCTGACCCACCACAGAGCTAGACTGTCAACTAGCCCCTGACCCACCACAGAGCTAGACTGTCAACTAGCCCCTGACCCACCACAGAACAAGACCAACAGAGTGACGGACCCTGACAAATCCTGACCAAGTAAAATAAAATACAGTTAGCAGGACCATTGGACAGAGCAAGAGTTAGCCATTTATTTAAGATACTAGGTGACAAGGTAGACAGGGTACAGCCGACGCCAATACATTTCTGTCTGGCTATGGTAGCTAAAACTTATTTCAAACTACTGTATGGGCCCTGGTCGAAAGTCTTGCACCATTAAGGGAATAGGGTGCCATTTGGGACACAACATTTCTTATCGGAGCCTTTGAAGTCTTTTGGCATCAGCGAACGATGATGCTACGATGCTGCTGCCGTTGCCTAGCTCCGTTTAAACCGTTTGGGATGCTGTTGCCGTGGCCTCGCTCCGTTCAATCCATTTGGGATGCTGTTGCCGTGGCCTCGCTCCATTCAATCCTGTTGGGATGCTGCCGTTGTGGCCTCGCTCCGTTCAATCCTGTTGGGATGCTGCCACCCTCGCTCCGTTCAATCCCCCTACGATGCTGCCGTTGTGGCCTCGCTCCGTTCAATCCCCCTAAGATGCTGCCGTTGTGGCCTCGCTCCGTTCAACCCCCTACGATGCTGCCGTTGTGGCCTCGCTCCGTACAATCCCGTTGGGATGCTGCCGTTGTCTACAGTCAATCACGGATTACAAAAAGAAAACCAGCACCGTCACGGACCAGGATGTCTTGCTCCCAGGCAGACTAAATAACTTTTTTGCCCGCTTTGAGGACAATACAGTGCCACTGACACTACCCACAACTAAAACATGCGGACTGCAGCCGACGTGAGGAAAACATTTAAACGTGTCAACCCTCGCAAGGCTGCAGGCCCAGACGGCATCCCCAGCCGCGCCCTCAGAGCATGCACAGACCAGCTGGCTGGTGTGTTTATGGACATATTCAATCAATCCTTATCCCAGTCTGTTGTTCCCACATGCTTCAAGAGGGTCACCATTGTTCCTGTTCCCAAGAAAGCTAAGGTAACTGAGCTAAACGACTACCGCCCCGTAGCACTCACTTCCGTCATCATGAAGTGCTTTGAGAGACTAATCAAGGACCATATCACCTCCACCCTACCTGACACCCTAGACCCACTCCAATTTGCTTACCGCCCAAATAGGTCCACAGACGATGCAATCTCATCCACACTGCACACTGCCCTAACCCATCTGGACAAGAGGAATACCTAAGTGAGAAGGTTGTTCATCGACTACAGCTCGGCATTTAACACCATAGTGCCCTCCAAGCTCGTCATCAAGCTCGAGACCCTGGGTCTCGACCCCGCCCTGTGCAACTGGGTACTGGACTTCCTGACGGGCCGCCCCCCAGGTGGTGAAGGTAGGCAACAACATCTCCACCCCGAGGATCCTCAACACTGGGGCACCACAAAGATGCGTTCTGAGCCATCTCCTGTACTCCCTGGTCACCCACGACTGCGTGGCCATGCACGCCTCCAACTCAATCATCAAGTTTGCGAACGACACAACAGTGGTAGGCTTGATTACCAACAACAACGTGACGGCCTACAGGGAGGAGGTGAGGGCCCTCGGAGTGTGGTGTCAGGAAAATAACCTCACACCCAACGTCAATAAAACTAAGGAGATGATTGTGGACTTCAGGAAACAGCAGAGGGAACACCCCCCTATCCACATCGATGGAACAGTAGTGGAGAGGGTAGTAAGTTTTAAGTTCCTCGGCGTACACATCACAGACAAACTGAATTGGTCCACCCCCGCCTCTTCAACCTCAGGAGGCTGAAGAAATTTGGCTTGTCACCAAAAGCACTCACAAACTTCTACAGATGCACAATCGAGAGCATCCTGTCGGGCTGTATCACCGCCTGGTACGGCAACTGCTCCGCCCACAACCGTAAGGCTCTCCAGAGGGTAGTGAGGTCTGCACAACGCATCACCGGGGGCAAACTACCTGCCCTCCAGGACACCTACACCACCCGATGTCACAGGAAGGCCATAAAGATCATCAAGGACAACAACCACCCGAGCCACTGACTGTTCACCCCGCTATCATCCAGAAGGCGAAGTCAGTACAGGTGCATCAAAGCTGGGACCGAGAGACTGAAAAACAGCTTCTATCTCAAGGCCATCAGACTGTTAAACAGCCACCACTAACATTGAGTGGCTGCTGCCAACACACTGACTCAACTCCAGCCACTTTAATAATGGGAATTGATGGAAAATGATGTAAAATATATCACTAGCCACTTTAAACAATGCTACCTAATATAATATTTACATACCCTACATTATTCATCTCATATGTATAGGTGTATACTGTACTCTATATCATCTACTGCATCCTTATGTAATACATGTATCACTAGCCACTTTAACTATGCCACTTTGTTTACATACTCATCTCATATGTATATACTGCACTCAATACCATCTACTGTATCTTGCCTATGTCGCTCTGTACCATCACTCATTCATATATCTTTATATACATATTCTTCATCTTCATATAAGGTAGTAGTTTTGGAATTGTTAGCTAGATTACTTGTTGGTTATTACTGCATTGTCGGAACTAGAAGCACAAGCATTTCGCTACACTCGCACTAACATCTGCTAACCATGTGTATGTGACAAATAAAATTTGATTTTGATTTGATTTGATTTGAACAATTATATAATCACAACATGTAAAGTGTTTGTCCCATGTTACATGAGCTGGAATTATAGATCCCAGAAATATTCCATATAATCGTGCACAAATTTGTTTACATCCTTGTTAGTGAGAATTTCTTCTTTACCAAGATAATCCATTCACCTGACCGGTGTGGCATATCAAGAAGCTGATTAAACAGCATGATCATTACACAGGTGCACCTTGTGTTGGGGACAATAAAAGGCCACTCTAGAATGTGCAGTTTTGTCACAACAACGCCACAGATGTCTCAAGTTTTGAAGGAGTGTGTAATTGGCATGCTGACTGCATGAATGTCCACCAGAGCTTTTGGCAGAGAATGTAATATTAATTTCTCTACCATTCTCATTTTAGAGAATTTGGCAGTATGTCCAGCCAGCCTCACAACCACAGACCACGTGTCACCATGGCAACCCTGGACCTCCACACCTGGCTCATCCACCTGCAGGATCATCTGAGACCAGCCACCTGGACAACTGATGAAACTGTGGGTTTACCACAACTGAAACATTTCTGCAACCATCTCAGAAACCATCTCAGGGAAGCTCATCTGTGTGCTGTTCATCCTCCCCCTGGGTCTTGACCCGACTACAGTCCGGCATCATAACCGACTTCAGTGGACAAATGATCACCTTCGAGGGCCACCGGCACACTGGAGAAGTGTGCTGTTCACTGATGAATCCTGGTTTCAACAGTACCGGGCAGATTGCAGACAGTGTGCATGGCTTCATGTGGCCGAATGGTTTGCTGATGTCAACGTTGTGAACAGAGTGCTCCATGGTGGTCATGGAGTTATGGTATGGGCAGGCATAAACTATGGACAATGAGCACAATTGCATTATATCATTGGCAATTTGAATGCACAGAGATACCGTATTTATATTTGTATTTAGTATGGATCCCCATTAGTTCCTGCCAAGTGTCGTGTCTTTGGCTATGCCGGATTAAGTGATATGACATGCTATTCTATAAAATGATTTCTCCGTAATTACTATTACCTGATTGAGCTAATCATGTAAATGTAATTAACTAGAGAGTCGGGCACCAAAAAAATAATATTTATAGAGCTGTTATCTTCCGAATAAACTCTTAAAGACCTAGTAATATTTTACATCAATAGCAGTCAATATTAATCGTCCTCTTAATTCAGTCTCATCTGAAAGTTGTAAATTATTGGTTATCTGCACGAACCCTGGCAAACAACTTGAATCAGCATAACAAAATTGGGTTTAATCATTTATTTACCAAATACCTAATTAATCACACAGAATTACACATACAAATAATTAATCATAACTTGATTACAAATTACGTGATAAAGGAAAGCGTCCCTCACGGGCGGAACAGATTTGACAGCTGGTTACACAAAGGAAAAGGGCTGGGTTTGGGTGAAAGAGCGGGAAGACTGAGGTACACAGTGAGAATCTGTGCTATCGTAAATACAGTATCTGATCCATTCTAAATTACCGCCCATTTGGAAAAGGAAAATGCAATAAATATTTACTCTGAGCTGTGCTTCGGTAGGTTGGTGGTAGATGGAAGGCCGTGTTGCCAAACCGAGTACTTTGAAGAATGTCTCTGGTTGTCAATTGGATACGTTGTAGTAACGTCGTTGGGTGATAGACGGGAAACTCTCTCTGTTCCTTCCTAACCATCGTTGCATCTGCTGTTGCTAAGTCAACAGCTAGGAGGTATCACTTCTGTAGTGAATAAGAGTTCAAAGTTCATACCATTCGCAACCAAAGCTCACGCTGATGTTGGCTTCGTTCTGAAGTTATTATCTGAACCATTCTGACATCGGAACGTCATCCTCATGTCCTCGGAACAGGAGGTTATATTGTCGTCAAGGCTTTATATAGGAAGGGAGAGGAGGGCGTGTTTGAAAAGTTTTATAGCCAATGTCCCTTCAAAGGGGCGGGCCACTAATTGAGCAGAGCCCTACCTTATGAAAACCCAAATCTCACATTTTAGAAGCTAAAATCACATTTCATCCCATCACAAATAATTTCATATTCAAATATTTAAATACAACAACAATTCCATGTGAATCCGATAACTCTGATGTGTAGACCTTCCACTGTAGATGTCATCTTATCATTGATGAGAATGTCTCAGATGACAACCGAACTGACATCATATTCTTATTTTTAAGTACCACTGCATATGTTCAATTGTTCGGATTAGCAGAATATAGTTCATTTCCCCCCACTTTCTGATGTTCCCTGAATCTCTATGTTAACCAAGGGTTTTGCAAATGTCACATCAGTAGGGTAGAGAGAGGAAAAAGGGGGGGAAGAGGTATTTATGACTGTCATAAATCTACCCCCAGGCCAACATCATGACACGAGGCAGCAGCTTCTTTTCCTGGGGCCTGGCAAAATTAAGGCAGTTAAACAGTTTTAAAAACGTTACAATACATTCAGAACAGATTTACCAACACATTAAGTGTGTGCCCTCAGGCCTCTAATCTTCTACCACATATCTACAACACAAAATCCATGAGTATTTATGTGTATAGTGCATATGTTATCATGTGTTTGTCTGCGTGAATCTGTGTCTATGTGTTTGTGTTGCTTCACAGTCCCTCACTGTTCCAGAAGGTGTATTTTTATCTCTATTTTAAAAAAATCAAATGTTACTTCTTAAATCAGTTATGTGGAATAGAGTTCGGTGAATTCATGTCTCTATATAGTACTGTGCGCATCCCATAGTCTGTTCTGGACTTGATGACTGTGAAGAGACATCGTGGCATGTCTTGTGCGGTATGCATGTGCCAGCATTTCAACATGTCAATACCTCTCACAAATACAAGTAGTGATGAAGTCTATCTCTCCTCCACCTTGAGCCAGGAGAGATTGACATAAGATCCTGAGACCCATTGTCGTGCCATACATCCGCCGCCATCACCTCATGTTTCAGCATGATAAAGCACGGCCCCCCCATGTCGCAAGGATCTGTACACAATTCCTAGAAGCTGAAAATGTCCCAGTTCTTCCATGGCCTGCATACTCACCAGACGTGTCACCCATTGAGCATGTGTGGGATGCTCTGGATCAACGTGTACGACAGCGTTTTATGATCCCTACCAGTTTTTAAAGAATCTGTTACCAACAGCTGCATGTTCTGTATGTATTCCCAGTCATGTGAAATCCATAGATTAGAGCCTAATTTATTTATTTCAATTGACTGTTTTCCTTTATATGAACTGCAACTCATTAAAATTGTTGCATGCTGAGTTGATATTTTTGTTCAATTAGTATCAATAATAAACAATGATCTAAGATAGGGACTGGAGAGAGAGAGGATTGGGGGAGAGATAGAGAGAGAGAGGGTGGGGGAGAGAGAGAGGGGAGAGAGGGGGTAGAGGGTGGTGGGGGGAGAGAAAGAGGGTGGGGGGAGAGAGAGAGGGTGGGGGAGAGAGAGAGGGGAGAGGGGGAAGAGAGAGAGAGGGGAGAGAGAGGGGGAGATAGGGGGGGGGGAGAGAGAGAGTGTGGGGGAGAGATAGAGGGGAGAGAGGGGGAGGAGGGGGGGAGAGGGGAGAGAGAGGGGGAGATAGGGGGTTAGATAGAAAGAGAGAGAAAGAGAGAGAGAGAGAGACAGAGACCGAGACAGAGATAGAGATCGTTGATTGATATAGTCCTGGTTGACAGATTCCAAGGTGGTTTTCATGTTATCCAACTACAGTAATATCATCAGATTAATGTATTTGAGAAACCGCTCCCCTGAGAGACACGAGAGACAGAGGGAGCAAGAGAGGAGTTAGAAAACAGAGGACTGAGTTAAGAAATGTTCCTCCACAAAAACCAAGAGACTGGTGAAGGTGAGTCGCATATTGATTATTACGACAGAGCTGTAAAACAAGGTTCCTGTAATGGCGCTTGCTATTGTCAACGACAGCTCTGGGAATGTCTCGTTGTTATTTTGTTGTTCAACGATTATATTTCAGGGTCATCGTCAGTGGACAGAACCTCTGAGAACCTCTCAGACACTTTAGTGGAGACACGTCTCAATAGACAGGTCAGAGGGAAGAGGCGGGTGAGTGGCTGTTCGTTTTGTGTGTTTGTGTGTGTGGGTGGTGCAGCTTAACACAGGAGAAAGACAGAGAGAGAGAGAGAGAAGACAGTCCAGAGGAGGATGCTTTGGGACTGCCACGCGGCCAAACGAGTCTGCCGAGGACAGAGCTGAATGAAACTGAAAGAGATTTTTCAGATGGAAGGAGTAGGGTTATTCCCTGTGTAGTGCACTATGGCCTCCTATTCCCTGTGTAGTGCACCATGGCCCCCTATTCCCTGTGTAGTGCACTATGGTCTCCTATTCCCTGTGTAGTGCACTATGGCCCCCTATTCCCTGTGTAGTGCACTATGGCCTCCTATTCCCTGTGTAGTGCACCGTGCCCCCTATTCCCTGTGTAGTGCACTATGTGCCCCTATTCCCTGTGTAGTGCACTATGGCCCCCTATTCCCTGTGTAGTGCACAATGGCCCCCTATTCCCTGTGTAGTGCACTATGGCCCCCTATTCCCTGTGTAGTGCACTATGTGCCCCTATTCCCTGTGTAGTGCACTATGGCCCCCTATTCCCTGTGTAGTGCACTATGGCCTCCTATTCCCTGTGTAGTGCACTATGGCCTCCTATTCCCTGTGTAGTGCACTATGGCCCCCTATTCCCTGTGTAGTGCACTATGGCCCCCTATTCCCTGTGTAGTGCACTATGGCTCCCTATTCCCTGTGTAGTGCACTATGGCCCCCTATTCCCTGTGTAGTGCACTATGTGCCCCTATTCCCTGTGTAGTGCACTATGTGCCCCTATTCCCTGTGTAGTGCACTATGGCCCCCTATTCCCTGTGTAGTGCACTATGGCCTCCTATTCCCTGTGTAGTGCACTATGTGCCCCTATTCCCTGTGTAGTGCACTATGGCCCCCTATTCCCTGTGTAGTGCACAATGGCCTCCTATTCCCTGTGTAGTGCACTATGGCCCCCAATACCTGTGTAGTGCACTATGGCCCCCTATTCCCTGTGTAGTGCACCACAGGCTGAGTTTCTTCTTCGAATGGTCAGGATTCCAGAATATTATTACAAATAATTTGAAAGCTGTAAATTGACTGCGAGAAGCCCAAACAGAAAAAATATTTGACTAAACATTATAATTTCTATCCTTGCCTATACTTGTGTATGATCACGTGTCTCTTCATTATTTGGGGGGAGGGGGGGATACTTGGAAAAATATGTATATCCTTGCTTTATGCTTGTGTAAAATATAAAAAATATTTCCTGGTGTTTTACTGTCTTTTATTTAACCAGGTAGGCTAGTTGAGAACAAGTTCTCATTTGCAACTGCGACCTGGCCAAGATAAAGCATAGCAGTGTGAACAGACAACACAGAGTTACACATGGAGTAAACAATTAACAAGTCAATAACACAGTAGAAAAAAAAGAGTCTATATACATTGTGTGCAAAAGGCATGAGGAGGTAGGCGAATAATTACAATTTTGCAGATTAACACTGGAGTGATAAATGATCAGATGATCATGTACAGGTAGAGATATTGGTGTGCAAAACAGTATGGGGAAGAGGTAGGTAAAATTGGGTGGGCTATTTACCGATAGACTATGTACAGCTGCAGCAATCGGTTAGCTGCTCAGGTGGCAGATGTTTGAAGTTGGTGAGGGAGATAAAAGTCTCCAACTTCAGCGATTTTTACAATTCGTTCCAGTCACAGGCAGCAGAGAACTGGAACGAAAGGCGGCCAAATGAGGTGTTGGCTTTAGGGATGATCAGTGAGACACACCTGCTGGAGCGCGAGCTACGGGTGGGTGTTGCCATCGTGAACAGTGAACTGAGATAAGGCGGAGCTTTACCTAGCATGGACTTGTAGATGACCTGGAGCCAGTGGGTCTGGCGACGAATATGTAGCGAGGGCCAGCCGACTAGAGCATACAGGTCGCAGTGGTGGGTATAGGTAGAGACATAGTTCAATATATTATATCTGTATAGGTAGAGATATAGTTCAATATATTAATCTGTATAGGTAGAGATATAGTTCAATATATTATATCTGTATAGGTAGAGATATAGTTCAATATACATTTTATAATGACATGCTTTTTTCTCAGAAAAAAATAAAATAAAACCTCCCACAAGCCCCCAGTTGTGGAACCCTGCCCTATGGGCCCTGGTAAAATGTAGTGCCCTATGGGCCCTGGTAAAAAGTAGTGCCCTATGGGCCGTGGTAAAACTTAGGGGACTTTATAGGGAATAGGAAAAAAACAAGAAACGACGACCCAACTCAACAACACAGTACGCTGCCTAGCTGACTCTCTGGGCTTGAAGTGTTCTTCTGACTGGAGCACAGAGCCTGAGTACAGAGCCAGCCAATTAGAGGCTCTTGACAGAGGAGCAATTATTCTTTAGCCAGACATACATGGGCTCCTGCTCCTCGATATGTTCCACCCATTATTATCTCTCTGGTCTCCCCACTGTGAAGTAGCTACTGCTGGCTGACTGGGCTGCAGAACAACTAACCATTCACACATCTTCACACACTCCTCCTCATCCTCATCCTCCTCCTCCGCCTTCAAATAGCACCATATTCACTAAAGTAGTGCACTACTGTTGACTAGGGTCCATAGGACGCTTGTCAACAGTAGTGCACTATATAGGGAAAGGGTTATATATTGGGACACATGCTTTCTCTCTCTGAGCCTCGGTGAACTGGCTAGATGTCTGACAGGTGGACTGTGTAAAGCACCGAGGAGGGATGGATGGCACAAATAAATAAAATAAATAAATAGGGCATTAAATAATAGGGGAAAGAGCCCAACTGAACTGGTGTTTCTCACATCAGCCCCGTACTGAATGAAAAACATCACGCATGGTATCATGGTAACCGTACACGTTAGAAACAACTGTAGATTGTACTGGTACTAACAATCAACAGCTGGTCAATGATTCATCCTCAGAAGCAGTGAATGAAATCCAAAATTGCAATATTTCCGTTACTCACAATAAGAATGAACCGTAAAAAAAAAAAATCATAGCTTCAGATAGTGTTCGATTGGATTAAAATAGATGTTATTACACTGGTATAACATGTATACCTGTGTAGGCGTACACATCAAACCTCTGTTTGAAAACGAAAAATATAAATAAATGATATTGTACCACTAGTAAGTGAGGCAGAAAAACAGAAAGTCTAGCGAGAGACACAAACGGTACCAAGCACTTCCCCATAGCCACCTTCATCATTAATAGCAGCTAAGTAGACACCTAAAGGGGTTGTATTAAACTCTCTACCGTGATGTGAGCATCCTCAGAGAAGGCTCACAAGGCTCTTAATATAACCTCAATCTCAGTGAATCAATCATTATGTGTGATATTTCAGAAAAGGGAGATCGTTGTAGGATGAGATGATGTTAAATAATTAGATTCTGCTTCGTCAGATGGCTCTCTTCCTCTTCCTCTTCAACCACACTGCCTCTTCCCTCCTGCCTATCTACATTTCAATGTGCCATTCATTCCAATCTAGCGAGTCTCATTCATTTACAAATGAGATGTGTCTGATTAACATGTTTAAGTCAAGTGTCAGTGGCTCAAATATCAAAGCATTGGAACAACAAGCCTCTGAGACAAGAGGTCAAATTAACCCAGTAACGGCCTTATCCGTGAGTCACATTCCTCCGCTGTTGTATCTGACCAGAATGACCTCGTTATTTCTGTCATATTCATGTCATGTTATTACCCAGATTTAACACCAATGACAAAGGGAAACTGGAGCTGCTCACTCTCCTTGTCTCCAGGGGCCTAAGTACAGATTTATGACTGAGTGACTCCCAGGATGCATCCTAAAATGCACCCTATTTCACTATAACATGCAAGTGTGTGTGTGTGTGTGTGTGTGTGTGTGTGTGTGTGTGTGTGTGTGTGTGTGTGTGTGTGTGTGTGTGTGTGTGTGTGTGTGCGTGCGTGCGTGCGTGCGTGCGTGCGTGCGTGCGTGCGTGCGTGCGTGCGTGCGTGTGTTGTGTGTCTGTGTGTGTTGTTGAGCCCAGCCTCCTCTGCTTCTTCTCTGTCTGTCTTCACAGGGCTGTTTGTATCTCCAACAAGGAGGTATTTCACAGGGCTGTTTGTATCTCCAACAAGGAGGTATTTCACAGGGCTGTTTGTATCTCCAACAAGGAGGTATTTCACAGGGCTGTTTGTATCTCCAACAAGGAGGTATTTCATAGGGCTGTTTGTATCTCCAACAAGGAGGTATTTCACAGGGCTGTTTGTATCTCCAACAAGGAGGTATTTCACAGGGCTGTTTGTATCTCCAACAAGGAGGTATTTCACAGGGCTGTTTGTATCTCCAACAAGGAGGTATTTCACAGGGCTGTTTGTATCTCCAACAAGGAGGTATTTCATAGGGCTGTTTGTATCTCCAACAAGGAGGTATTTCACAGGGCTGTTTGTATCTCCAACAAGGAGGTATTTCACAGGGCTGTTTGTATCTCCAACAAGGAGGTATTTCACAGGGCTGTTTGTATCTCCAACAAGGAGATATTTCACAGGGCTGTTTGTATCTTCAACAAGGAGATATTTCACAGGGCTTTTTGTATCTCCAACAAGGAGTTATTTCACAGGGCTGTTTGTATCTCCAACAAGGAGGTATTTCACAGGGCTGTTTGTATCTCCAACAAGGAGATATTTCACAGGGCTGTTTGTATCTCCAACAAGGAGGTATTTCACAGGGCTGTTTGTATCTCCAACAAGGAGGTATTTCACAGGGCTGTTTGTATCTCCAACAAGGAGGTATTTCATAGGGCTGTTTGTATCTCCAACAAGGAGGTATTTCACAGGGCTGTTTGTATCTCCAACAAGGAGGTATTTCACAGGGCTGTTTGTATCTCCAACAAGGAGGTATTTCACAGGGCTGTTTGTATCTCCAACAAGGAGATATTTCACAGGGCTGTTTGTATCTTCAACAAGGAGATATTTCACAGGGCTTTTTGTATCTCCAACAAGGAGTTATTTCACAGGGCTGTTTGTATCTCCAACAAGGAGGTATTTCACAGGGCTGTTTGTATCTCCAACAAGGAGATATTTCACAGGGCTGTTTGTATCTCCAACAAGGAGGTATTTAACAGGGCTGTTTGTATCTCCAACAAGGAGATATTTCACAGGGCTGTTTGTATCTCCAACAAGGAGGTATTTCACAGGGCTGTTTGTATCTCCAACAAGGAGGTATTTCACAGGGCTGTTTGTATCTCCAACAAGGAGGTATTTCACAGGGCTTTTTGTATCTCCAACAAGGAGGTATTTCACAGGGCTGTTTGTATCTCCAACAAGGAGGTATTTCACAGGGCTGTTTGTATCTCCAACAAGGAGATATTTCACAGGGCTGTTTGTATCTCCAACAAGGAGGTATTTCATAGGGCTGTTTGTATCTCCAACAAGGAGGTATTTCACAGGGCTGTTTGTATCTCCAACAAGGAGGTATTTCACAGGGCTTTTTGTATCTCCAACAAGGAGGTATTTCACAGGGCTGTTTGTATCTCCAACAAGGAGGTATTTCACAGGGCTGTTTGCACAGCAAAGCCAAGCAGGGAAGCGCTGACCCTTTGTTTGTTGTGTGGTCTATTACTAACTGGGGATTCATATATTTCTAACAAAACAGCAGAAACAGTACAGTACCTAAAACTGTCCTTATGATACTCTACAGGGCAGTCTACTGTAGCTAGGTACTGTCCAGAACACATTGTAACGTCTGTTTTCTCTGGGGTGTCTTGAACACACACAGACATACTGTGTGGCCATTGAAAGATTGCATTGACAGTTCTTTAGGATGACACTACAAATGTGTGATATTTACTGACATATCATTGATATTATAGCTGCCGTACTGTATATAGTGATACTGTATATCTAAGTAAATTAAATAAAAAATTCATGACCACAGCTCAGCTAATTAGCAATGGAACAGGGATGACATTTTAGTGAGAGGGTTAAAGCCTTGGCTTGGCGCATGAGGTCTGAATACAAGGTACCGGAACAATTGCTTTGTATCACAGTTTTACCCTCGGAGCGTATCTTCAGCACCATGACGTACGTATCTGCTGCACACGTTGTGCTTTCTTAACAAACACTTTAAATACCTAAACAGTTTCTTTACCCGTCCTAATTGGCCTTATCGGCTTGCCATCCTTGCAGTGCTTATGCTTCCAAATAGTGATTTTAGGATCTGTATTTTAAAAAAAATCTAAATTGTATTCTTTACCCAACCTAATTGCCCATGTTGCCTAGAAGAAAGAAACCAGTGGTGTCTATTTATTTATTTTTTTAATTATTATCTACATGGCAAAACAGATCTTCGATTAGCACTCGGACTCTGAAAGACACTGTTATGATACAGGCCCGGGAAAGATGAGTACCTTGACTTCTCCGTCACCCTGTTTTGTCATGCGAGCTGCGTGCATCCTGGTGCACTGACGTGCAGGTAGTTCATCTGTTTACACCAAATGTCATAGACTTTTTTGGCACAGGGCTCCAGTGCTCTGAGCTTTTGCATGTTACAGCCAAGGTTCAGTGCTCTGATATACGAACAAACACTATCAGAGAGGATGGGAGAGACGGGATGGGGGGATGCTCCTTGCTATCTTGACCACACCTGATGAAAACAACTGTATTGTGTGACTAGAATTGTGGCTTAGTCTGCAGTCTGCTGTCAGAAAGAGGAAGGAAGGGGTATATCTGCTGTCTAGGAAGGAAGAGGAAGGAAGAGGAAGATCTGCTGTCTAGGAAGGAAGAGGAAGGAAGAGGAAGGAAGAGGGAGATCTGCTGTCTAGGAAGGAAGAGGTAGGAAGGGGTATATCTGCTGTCTAGGAAGGAAGAGGAAGGAAGGGGAAGATCTGCAGTCTAGGCAGGAAGAGGAAGATCTGCTGTCTAGGAAGGAAGTGGAAGATATGCTGTCTAGGAAGGAAGAGGAAGGAAGGGGAAGATCTGCTGTCTAGGCAGGAAGAGGAAGGAAGAGGAAGATCTGCTGTCTAGGCAGGAAGAGGAAGATATGCTGTCTAGGCAGGAAGAGGAAGATCTGCTGTCTAGGCAGGAAGAGGAAGATCTGCTGTCTAGGCAGGAAGAGGAAGATCTGCTGTCTAGGCAGTAAGAGGAAGATCTGCTGTCTAGGCAGGAAGAGGAAGGAAGAGGAAGATCTGCTGTCTAGGCAGGAAGAGGAAGATCTGCTGTCTAGGCAGGAAGAGGAAGGAAGTGGAAGATATGCTGTCTAGGCAGGAAGAGGAATATATCCTGTCTAGGCAGGAAGAGGAAGGAAGAGGAAGATCTGCTGTCTAGGCAGGAAGAGGAAGATCTGCTGTCTAGGCAGGAAGAGGAAGATATGCTGTCTAGGCAGGAAGAGGAAGATCTGCTATCTAGGCAGGAAGAGGAAGATCTGCTGTCTAGGCAGGAAGAGGAAGATCTGCTGTCTAGGCAGGAAGAGGAAGATCTGCTGTCTAGGCAGGAAGAGGAAGATCTGTTGTCTAGGCAGGAAGAGGAAGGAAGGGGAAGATCTGCTGTCTAGGCAGGAAGAGGAAGATCTGCTGTCTAGGCAGGAAGAGGAAGATATGCTGTCTAGGCAGGAAGAGGAAGATATGCTGTCTAGGCAGGAAGAGGAAGATATGCTGTCTAGGTAGGAAGAGGAAGATCTGCTGTCTAGGCAGGAAGAGGAATATATGCTGTCTAGGCAGGAAGAGGAAGATAAGCTGTCTAGGCAGGAAGAGGAAGATATGCTGTCTAGGCAGGAAGAGGAAGATCTGCTGTCTAGGCAGGAAGTGGAAGGAATATGAGATCTGCTTTATAGGCAGGAAGACGAGGGAATAGGAAAATCTGCTGTTGAGGCAGGAAGAGGATAATCTGCTGTCTAGGCAGGAAGAGGAAGGAAGAGTAATATCTGCTGTCTAAGAAGGAAGAGGATGATCTGTGTCTAGGCAGGAGGGGGAAGGAAGAGGATGATCTGTGTCTAGGCAGGAGGGGGAAGGAAGAGGAAGATCTGCTGTATAGTCAGGAAGAGGAAGGAAGATTTGCTGTATAGTCAGGAAGAGGAAGGAAGAGGAAGATCTGCTGTCTCGGTAGGAAGAGGAAGGAAGAGGAAGATCTGCTGTACTGGCAGGAATAGGAAGTTTTGGATGGACTTCATCACACAGACAGGTTGCTTCCCAAATAACACCTTATTCCCTATATCATGCACTACTTTTGAAAAGGTCGTGGGGCTCTGGACAAAAGTAGTGCTCTCTATAATGAATAGGGCACCATTTGGGTCCCACAGACACTTTTGATTAAATGCCAGGCTAGGTTCCATCTGAGGTGGCTTAAAGGAAGGTTTCATTTGAAGGGGGTTAAGATTACGCACAGTTCTCCACATCTATCCCAATCCCCAGATATCCACTCACAATACCTGCACTCTTTAACCCATAAGAGTCTAAGCCCTGTCTAAGCCCGTGTGGGGGAGGGGGGGGGCTACTAAGCTTTTTGGAATTGTTTTAAGAATGCCATAACAAGGATCATTTAGAACATGACTCTAAGAGGTTGACTCCTCATACGGGGGTTGACTCCTCATACTGTGGGTTAACTCCTCATACGGTGGGTTAACTCCTCATACGGTGGGTTAACTCCTCACACGGAGGGTTAACTCCTCATACGGTGGGTTAACTCCTCATACGGTAGGTTAACTCCTCATACGGGGGCGTCACCTCCTCATACGGTAGGTTGACTCCTCATAAGTTGGGTTGACTCCTCATACGGGGGCGTCACCTCCTCATATGGTGGGTTAACTCCTCATAAGTTGGGTTGACTCCTCATACGGGGGCATCACCTCCTCATACGGTGGGTTAACTCCTCATAAGTTGGGTTGACTCCTCATACGGGGGCGTCACCTCCTCATACGGTGGGTTAACTCCTCATATGGTGGGTTAACTCCTCATACGGTGGGTTAACTCCTCATACGTTGGGTTGACTCCTCATACGGAGGGTTAACTCCTCATACGGTGGGTTAACTCCTCATACGGGGGGTTTACTCCTCATACGTTGGGTTAACACCTCATACGGTGGGTTGACTCCTCATACGGTGGGTTACCTCCTCATACGGTAGGTTGACTCCTCATACGGTGGGTTAACTCCTCATACGGGGGCGTCACCTCCTCATACGGTGGGTTGACTCCTCATAAGTTGGGTTGACTCCTCATACGGGGGCGTCACCTCCTCAGACGGTGGGTTAACTCCTCATAAGTTGGGTTGACTCCTCATACGGGGGCGTCACCTCCTCATACGGTGGGTTAACTCCTCATACGGTGGGTTAACTCCTCATACGGTGGGTTAACTCCTCATACGGTAGGTTGACTCCTCAACGGGGGTTAACTCCTCATACGGGGGGTTAACTCCTCATAGGCAGGGGGGTTGACTCCTCATACGGTGGGTTAACTCCTCATACGGGGGGTTAACTCCTCATACGTTGGGTTAACTCCTCATACGGGGGGGTCACCTCCTCATACGGGGGGGTTAACTCCTCATACGGGGGGGTTAACTCCTCATACGTTGGGTTAACTCCTCATACGTTGGGTTAACTCCTCATACGGTGGGTTAACTCCTCATACGGTAGGTTGACTCCTCATACGGGGGTTAACTCCTCATACGTTGGGTTAACTCCTCATACGTTGGGTTTACTCCTCATACGTTGGGTTTACTCCTCATACAGTGGGTCCTCTCCAACCCAGTCATTGTTTATGTCAGTTTTCAGTTTAGTGCTGCACTCATAACTTTTCTCCCACTTATATTGTCACGCCTTGGTCATTGTATCTTGTGTTTTTGTTATATGTTTGGGTAGGCCAGGGTGTGACATGGGTTTATATGTTGTATTTCGTATTGGGGTTTGTATTAATTGGGAGTGTGTATTATTAGGGGTGTGTCTAGTTAGGCTTGGCTGCCTGAGGCGATTCCTAATTGGAGTCAGCTGATTCTCGTTGTCTCGGATTGGGAACCGTATTTAGGCAGCCTGAGTGCGCATTGTATTTCGTGGGTGATTGTACCTGTCTCTGTGTTAGTCACCAGATAGGCTGTATTAGTTTCACTCGTTTGTTGAAGTATTTTCAGTTATTTCATGTACCGCTATTTTCTTCATTAAAAGTCATGAGTAACCTACACGCTGCATTTCGGTCTGACTCTCTTCAAACAGCAGAAGAACTACATTACAGAATCACCCACCATTCACAGACCGAGCAGCGTGTGAACTGGCAGGAGCTAAAGGAGGACGATATGGACGGCAGAAGCAGGGATTATACGACGTGGGAAGAAATCGACAGGTGGGCGGCCGACCCAGAGCGAGTGCAGGAGCCCGCCTGGGATTGCGAAGAGGGCTATACACGGATGGAATCGAAAAGGAAAGCACGGCTATACAGAGCGAAAACCGTAGGTAACGGGGAAAGCGCAGAGAGAGAGTGGCAGAGTCAGGAGTCAGACCTGAGCCTACTCTCCCTGTTAATTGTGAGGAGCAGCAATATGAGGACTTCTGGCCTTGGGAGATGATATTAGACGGAAAAGGACCCTGGGTGCAGCCGGGAGAATATCGCCGTCCCAAGGAGGAAATAGAAGTAGCTAAAGCGGAGAGGCGCGAGTATGAGGAGGCAGCACTGCGACGCGGTTGGAAACCGGAAAGTCACCCCAAAAAAATTATTGGGGGGGGCTAAAAGGGAGAATAGTTATGCCAGGTAGGAAACCTGCGCATACTCCCTGTGCTCACCGTTGGGCTAGAGAGACCGGGCAGGCACCGTGTTATGCTATGGAGCGCACGGTGTTTCCAGTGCGGGTGCAGAGCCAGCTGCGACTCATACCAGCCCTTCCTATTGGCCGGGCTAGAGTGGGCATCGAGCCAGGTAAGCTTGGGCAGGCTCGGTGCTCAAGAGCTCCAGTGCGCCTGCACGGTCCGGTCTATCCAGAGCCACCTCTACACACCAGTCCTCCGGTAGCAGCTCCCCGCACCAGGCTTCCTGTGCATGTCCTCGCGCCAGTACCACCAGTTCCAGCACCACGCACCAGACCTCCAGTGCGCCTCGCCTGTTTAGCGCAGCCAGAGACTTTCTCCCCTCCTGCGCTGCCGGAATCTCCTGTCTGTCCAGCGCCACCAGTGCTACCAGTCGGCCCAGCGCGTCCAGTGCGCCTCGCCTGTTCAGCGCAACCAGAGCTTTTCTCCTCTCCTGCACTGTTGGAGTCTCCCGCCTGTTCAGCTCAGCCAGAGCCTTTCTCCTCTCCAGCGCTGCCGGAGTCTCCTGTCTGCCCAGCGCCGCCAGTCGGCCCAGCGTCACCAGTCTGCCAGGATCCGCCAGAAGTGCCAGTCTGCCAGGATCCGCCAGAAGTGCCAGTCTGCCAAGATCTTCTAGATCGGCCAGACAACCTTAATCATCCAGGTCCACCAGCCAGCCAGGATTTACCGGAGCCTACTACCTGCCTGAGCTTCCTCTCAGTACTGAGCTTCCTCTCAGTACTGGGCTCCCTCTCAGTACCGAGCTTCCTCTCAGTACCGAGCTTCCTCTCAGTACTGAGCTTCCTCTCAGTACTGAGCTTCCTCTCAGTACCGAGCTTCCTCTCAGTACCGGGCTCCCTCTCAGTACCGGGCTTCCCCTCAGTACCGGGCTTCCCCTCAGTACCGGGCTGCTTCGGTCCCGGGCTGCCCCTCTGTCCCGGGCTGCCCCTCTGTCCCGGGCTGCCCCTCTGTCCCGGGCTGCCCCTCTGTCCCGAGCTGCCCCTCTATCATGAGTTGCCCCTCTGTCCCGAGCTGCCCCTCTGTCCCGAGCTGCCCCTCTGTCCCGAGCTGCTCCTCTGTCCCGAGCTGCCCCTCTGTCCCGAGCTGCCCCTCTGTCCCGAGCTGCCCCTCTGTCCCAAGCTGCCCCTCTGTCCCGGGCTGCCCCTCTGTCCCGAGCTGCCCCTCTGTCCCGAGCTGCCCCTCTATCATGAGTTGCCCCTCTGTCCCGAGCTGCCCCTCTGTCCCGAGCTGCCCCTCTGTCCCGAGCTGCTCCTCTGTCCCGAGCTGCCCCTCTGTCCCGAGCTGCCCCTCTATCCCGAGCTGCCCCTCTGTCCCGAGCTGCCCCTCGGTCCCGAGCTGCCCCTCAGTTATGTGGGGATCAGGGTGAGGACTATTAGGCCATGGTCGGCGGAGAAGGTGGATTATCCTAGGACGTGAAGGGGAGGAACTAGGACATTTATGGAGTGGGGTCCACGTCCGGAGTCAGAACCGCCACCATGGACAGACGCCCACCCGGACCCTCCCTATGCTCTTGAGGTGCGTCCCGGAGTCCGCACCTTAGGGGGGGGGGTTCTGTCACGCCTTGGTCATTGTATCTTGTGTTTTTGTTATATGTTTGGGTAGGCCAGGGTGTGACATGGGTTTATATGTTGTATTTCGTATTGGGGTTTGTATTAATTGGGAGTGTGTATTAGTAGGGGTGTGTCTAGTTAGGCTTGGCTGACTGAGGCGATTCCTAATTGGAGTCAGCTGATTCTCGTTGTCTCGGATTGGGAACCGTATTTAGGCAGCCTGAGTGCGCGTTGTATTTCGTGGGTGATTGTACCTGTCTCTGTGTTAGTCACCAGATAGGCTGTATTAGTTTCACTCGTTTGTTGTTTTCATGTACCGCTATTTTCTTCATTAAAGGTCATGAGTAACCTACACGCTGCATTTCGGTCTGACTCTCTTCAAACAGCAGACGAATATCATTACATATATACACAATAACTATGTACAAATTAAGTGGATCTAACATTTATGGTATCGGGAGACAAATCAACATTATTAAATTAAATACGGCACAATATCTGTGTGTATTTTAAGAACCAATCCTTCAAGACAATACACCTGATTAGATGTAAATACAAGTATCACGTCAAGCGCTTGTTACTCTTGTTAATGTTGCTTATTCTCTTTAAGTATTAGAATGAATAACTTAGCAGATGGTGCTAAGATTGTTAAGATAATAGCCAGATATTTTGTGTTCAACTGAAGCACGGAACACAGTGATGCCGTGGGGAAAGAACATTTTCCAGAATAAATAGTTTCATTCATATCTTTCTCGTCTCCTGTACCCTGTCTTTTTTCTTCATGCTCAAGGTTGCATCGTTCACAGTGCAGTTGTATAGAGGATATTATCCCTTTTGAACTAGACTTGCAGATGTTCAGCATGTATCACGTGGTATCCAACCCCCCCTCCCGACAGACATTTCTGTCAGTCTCAGATGTTTCACCTGTAAGCTTAAAGTCTGTTAGCTATTTACCATCACAACAAAGCAGTCTCGTGGCGTGACGTTACACCACACATATTCCCATATTAGATTAACACGGATTCAACAGAGTATGATAAATGACTGCACAATTATGAAAATCAATCACTGTAACAATTTTTCCTAATTCTACTCTCGGGGGGACAACTGTGTGGACCTTGTCCGCGGCTGAAATGGCACCCTATTCCCTATATAGTGCCCTACTTTTTTTTTTACCAGGGCCCTATGGGTAGTGCATTTTAAAGGTATGAAGGTACCATTTGCGACACAGGCGTTGTCTTGACAACCTGTGAAGTGGGGAGGAGTTTCATGAGCCAAGATATATGGCAAATCAAAAATCGTCTCAGAAAGCTAACTTAATATCGTCCCCATGAAGAATTTATCACCACAGAAATAAACAATCACAATGAGTAATCTCCATCCAGGGAGATTTCAAGGACCTATCAAGGAGGGAGGATAATTTCATTACATTTAGTTATGTAAAGAAAAAAATACATTTCAATGGTCAAACAAAAAAAAATACTTTTGAGTTGTGGAGAAAGAGTGACGCAAGCATGCATTTTAAAGGTCTGAAAATGTAATGTTGTTTGAAAGGTCACTGTCTGAATGTGGCGAGCTGCTGTTGTAAACGACCCATCTTATCAAATGTTAATGCAGCCAGACCTGAGACCCCACGTTGCATTCACTAACACAGAGAATTTGTCTGAGTTCTAAAAGGGATAGTTTGTCAATTTTAACATATTCACTTATTTCTTTCAATGAGATTGGTTCGCCATGGGGAATTGGTCCAAAAATGAAAATGCTGCTAACTGTTTTTTACAAAACCAAAGTGTGAATTGCAAATACTCCTTGGACTCCATAGACTGCTATCAAATTAAAGAAACAACATATCTAAATATGTAAAATCAGTGAACTATCCCTTTAAGGTTCCATGGAGACAAGGTATTTCATTTACATGTAAAATCAGAGGCTAATTGCGTCTAGCTTTGGAAGACATCAAATAGGGAGTTATTTTTGTAAAATCCTAATACAGAGACAGAAATGAATGTTAGATTAATTTCGATGTCTGTTTTTGTCCCCGTCGCCGTGGTGACATGGCTTCTATGAGACGGTATTGGTAACTCAAGGTACCGTGACAACGACATTGTGATGGGAGAAATGGTGGGCTTTGGTGTGGGCTGCTTCAAAAATGGCACACTGTATTTCCTGTATAGTGCACTACTTTTGATCAGAGCCCTATGGGGAATAAGGTGCCATTTGGGAGACAACATCGGTCTAGTTTGTGCTTCACAATTTAGGTCACCCAGGTTTTCTAAAGATTGTAACCCAAACCTGTATCCATCCCTGGTTGGATTCAATGTTGAATGCGTTGGTGCATTGAATAAAGAGATGAATCCTTGGCTGTATTGAATAAAAAATGATTGAATGGCTCTTCATGTCCAGGATACAAAGAATTCAGAATAGGTCAAGGTAGTGTGAAATATATGGAAACAGCGAGAACATCAGCCCTCTGTGATATGTCTACTGTATTGAATAACATGTGCTTGGCTGTATTCAATAGTTCTCCACGTCATGATTAAAACAATATACTGTAGAATATATCTAAGTAGAGTAAATATGTAACTTTCCCAGGGTCGATTTCAGGCCTCGGATGTTTTTAAAGGATGTAACGTTTTACACGCGCTCTTATCCACAGCGACTCTACAGTAGTGAGTGAATACATATTTTTCCCATACTGGTCCCCAGTGGGAATCAAACCCACAACCCCAGCATTACAAACACCATGCTCAACCAATTGAGTTATACGGGACTAACCAGACATGCCTGACCTTCATCCTTATGAACTTCTATTGAATAGGAGGGCTTGCAACCACAGCGTGTGTCAACATTCAATCATATAGATGTCATATAGATGTCATATAGATGTCGTATATAGATGTCGTATAGATGTCGTATATAGATGTCGTATATAGATGTCGTATAGATGTCGTATAGACATAATATAGATGTCATATAGATGTCATATAGATGTCGTATAGATGTCATATAGATGTCATATAGATGTCGTATAGATGTCATATAGACATCATATAGATGTCATATAGATGTCATATAGATGTCATATAGATGTCGTATAGACATAATATAGATGTCATATAGATGTCATATAGATGTTGTATAGATGTCATATAGATGTCATATAGATGTCATATAGATGTCGTATAGATGTCGTATATAGATGTCGTATAGATGTCGTATATAGATGTCGTATAGATGTCGTATAGATGTCGTATAGATGTCATATAGATGTCGTATAGATGTCGTATAGATGTCGTATAGATGTCATATAGACATCATATAGATGTCATATAGATGTCATATAGATGTCGTATAGACATAATATAGATGTCATATAGATGTCGTATAGATGTCGTATATAGATGTCGTATAGATGTCGTATATAGATGTCGTATAGATGTCGTTTAGATGTCGTATAGATGTCATATAGATGTCGTATAGATGTCGTATAGATGTCGTTTAGATGTCGTATAGATGTCGTATATAGATGTCGTATAGATGTCATATAGATGTCGTATAGATGTTGTATAGATGTCGTATAGATGTCGTATAGACATCATATAGACAAAATCATGTCACAGTGAAAGGAGCAAGACAATATCCTTACGGTGAGTTCTATAGAGACATAACCCAGACCTGAATCCTTAGCTAGGTACATTGAATAGAAATTGTTACAGGTTCTGCGTGAGTCAAGATAATATAAATAAATAAAAAATAAACATCAGGTTTGTGTAAAGATTCATAGAGAATATGTATGGCTAGAATATATCTAATATAACATGTTCACAGGATCATATCACTGAAACGGAATAATGACCCTTCTGTGAATGCTGCTTTAGTCAGGTGAAAACATAAAACCTTCGCTGTTAATAGATTTATATTTTCATTATAACTCGAACGAGCAACACTGGTAACAGATTATTTCATTTTAAACGGCCTTTATACTTTCATTATATGTCCCAACTAACTTTTCAGTACATATAAAACACATTGATATTCAGGCAAAACCTCATCCGATCCTTGGGAAACATTATCACATTAGGTCCCATTGTTACCATATGAGTTAGGCTCAATCTTAAATCCTGTCCCTTATTTAGTGCACTACATTTGACCAGAGCCAGTAGGGAATAGGGTGCCATTATTGAAGTAAGGGAATGGCAGGGTAGCCTAGTGGTTAGAGCGTTGGCTGAGTACCCGAAAGGTTGCAAGATCGAATCCCCAATCTGACACGGTAAAAATCTGTTGTTCTGCCCCCTGAACAAGTCAGTTAACCCGCTAATCCTAGGCCTGCATTGATAATAACAATTTGTTCTTAACTGACTTGCCTAGTTAAATAAAGGGGAGAAAGGACATTATGTTCACCATCTTATGGCCTCATAACGCAGTGGAATCCAAGCAGAGAAATTAATTTGATCTAACTGTGGGTATGAATGTTAATATTCGGGGAAACATGTCATCTTCACACTGTGATTAGCCTGAGTATAGACATCAGTAATACTGTATCCAAAATGGCCCGATATTCCCAACATAGTGCACTTCTTTGCCCATAGAGAAAATGGTGCCAATTGGGAAGGGCCCCTACGAAAACCATCCAACCACCCACCTACAGCATATTCTCTCCCTCTTGTCCGTTAACTGAACAGAGGTGATTGAAATGATTGGATAGTGGTGTGTTATTTTGTATTCATACGCGGCAACAACAACAACAAAAAATGAAGAAAGTAGAATATAGGAAAAAGGTAAAAAGACAAACCCCCAGCTGTTATTCATATATAACCCACAAGATTTATTCATATATAACCCATAGGAGTTATTATATAACCCATAGGAGTTATATGTAACCCATAGGAGTTATTCATATATAACCCATAGGAGTTATTCATATATAACCCATAGGAGTTATTCATATATAACCCATAGGAGTTATTCATATATAACCCATAGGAGTTATTCATATATAACCCATAGGAGTTATTCATATGTAACCCATAGGAGTTATTCATATGTAACCCATAGGAGTTATTCATATATAACCCATAGAGTTATTCATATATAACCCATAGGAGTTATTCATATATAACCCATAGGAGTTATTAATATATAACCCATAGCAGTTATTCATATATAACCCATAGGAGTTATTCATATGTAACCCATAGGAGTTATTCATATATAACCCATAGGAGTTATTCATATATAACCCATAGGAGTTATTCATATGTAACCCATAGGAGTTATTCATATGTAACCCATAGGAGTTATTCATATATAACCCATAGGAGTTATTCATATATAACCCATAGGAGTTATTCATATATAACCCATAGGAGTTATTAATATATAACCCATAGCAGTTATTCATATATAACCCATAGGAGTTATTCATATGTAACCCATAGGAGTTATTCATATATAACCCATAGGAGTTATTCATATATAACCCATAGGAGTTATTCATATATAACCCATAGGAGTTATTCATATATAACCCATAGGAGTTATTCATATATAACCCATAGAAGTTATATGTAACCCATAGGAGTTATTCATATATAACCCATAGGAGTTATTCATATATAACCCATAGGAGTTATTCATATATAACCCATAGAAGTTATATGTAACCCATAGGAGTTATTCATATATAACCCATAGGAGTTATTCATATATAACCCATAGGAGTTATTCATATATAACCCATAGGAGTTATTCATATATAACCCATAGGAGTTATTCATATATAACCCATAGGAGGTATTCAGTTATAACCCATAGGAGTTATTCATATATAACCCATAGGAGTTATTCATATATAACCCATAGGAGTTATATATAACCCATAGGAGTTATTCATATATAACCCATAGGAGTTATTCATATATAACCCATAGGAGTTATTCATATATAACCCATAGGAGTTATTCATATATAACCCATAGGAGGTATTCATATATAACCCATAGGAGTTATTCATATATAACCCATAGGAGGTATTCATATATAACCCATAGGAGGTATTCATATATAACCCATAGGAGTTATTCATATATAACCCATAGGAGGTATTCATATATAACCCATAGGAGTTATTCATATATAACCCATAGGAGTTATTCATATATAACCCATAGGAGTTATTCATATATAACCCATAGGAGTTATTCATATATAACCCATAGGAGTTATTCATATATAACCCATAGGAGTTATTCATATATAACCCATAGGAGTTATTCATATATAACCCATAGGAGTTATTCATATATAACCCATAGGAGTTATTCATATATAAACCATAGGAGTTATTCATATATAACCCATAGGAGGTATTCATATATAACACATAAGGGTTTATTCATATATATATAAAATATGGTATCTCCAGTTCTTGATTTCATTTCAATAGTAAAAGTTAAATCTTCCTTTAGAGCGATTTAATAATGAGCATAACGGATATTATTGGAGACAGAATAAAGAAACTAATATATGTGCTTAAAAGTCATTGTGGGTTCCTGGTCGTATTTCTCACTGCCCACTGACACACAGCACACTAATCATGTGGTAATTCTTCAGTCTGAAGATACGTCCAAAATAGCATCCTGTTCTCTATAGTGCACTACTATTGATCCGTTTTCTTATGGACCCTGGACAAAAGTTGTGCACTTACAGAGTAAAGTAGGGTGCCGTTTCAGACACTACTAAAGTAAAGGTGTCACTACTAATGTCCAGTGGGTTTATCCAAACAGAATTGAGACGTAGAAAAGGGTGGGGGAGAGTGGTTAGGAGTGTAAATCCATGGGTAGATAGGCCTATGTCAGGCCTGCTCTACATGGTCCTCCCCATGCAACACAATGTGCAATGCAGTATATTTTTTTCCTCCATTGAAATAAGAACTAGACTGCACCATTTTGAGGGACAAAAAGTCATCCGTACAGGATATATAGCTCAGGTCACACTGCCCCCTGCTGTTCGTAAACAGAAAATGCAGGCAATACAGGGACACTTCGGTCCACTCCACTCACGGAGCCAAGGCGCCAAATGATTCATGAAATATTGCTGCTTCATACATGCATGATTTCAATATGTCCCTTAAGACCCGTGAAATATAGAGCAGCATTAACATGAAATGTTTCAAATTGTTAGTTCCATCAAGACAAAAACATGAATTGGCAATAGGTGATAGCGAGGTGTGGAAAATTGTGGGTTTAAATGTTATTTCCGTTTTTATCCGACCTTCAGCGTAAGACCCCACCCTGTGAGCTATTTGTCAGTGAGTGGTCGGTCCACAAGAGAATTGACTCCAGAAACTAAATCATTCCAGAAGACAAATATAGATTTTCTGTCAACACTTCATTGTAGTTGTACAGCTTTCCAGCATATACCATGTAAATGAGCCACAACCCCTAGAATCTCGCCACTGAAATGGGAGTTCAAGACTGAAACTGAAATACTGAAAACCTGAAATAAACCCTAAAATGACTGCAGCCACAACACAGTCAACCAATGGGGTTTGTGAAACAATAACCTTTGGATGACCAATGATAGGATGAGATGTGAAGGAGGAGGAACCTGGGGATGACCAATGATAGGACGAGACATGAAGGAGGAGGAACCTGGGGAGGACCACTGATAGGATGAGATGTGAAGGAGGAAGAACCTGGGGATGACCAATGATAGGACGAGACATGAAGGAGGAGGAACCTGGGGATGACCAATGATAGGATGAGATGTGAAGGAGGAAGAACCTGGGGAGGACCACTGATAGGATGAGACGAGAGGGAGGAGGAACAAAAACCTAACAGCAAGACCCACATGAGGGGAACGTAGAACATCATGAGGGGAACGTAGAACATCATGAGGGGAACGTAGAACAACATGAGGGGAACGTAGAACATCATGAGGGGAACGTAGAACAACGTGAGGGGAACGTAGAACAACATGAGGGGAACGTAGAACAACATGAGGGGAACGTAGAACAACGTGAGGGGAACGTAGAACAACATGAGGGGAACGTAGAACAACATGAGGGGAACGTAGAACAACATGAGGGGAACGTAGAACAACATGAGGGGAACGTAGAACAACATGAGGGGAACGTAGAACAACATGAGGGGAACGTAGAACAACATGAGGAGAACATAGACATTGGTGTTAGTACCTGCCTTTGGCTTTACTAGGATCAACTCCCTTTCCTGAAATTGGTACTGTCTGGGAAAATAAGGAGATCCACAAGTTGCAGACACAGTCGGGTGTCAGCGAAACACACATACATACACACACACACACAGAAGGAGAGCCAACTTTGGGAGATGTTTAAAATCGTATTCTCAAAGGTCAACGCTCTCTTTTCTCACAGTCTCGCCTGTCACCTTAGCTTTGTGCATGGAATCCAGGGCTATTGATCTGTAGAACAACACGTCCTCCACCACGGCAGACCGTTCAAATCACAGCATGTTAGTGTGGCGAGGACCCACTCAGAGGCAGCGCAACACAGCACAAAGTGTTTGATAGGAGGGTGCTGGGAGGGGGCTGGGAGGGGGCTTGGTGGGGCTGGGAGGGGGCTGGGAGGGGGCTGGGAGGGAGCTGGGAGGGGGCTGAGAGGGGGCTTGGTGGGGCTGGGAGGGGGCTGGGTGGGGGCTGGTAGGGAGCTGTGAGGGGGATGGGAGGGGGCTGGGTGGGGGCTGGGTGGGGGCGGGGAGTGAGCTGGGTGGGAGCTGGGAGGGGGCTGAAGGGGGCTGGGTGGGGGCTTGGATGGGGGCTGAAGAGGGCTGGGAGGGGGGCTGGAGGGGGCTGAAGAGGGCTGGGTGGTGGGCTGAAGAGGGCTGGGATGGGGGCTGAAGGGGAGCTGGAGAGTTAAAAGGGAGCATTATCTGCTGTATGAACAGTCAATTGTTTGTGGAAAGAAACATGTAGAGAGAGAGGGAGAGAGAATGGTAGAGAGGGGGGAGAGAGGGGGAGGGAGTAGAGAGAGAGAGGAGAGAGAGGAAGAGAGCAAGGGAGAGGAGGAGAGATGGGGAGAGAGGGGGGTAAGAGAAGGAGAGAGAGAAGCATCCCTCTCATTGTATGAAACGACTTGTTTTGAGCCGCTGAAAGCAGAAAGCTTCCATCCAGCCCTTTTTCCCTTGTTAAGCCAAGGCCAAATCACCAACCCCCGCATGTACTTTTTCAACAATGCTTCTGGAGGCAGCCTATTTGATGGCTCAATGTGCCCTATAAGACATTACTGCCTCAAAGAGAGATCTGCCCCCTTTACTTTACTCCAAACTTGATACGGAGGCCTTTCAACACAATAAACTCGGCTCTGGGAGAACTATAGACTAGTTTTAATAACACAGAGGTTCTGTGTGTGTGGTATTTTTATTCTACCCTTGACCTTAAACCTTTGGATATGTTGTGGACTCTCTGCATGTGGAATTACATTTCAATTACTGTGATGTATTGAAAGATGTTTTAAACTGGTAAATATCATCTTCATTTACGGACGCCCATATCAATAAGGAGGCTATTGATTCTGGGTTGTTTATGTCCCACTCTAGTCCAGCACGGGATGACTAATCATGACGGTTCTGGTTCTTCAGCGCTGCTCTAGTCCAGCACGGGATGACTAATCATGACGGTTCTGGTTCTTCAGCGCTGCTCTAGTCCAGCACGGGATGATTAATCATGACGGTTCTGGTTCTTTATCCCCCTCCTCTAGTCCAGCACGGGATGATTAATCATGACGGTTCTGGTTCTTTATCCCCCTCCTCTAGTCCAGCACGGGATGATTAATCATGACGGTTCTGGTTCTTTATCCCCCTCCTCTAGTCCAGCACGGGATGACTAATCATGACGGTTCTGGTTCTTTATCCCCCTCCTCTAGTCCAGCACGGGATGACTAATCATGACGGTTCTGGTTCTTTATCCCCCTCCTCTAGTCCAGCACGGGATGACTAATCATGACGGTTCTGGTTCTTTAACCCCCTCCTCTAGTCCAGCACGGGATGATTAATCATGACGGTTCTGGTTCTTCAGCGCTGCTCTAGTCCAGCACGGGATGATTAATCATGACGGTTCTGGTTCTTCAGCGCTGCTCTAGTCCAGCACGGGATGATTAATCATGACGGTTCTGGTTCTTCAGCTCTGCTCTAGTCCAGCACGGGATGATTAATCATGACGGTTCTGGTTCTTCAGCGCTGCTCTAGTCCAGTACGGGAAGATTAATCATGACGGTTCTGGTTCTTCAGCGCTGCTCTAGTCCAGCACGGGATGACTAATCATGACGGTTCTGGTTCTTCAGCGCTGCTCTAGTCCAGCACGGGATGATTAATCATGACGGTTCTGGTTCTTCAGCGCTGCTCTAGTCCAGCACGGGAAGATTAATCATGATGGTTCTGGTTCTTTATCCCCCTCCTCTAGTCCAGTACGGGATGACTAATCATGATGGTTCTGGTTCTTTATCCCCCTCCTCTAGTCCAGCACGGGAAGACTAATCATGACGGTTCTGGTTCTTTATCCCCCTCCTCTAGTCCAGTATAGGATGACTAATCATGACGGTTCTGGTTCTTTATCCCCCTCCTCTAGTCCAGTACGGGAAGACTCTATCCCCCCTCTAGTGGCCAGTCTCCATACATCTTTCCAAACTGCGATTCATTGTACCAATACCCTCGGGTTGCTGTTTAATTAGTGACTTTGAAATTCTATGCTTGGTCAAGGATTTGTGAATGAGCAATTACTTCCTATACTATGTTGAACACATAGAGATCCTATTAAATGACTTTGAGTGTTCCACAGTATGTGTAATTCTACGATTGAACGTTCATACAATCCAGTGTAGCTGGACGAGACACTGGACAGACCTCACTCCAATTCCTCTTAACATCAACAAGTAAGAAAGAACAGAAACCACAAATCAAATCAAATCAAATGTTATTAGTCACATGCGGCGAATACAACAGGTGTAGTAGACCTTACAGTGACATGCTGAATACAACAGGTGTAGTAGACCTTACAGTGACATGCTGAATACAACAGGTGTAGTAGACCTTACAGTGACATGCTGAATACAACAGGTGTAGTAGACCTTACAGTGACATGCTGAATACAACAGGTGTAGTAGACCTTACAGTGACATGCTGAATACAACAGGTGTAGTAGACCTTACAGTGACATGCTGAATACAACAGGTGTAGTAGACCTTACAGTGACATGCTGAATACAACAGGTGTAGTAGACCTTACAGTGAAATGCTGAATACAACAGGTGTAGTAGACCTTACAGTGACATGCTGAATACAACAGGTGTAGTAGACCTTACAGTGACATGCTGAATACAACAGGTGTAGTAGACCTTACAGATAAATGCTACATGGAACTCTATTCCAGAGTACTACATAGAGCCATGACTACATGGAACTCTATTCCACAGTACTACATAGAGCCATGACTACATGGAACTCTATTCCACAGTACTACATAGAGCCATGACTACATGGAACTCTATTCCACAGTACTACATAGAGCCATGACTACATGGAACTCTATTCCACAGTACTACATAGAGCCATGACTACATGGAACTCTATTCCACAGTACTACATAGAGCCATGACTACATGGAACTCTATTCCACAGTACTACACAGTACTACACAGTTACTACAAGTAACTCATTCCAGCAGTAAAATTAGGTTGAACAAATGTGATAAAAATGCAGCAGAGACTGTAAAGCAGACATAGACAAATGCATACACACACACACACACAATAACATACACAATAACATACACGCTATACACACATGTACTCATGGATTTTGTGTTATAGATATGTGGTACTAGAGTAGAGGCCTGAGGTCACACACCTAATATGTTGTGAAATATGTTATAAATATATTGTAATGTTGTTAAAATGTATAACTGAATTAATTTAGCTGGGCCCCAGAAAGAGTAGCTGCTGCCTTGGCAACTAATGGGGACCCATTATAAGTACAAATACAAAAACAAACAGTTCTACGAAACACATCAAAATGACCAACCTTTAGCTGTGCGGTACACGCATAGCTACTTTAGTCAGTCCTGTTATAGAGAACACATAGCTACTTTAGTCAGTCCTGTTATAGAGAACACATAGCGACTTTAGTCAGTCCTGTTATAGAGAACACAGAGCTACTTTAGTCAGTCCTGTTATAGAGAACACAGAGCTACTTTAGTCAGTCCTGTTATAGAGAACACAGAGCTACTTTAGTCTGTCCTGTTATAGAGAACGCATAGCTACTTTAGTCAGTCCTGTTATAGAGAACACAAAGCAACTTTAGTCAGTCCTGTTACAGAGAACACATAGCGACTTTAGTCAGTCCTGTTATAGAGAACACATAGCTACTTTAGTCAGTCCTGTTATAGAGAACACATAGCTACTTTAGTCAGTCCTGTTATAGAGAACACATAGCTACTTTAGTCAGTCCTGTTATAGAGAACACATAGCGACTTTAGTCAGTCCTGTTACAGAGAAAACATAGCGACTTTAGTCAGTCCTGTTATAGAGAACACATAGCTACTTTAGTCAGTCCTGTTATAGAGAACACATAGCTACTTTAGTCAGTCCTGTTATAGAGAACACATAGCGACTTTAGTCAGTCCTGTTATAGAGAACACATAGCGACTTTAGTCAGTCCTGTTATAGAGAACACAAAGCGACTTTAGTCAGTCCTGTTATAGAGAACACATAGCTATTTTATTCAGTCCTGTTATAGAGAACACATAGCGACTTTAGTCAGTCCTGTTATAGAGAACACATAGCTACTTTAGTCAGTCCTGTTATAGAGAACACATAGCGACTTTAGTCAGTCCTGTTATAGAGAACACATAGCGACTTTAGTCAGTCCTGTTATAGAGAACACATAGCTACTTTAGTCAGTCCTGTTACAGAGAACACATAGCTACTTTAGTCAGTCCTGTTAAAGAGAACACATAGCTACTTTAGTCAGTCCTGTTATAGAGAACACAGAGCTACTTTAGTCAGTCATATTATAATATAATAATAAATAATATATGCTATTTAGCAGACACTTTTATCCAAAGCGACTTACAGTCATGTGTGCATACATTCTATGTATGGGTGGTCCCGGGAGAACCCACTACCCTATTTTACAGTCCATGCTCTACCAACTGAGCTACAGAAGGACCACATAGAGAACACAGAGCTACTTTAGTCAGTCCTGTTAAAGAGAACACATAGCTACTTTAGTCAGTCCTGTTATAGAGAACACAGAGCTACTTTAGTCAGTCCTGTTATAGAGAACACAGAGCTACTTTAGTCAGTCATATTATAGAGAACACAGAGCTACTTTAGTCAGTCCTGTTAAAGAGAACACATAGCTACTTTAGTCAGTCCTGTTATAGAGAACACAGAGCTACTTTAGTCAGTCCTGTTATAGAGAACACATAGCTACTTTAGTCAGTCCTGTTACAGAGAACACATAGCTACTTTAGTCAGTCCTGTTATAGAGAACACATAGCTACTTTAGTCAGTCCTGTTATAGAGAACACAGAGATACTTTATTCAGTCCTGTTATAGAGAACACAGAGCTACTTTAGTCAGTCCTGTTATAGAGAACACAGAGCTACTTTAGTCAGTCCTGTTAAAGAGAACACATAGCTACTTTAGTCAGTCCTGTTATAGAGAACACATAGCTACTTTAGTCAGTCCTGTTATAGAGAACACATAGCATCTTTAGTCAGTCCTGTTATAGAGAACACAGCATCTTTAGTCAGTCCAGTTATAGAGAACACATAGCTACTTTAGTCAGTCCTGTTATAGAGAACACAGAGATACTTTAGTCAGTCCTGTTATAGAGAACACAGAGATACTTTAGTCAGTCCTGTTATAGAGAACACAGAGATACTTTAGTCAGTCCTGTTATAGAGAACACAGAGCTACTTTAGTCAGTCCTGTTATAGAGAACACATAGCTACTTTAGTTAGTCATGTTATAGAGAACACATAGCTACTTTAGTCAGTCCTGTTATAGAGAACACAGAGATACTTTAGTCAGTCCTGTTATAGAGAACACATAGCATCTTTAGTCAGTCCTGTTATAGAGAACACATAGCTACTTTAGTCAGTCCTGTTAAAGAGAACACATAGCTACTTTAGTCAGTCCTGTTAAAGAGAACACATAGCTACTTTAGTCAGTCCTGTTATAGAGAACACAGAGCTACTTTAGTCAGTCCTGTTATAGAGAACACATAGCTACTTTAGTCAGTCCTGTTATAGAGAACACATAGCTACTTTAGTCAGTCCTGTTATAGAGAACACAGAGATACTTTAGTCAGTCCTGTTAAAGAGAACACAGAGATACTTTAGTCAGTCCTGTTATAGAGAACACAGAGCTACTTTAGTCAGTCCTATTATAGAGAACACATAACATATTTAGTCAGTCCTGTTATAGAGAACACACAGCATCTTTAGTCAGTCCTGTTATGGAGAACACATAGCATCTATAGTCAGTCCTGTTATAGAGAACACAGCATCTTTAGTCAGTCCTGTTATAGAGAACACACAGCTACTTTAGTCAGTCCTGTTATAGAGAACACAGAGATACTTTAGTCAGTCCTGTTATAGAGAACACAGAGATACTTTAGTCAGTCCTGTTATAGAGAACACATAGCATCTTTTATCAGTACTGTTATTTTTTTTAAATTATTTTTATTTAACCTTTACTTTACTAGGCAAGTCAGGTAAGAACAAATTCTTATTTTCAATGAAGGCCTAGGAACAGTGGGTTAACTGCCTGTTCAGGGGCAGAACAAGAGATTTGTACCTTGTCAGCTCGGGGATTCGAACTTGCAACCTTTCGGTTACTAGTCCATCACTCTAACCACTAGGCTACCCTGCCACCCCGGGTGACATTGTTTTACAGTTATAGAGAACACATAGCATATTTTATCAGTCCTGTTATAGAGAACACAGCATCTTTTATCAGTCCTGTTATAGAGAACACACAGCATATTTGATCAGTCCTGTTATAGAGAACACAGCATCTTTAGTCAGTCCTGTCATAGAGAACACAGCATCTTTAATCAGTCCTGTTATAGAGAACACAGCATCTTTAATCAGTCCTGTCATAGAGAACACAGCATCTTTAATCAGTCCTGTTATAGAGAACACATAGCAGCATCTTTAATCAGTCCTGTCATAGAGAACACAGCATCTTTAGTCAGTCCTGTTATAGAGAACACATAGCATCTTTAGTCAGTCCTGTTATAGAGAACACAGCATCTTTAGTCAGTCCTGTTATAGAGAACACATAGCATCTTTAGTCAGTCCTGTTATAGAGAACACAGCATCTTTAATCAGTCCTGTCATAGAGAACACAGCATCTTTAGTCAGTCCTGTTATAGAGAACACATAGCATCTTTAGTCAGTTCTGTCATATGGATCGAATTGGAACAGCCAGTACAAACAGAGTATCCCCTTTAGCCGTAACCATGGCATTAAAGCAAAGAAGAGGGAGAAAGTGTTTGTCCTTCCATCGAATGCCGCACTACAACATGTATATGGGTTGTGTCCCAAATGGCACCCTATTCCCTATGTAGCGCACTACTTTAACCAGAGTCCTATGGTAGTGCACCGTGTAGGGAATAGGTGGCCATTAGGGACTCACAAACACACAGCCGGTCTCCTTGAAAGCAGAGGAAAAGTATTTACAGTCAGAGACAGAAGTGGATTACACTCAACAAATGTCACACAAATGACAAACTAGAATTCCAATTTACCATTTTTTACATTATTATTTTTTATACAGAGATAGACCCATTTTGACTTTCTCTCCAGATCACTTGAATGACTCACTTTTGTAATGTTTACAGCCAGTTCTGCTGGACACGTTCAGATTCAGAACTGTTGTTCTAGATCGCCATCATGTGGCAATGGAGAATATTGTCTGTTCTGTAGACTAGTTCTACACCTCTGTTACTAGCTGTCTTGAAATACCAATTATGTGGTTCGAGTGAGATTGGAAGGTTGGGAGTTCGATCCCTGGCCGAGTCATTCCAAAGACTGTAAAACAAATGTGACCCGATGCGTCTCTCTGCTTGTTCTTCATCATTAAGGAGATGGATTAGGGGCAAGGCCCTGCGATAGGCTACCTCTCGCTACCTAAACAGGCGATACGCAGGAGATGTACTTGTACATCAAGCTACCTCTCGCTACCTAAACAGGCGATAGGCAGGAGATGTACTTGTACATCAAGCTACCTCTCGCTACCTAAACAGGCGATAGGCAGGAGATGTACTTGTACATCAAGCTACCTCTCGCTACCTAAACAGGCGATACGCAGGAGATGTACTTGTACATCAAGCTACCTCTCGCTACCTAAACAGGCAATAGGCAGGAGATGTACTTGTACATCAAGCTACCTCTCGCTACCTAAACAGGTGATAGGCCACTGATCCTATGAGCTGTTCTGGCTCACACCAAGCCAAAGCTACTTACTAAAAAATACTTAAAATATTGTTACATTTGAGAGGAAAAATGGGAATTTATTGATAGGAAAAAGGAGGGTGTTTTGGAATATGTTTCTCAACAATTCTATTTCTTAATAATCCTCGTGCTTACCGGCCCAGGAAAGGCAACTAATACATGGGTAAGTAGTGGCCTGTGTGTCTTTCCAAGTTAAAGATGGTTAACAGCAAGAACTCATCAAGGCATGAAAGACAACATAATCTTGTGTGCTGTATTAGCCACATGTTCTGTTATCCGTCAGAGAAAGAGCTATATAATGTCTGTTTTTTTTTTTTGTTTTTTTTCACCTTTATTTAACCAGGTAGGCTAGTTGAGAACAGGTTCTCATTTGCAACTGCAACCTGGCCAAGATAAAGCATAGCAGTGTGAACAGACAACACAGAGTTACACATGGAGTAAACAATTAACAAGTCAATAACACAGTAGAGAAAAAAGGGGAGTCTATATACAATGTGTGCAAAAGGCATGAGGAGGTAGGCGAATAATTACAATATTGCAGATTAACACTGGAGTGATAAATGATCAGATGATCATGTACAGGTAGAGATATTGGTGTGCAAAAGAGCAGAGAAGTAAATAAATAAAAACTGTGGGGATGAGGTAGGTGAAAATGGGTGGGCTATTTACCGATAGATTATGTACAGCTGCAGCGATCGGTTAGCTGCTCAGATAGCTGATGTTTGAAGTTGGTGAGGGAGATAAAAGTCTCCAACTTCAGCAATTTTTGCAATTCGTTCCAGTCACAGGCAGCAGAGTACTGGAACGAAAGGCGGCCGAATGAGGTGTTGGCTTTAGGGATGATCAATGAGATACACCTGCTGGAGCGCGTGCTACGGATGGGTGTTACCATCGTGACCAGTGAGCTGAGATAAGGCGGAGCTTTGCCTAGCATGGCCTTGTAGATGACCTGGAGCCAGTGGGTCTGGCGACGAATATGTAGCGAGGGCCAGCCGACTAGAGCATACAAGTCGCAGTGGTGGGTAGTATAAGGTGCTTTAGTGACAAAACGGATGGCACTGTGATAAACTGCATCCAGTTTGCTGAGAAGAGTGTTGGAAGCAATTTTGTAGATGACATCGCTGAAGTCGAGGATCGGTAGGATAGTCAGTTTTACTAGGGTAAGCTTGGCAGCGTGAGTGAAGGAGGCTTTGTTGCGGAATAGAAAGCCGACTCTTGATTTGATTTTCGATTGGAGATGTTTGATATGGGTCTGGAAGGAGAGTTTGCAGTCTATAGCCAGACACCTAGGTACTTATAGGTGTCCACATATTCAAGGTCGGAACCATCCAGTGTGGTGATGCTAGTCGGGCAAGCGGGTGCAGGCAGCGATTGGTTGAAAGGCATGCATTTGGTTTTACTAGCGTTTAAGAGCAGTTGGAGGCCACGGAAGGAGTGTTGTATGGCATTGAAGCTCGATTGGAGGTTAGATAGCACAGTGTCCAATGACGGGCCGAAAGTGTACAGAATGGTGTCGTCTGCGTAGAGGTGGATCAGCGAAACGCCCGCAGCAAGAGCAACATCATTGATATACACAGAGAAAAGAGTCGGCCCGAGAATTGAACCCTGTGGCACCCCCATAGAGACTGCCAGAGGACCAGACAACATGCCCTCCGATTTGACACACTGAACTCTGTCTGCAAAGTAATTGGTGAACCAGGCAAGGCAGTCATCCGAAAAACCGAGGCTACTGAGTCTGCCGATAAGAATATGGTGATTGACAGAGTCGAAAGCCTTGGCAAGGTCGATGAAGACGGCTGCACAGTACTGTCTTTTATCAATGGCGGTTATGATGTTGTTTAGTACCTTGAGTGTGGCTGAGTGTGGCTGAGGTGCACCCGTGACCGGCTCGTTTAGTGTGTGTTTGTACCTTTATTGACCTGGGTGTCCCAGCCAAAACCATAGACTGGCAGTATTAGATAGATGACAGAATGTCAGAGTGGCAGAGTACTGCAGGCCCATCTTTTATTGAAGTATCCCATATATCCAGTAGGGGGCGGTATATCCCTTCCGTTTTCTCACTGAGTTCTATATGTCCACGTTTTGCTGCAGTATCCTATATATACAGTAGGGGGCGGTATATCCCTTCAGTTTTCTGGCAGAGTATTAGAGGGCCATGTGTTGTTGCAATATCCTATATATCCAGTAGGGGGCGGTATATCCCTTCAGTTCTCCCTCATCTCTCTCTCTCTTCTCTCCTGTCTCAACTATTTGACCTACTTTCAATGTCTGGAACATTGTGTCCTAAACTAGTGCGCTGGCAAACACATAGGCACACACACGTGCACTCAGACAGTCAGAAACGGTCTGTGGCCAACTACAAGCGAACAAGTCTTGTAGTACGTTTTTTCAGATTGCTCGTGCCCAGATTAGGCTACGTGTGAAAAGGAATGTTATTTTCCAAACCAAAACCCTGCAGCTCAGTTCATTCTTTCAGACATTCATTATGGTAATAGGAGGCATTAAGAACCAGAATGTATTTAGAACACTGCTTGCTGAATATCATCCCAATGTACTATAGCTGACATTATAATTCTATAATGTGTATCATTGAATCTGTTTCTTAATGAACACTTGTCATAACGATGACCTGTATTCGGTGTTTTGCGTTCTGAAATATACACAGAGAAGTTGGCAGATTAAAAGCTTTTATACATTTTCCACCCTCAACACACAAATAGACAGGATAATTGTGTAACTTGTGCACAATATGAGAAATTGGATTAGCTATCAAATCAAGACAGATCCACTGTGTAGAGGATATGAGCCATTGGAGTAGCTATCAAATCAAGAGACAGATACACAGTGTAGAGGATATCAGACTATATAGGTTATACAAATTCTAAAACCTGTTCCAGGGTTTAATTCGGGAGCCCTTGTGGTGTGTGCTGTACAAAAAGCTTTTACAGTGAGAAAGGGTGACTTTGTATACCATAAGACATATTTAACATCAATCTACTTTTCTTGAAAGTGTCACAGTGTGTAGCCTGCATGAGAAATCTGGTTTCAGCTCCAGTTACAGCAGGTTACGTGTGTAACCGTTTCTGAATGAGGGGAGACATCTGCTGCGAGGACATGTGTTTACAGTTGATGTCGGAAGTTTACATACACTTAGGTTGGAGTCATTAAAACTCGTTTTTAAACCACTCCACACATTTCTTGTTAACAAACTATAGTTTTGACAAGTTGGTTAGGACATCTACTTTGTGCACGACACAAGTCATTTTTCCAACAATGTTTTACAGACATTATTTCACTTATAATTCACTGTATCACAATTCCAGTCGGTCAGAAATACACTGATCGACTGGAGTTGACTGTGCATTTAAACAGTTTGGAAAATTCCAGAAAATAATGTCATAACTTTAGGAGCTTCTGGCAGTGTATTTCTGACCGACTGGAATTGTGATACAGTGAATTATAAGTGAAATAATGTCTGTAAAACATTGTTGGAAAAATGACTTGTGTTTTTTAAACAGCTTGGAAAATTCCAGAAAATACTGTTATGGTTTTAGAAGTTTTGATAGTCCAATCGACATCATCTGAGTCAACTGGAGGTGTACCTGTGGATGTATTTCAAGGCCTACCTTCAAACTCAGTGCCTCTTTGCTTGACATCATGGGAAAATCAAAAGAAACCAGCCAAGTCTGGTTCATGGGAGCAATTTCCAAGGTTCCACGTTCATCTGTACAAACAATAGTACACAATCAAACACCATGGGACCACGCAGCTGTCATACCACTCAGGAAGGAGACACGGTCTGTGTCTTTGGTCCAAATAGGTGTCAAAGGACACCAGAAACAAATTTGTAAACCTGCACCAGGCTGGGAAGACTGAATCTGCAATAGGTAAGCAGCTTGGTTTGAAGAAATCAACTGTGGGAGCAAATATTAGGAAATGGAAGACATACAAGACCACTGATATTCTCCCTCGATCTGGGGCTCCACGCAAGATCTCACCCCGTGGGGTCAAAATGATCACAAGAACGGTGAGCAAAAATCTCAGAACCACACAGGGGGACCTAGTGAATGACCTGCAGAGAGCTGGGACCAAAGTAACAAAGCCTACCATCAGTAACACACTACGCCACCAGGGACTCAAATCCTGCAGTGCCAGATGTGTCCCCCTGCTTAAGCCAGTACATGTCCAGGCCCGTCTGAAGTTTGCTAGAGAGCATTTGGATGATCCAGAAGAAGATTGGGAGAATGTCATATGGTCAGATGAAACCAAAATATAACTTTTTGGTAAAAACTCAACTCGTTGTGTTTGGAGGACAAAGAATGCTGAGTTGCATCCAAAGAACACCATACCTACTGTGAAGCATGGGGGTGGAAACATCATGCTTTGGGGCTGTTTTTTTTGCAAAGGGACCAGGACGACTGATCCGTGTAAAGGAAAGAATGAATGGGACCATGTATGGTGAGATTTTGAGTGAAAACATCCTTCCATCAGCAAGGGCATTGAAGGTGAAATGTGGCTGGGTCTTTCAGCATGACAATGATCCCAAACACACCGCCCGGGCAACAAACGAGTGGCTTCGTAAGAAGCATTTCAAGGTCCCGGAGTGGCCTAGCCAGTCGCCAGATCTCAACCCCATAGAAAATCTTTGGAGGGAGTTGAAAGTCTGTGTTGCCCAGCAACAGCCCCAAAACATCCCTGCTCTAGAGGAGATCTGCATGGAGGAATGGGCCAAAATACCAGCAACAGTGTGTGAAAACCTTGTGAAGACTTACAGAAAACGTTTGACCTCTGTCATTGCCAACAAAGGGTATATAACAGAGTATTGAGATAAACTTTTGATATTGACCAAATACTTATTTTCCACCATAATTTGCAAATAAATTCATTAAAAATCCTACAATGTGATTTTCTGGATTTTTTTTCTCACATTTAGTCCGTCATAGTTGAAGTGTACCTATGATGAAAATTACAGGCCTCTCTCATCTTTGTAAGTGGGAGAACTTGCCCAATTGGTGGCTGACTAAATACTTTTTGGCCTTACTGTAAGTATAGACGGTCCACCTCACACACCGTCAAAACAACCACTAGGTGGATGTCGGTGGTGAATAAAGGATTTACTCTCTACGTGGTCACGTAGCATTTGTACTCATTGTGTGTATGTGTGTTTTACCCACCTCATGTGCTGCTTGCTTTTCAAAGTGAAAGCGGTGATGCTCATTTCAGTAGAAGTTGTCCTCAACTCAGTGGGTTGTTAAATGAGGAAGCAGCCTCCCGGACTACACACCACAATCAACAACAATACAACACACCTGGCCTGTGTGCAATTACGTGAATCAATCCTTAAAGGTACTTCGTGGAACATCCCTGGACTAGGCAACACTCCAAATGTGTCCAACAGTTAATGTGATTATTACCTTGTGTTCTGATAAGACGTTCTAATGCGGAATCATAAACATTCCAACCGGAGCATTCCACAGGCTGTTCTGTTTCACTTCTTCTGTAGGTCCAGAGGACAATCACCAGGCACATGGTAGTAGTCGATTACGGTTAGATGTCCAGAACTTTCCATAAAGCAGGAGCACTCGTAGATTTTTCGACTACCAGGGTGTGGTCTTCAAATGTTTTACGTGAAGTACACAAGTACGTCATTAGAGAGTCAAATCATGGACTCCATAGAGGATAGGTTATATCTAGGTTGCATCCCAAATGGGACGCCTATTCCTTATATAGTTCAGATTGTGCTCTGGTCAAAAGCTGTGCACTATGTAGGGATTAGGGTGTCATTTGGGACGTAAGGCCTTTACCGGAGAGATTCTTACCGTAAATCCATGTCATGTTTCTGACACCTCCTTGGTCCTGTGTGAATTACAGGCAGATGAACAGAAAGTCTACGATGTGACCTTCCTGTACTGGTGTGCTCTGTTCAAATCAAATCAAATCAAATCAAATTTATTTATATAGCCCTTCGTACATCAGCTGATTTCTCAAAGTGCTGTACAGAAACCCAGCCTAAAACCCCAAACAGCAAACAATGCAGGTGTAAAAGCACGGTGGCTAGGAAAAACTCCCTAGAAAGGCCAAAACCTAGGAAGAAACCTAGAGAGGAACCGGGCTATGTGGGGTGGCCAGTCCTCTTCTGGCTGTGCCGGGTAGAGATTATAACAGAACATGACCAAGATGTTCAAATGTTCATAAATGACCAGCATGGTCAAATAATAATAAGGCAGAACAGTTGAAACTGGAGCAGCAGCACAGTCAGGTGGACTGGGGACAGCAAGGAGCCATCATGTCAGGTAGTCCTGGGGCACGGTCCTAGGGCTCAGGTCCTCCGAGAGAGAGAAAGAAAGAGAGAATTAGAGAGAGCATATGTGGGGTGGCCAGTCCTCTTCTGGCTGTGCCGGGTGGAGATTATAACAGAACGTGGCCAAGATGTTCAAATGTTCATAAATGACCAGCATGGTTGAATAATAGTAAGGCAGAATAGTTGAAACTGGAGCAGGAGCATGGCCAGGTGGACTGGGGACAGCAAGGAGTCCTCATGTCAGGTAGTCCTGGGACATGGTCCTAGGGCCCAGGCCAGTTGAAACTGGAGCAGCAGCATGGCCAGGTGGACTGGGGACAGCAAGGAGTCATCAAGTCAGGTAGTCCTGGGGCATGGTCCTAGGGCTCAGGTCCTCTGAGAGAGAGAAAGAAAGAGAGAAGGAGAGAATTAAAGAACGCACACTTAGATTCACACAGGACACCTGAATAGGACAGGAGAAGTACTCCAGATAAACAAACTGACCCTAGCCCCCCGACACATAAACTACTGCAGCATAAATACTGGAGGCTGAGACAGGAGGGGTCAGGAGACACTGTGGCCCCATCCGAGGACACCCCCGGACAGGGCCAAACAGGAAGGATATAACCCCACCCACTTTGCCAAAGCACAGCCCCCACACCACTAACATCTCTGTTGTCCTGTGACAGGAAGCCTTAAGGACTGACTACACCATGGCCATTGTAGAGGAAGTTCACAGTAACCACATGAGTGTTTATGAAGTTCCTGATTTGTATAAGTAATATTTTCTAAAAAGTATAATTGTAAGAAAATGGGAATGGGATAGAGGTTTTGACCAGTTCATTTTCTGGTTTAATTGAACAGACAGTGAGAGATGTTTGACAGTGGGAAGTTTGACAGTTAGAGATGTTTGACAGTGGGAAGTTTGACAGTGAGAGATGTTTGACAGTTAGAGATGTTTAACAGTGGGAATTTTGACAGTGAGAGATGTTTGACAGTGAGAGATGTTTGACAGTTGGAAGATTGACAGTGAGAGATGTTTGACAGTGAGAGATGTTTGACAGTGAGAGATGTTTGATAGTTGGAAGTTTGACAGAGATGTTTGACAGTGAGAGATGTTTGACAGTGAGAGATGTTTGATAGTGAAAGATGTTTGACAGTGAGAGATGTTTGACAGTGAGAAATGTTTGACAGTGAGAGATGTTTAACAGTTGGAAGTTTGACAGTGAGAGATGTTTGACAGTGAGAGATGTTTGACAGTTGGAAGTTTGACAGTGAGAGATGTTTGACAGTGAGAGATGCGTGACAGTTGGAAGTTACACAGTGAGAGATGTTTGACAGTGAGAGATGTTTGACAGTGAGAGATGTTTGACAGTGAGAGATGTTTGACAATTGGAAGTTACACAGTGAGAGATGTTTGACAGTGAGAGATGTTTGACAGTGAGAGATGTTTGACAATTGGAAGTTACACAGTGAGAGATGTTTGACAGTGAGAGATGTTTGACAGTTGGAAGTTACACAGTGAGAGATGTTTGAAAGTGAGAGATGTTTGACAGTGAGAGATGTTTGACAGTGAGAGATGTTTGACAATTGGAAGTTACACAGTGAGAGATGTTTGACAGTGAGAGATGTTTGACAGTTGGAAGTTTGACAGTGAGAGAAGTTTGACAGTGAGAGATGTTTGACAGTGAGAGATGTCTAACAGTGAGAGATGTTTGACAGTTGGAAGTTTGACAGTGTCAAAGAGCAGTTGGCCATATTTAACCCCAGGCCTTGAAAACTCCCACAGAGCTGAACACCACACAAGGGTTAAACATTTGGATCACACATTTTTTTAAATCTCAATTGACCCCCTTTTTAAGATCCTTGACCATCTTCTATTTTAGAGGTGAACACCAAATATCTGTCTATAGACACGGTGATTATATAACACACGGTCAATGTTCTAGAACACGAAACAGGACATTGGAACAGTACAGCAGCCAGCTTCACCTCAAAGAACCCTGGGTAACAGTGGAACTTCTGACTCGGCTGCCCCTGTGTTATCATTCACTAACATACACTACAGTGACCTGATGAGATCCCAAGGGTAGGTAGGGGCTGTGGTGTTCTTATAAAGCCACAGAGATATTGTAAGCAGAAGTGTTGTTTATGATCATGTGCCATTGGTCTGGCTTTAGCAGACGTTCATACGTATATTTTTATAACCCGGAAGTACACCATAGTAGGGTGAGTTAGGTCGGTAGAAGGCTCATTGTCCTAACTACAGCAATATTATGTTCTCTCCTATCAGAGATTCTGTAATTCAATGAAGATGTTAAATCTCCTGACATACCCGTTATTGTTTTGATCCAAAAGTGTCCTTGTAAGAGAGTTTGTCACAATTAGCAATGTACCGTTGCCCTAGCACAGGCATTTAAAAAAGTAAGGAATTGCATTTCAACACACTCTGTTGTAGCTTAAAAGTGCTGAATGTTCTGTCCTGACATAGCTTTTACTGTTTTGATTCCTAATATGTTGAGTGAAGAGGACACTGGTCTGGTGTGGAAGATGATGATGATGATTGGGGGCGTTATACGTCTTCTGAGGACAAGAGAAGCGTGATGAGGGGGTTGTGTTGCAAGGCAGAGAGATCTTGATATAGGACGGATTTGCACTAGGCTGTATGGTATATGTGTGTGTGTGTGTGCGTCAGCGAGTGTGTGTGTGTGCGTGTGTTGTGTGTGTGTGTGTGTAATGTGCTGTAGACAGCGTCTTATCTACTGAACGTACTGACCTCAACGCAGAAGGTCATGTGTAATGTCCCTGTTAAAAACGTTCTTTTTTTTCCAGAAGTCAACAATGCAAAGCCAGAACGTCACAACAACACGAGGGCACAGCTTGATTATGATCTGGACACTATTCATGCATCTCAAATGGCACCCTATTCCCTATTTACTATGTCCCTAGGGATAGGGCCCTGGTCAAAAGGAGTGCACTAACTAGAGAATAGGGTGCTATTTGGAACACAGTAATGTTTTTTAATGCTGCCTCAACAACTGCTGGCATCCAAAAACAAACAAAGTTTTGTTCACACCAGACAAGGAAACGTTACGTAAGAGTCTGCATCCAGTGACGTATAAACACTGTTTTTAGTCCCTCAACGGTTTATTAAGAACGACTTGCTCCGATTGGTATGATTGCACATTTGCACATTTGCACGCAAAATAATATGTGCTAGAAGTGAAGTAACCACATTTGTTAAATTGTTAGGACAGCCTCAGTGTTAGGACAGCCTCAGTGTTAGGACAGCCTCAGTGTTAGGACAGCCTCAATGTTAGGACAGCCTCAGTGTTAGGACAGCCTCAGTGTTAGGACAGCCTCAGTGTTCACAGCATTGTGTGACAGACAACACTACTCCCCTAACCCTAAACCATCCAGGAGGCTGAGACTTATTCCTTACAGAGGCCTAAACCAGGAGGCTGAGACTTATTCCTTACAGTGGCCTAAACCAGGAGGCTGAGACTTATTCCTTACAGAGGCCTAAACCAGGAGGCTGGGACTTATTCCTTACAGTGGCCTAAACCATGCAGGAGGCTGGGACTTATTCATTACAGTGGCCTAAACCAGGAGGCTGAGACTTATTCCTTACAGTGGCCTAAACCAGGAGGCTGGGACTTATTCCTTACAGAGGCCTAAACCATGCAGGAGGCTGGGACTTATTCATTACAGTGGCCTAAACCAGGAGGCTGGGACTTATTCCTTACAGTGGCCTAAACCAGGAGGCTGGGACTTATTCCTTACAGTGGCCTAAACCAGGAGGCTGAGACTTATTCATTACAGAGGCCTAAACCAGGAGGCTGGGACTTATTCCTTACAGTGGCCTAAACCATGCAAGAGGCTGGGACTTATTCCTTACAGAGGCCTAAACCAGGAGGCTGGGACTTATTCCTTACAGTGGCCTAAACCATGCAGGAGGCTGGGACTTATTCATTACAGTGGCCTAAACCAGGAGGCTGAGACTTATTCCTTACAGTGGCCTAAACCAGGAGGCTGGGACTTATTCCTTACAGAGGCCTAAACCATGCAGGAGGCTGGGACTTATTCCTTACAGTGGCCTAAACCAGGAGGCTGAGACTTATTCATTACAGAGGCCTAAACCAGGAGGCTGGGACTTATTCCTTACAGTGGCCTAAACCATGCAGGAGGCTGGGACTTATTCCTTACAGTGTAAGGGATTTCCTCCTCTCCCTCCACCCTGTCTCACTGTCCTCCCTCCACCCTGTCTCCCTGTCCTCCCTCCACCCTGTCTCACTGTCCTCCCTCCACCCTGTCTCCCTGTCCTCCCTCCACCCTGTCTCCCTGTCCTCCCTCCACCCTGTCTCACTGTCCTCCCTCCACCCTGTCTCACTGTCCTCCCTCCACCCTGTCTCACTGTCCTCCCTCCACCCTGTCTCCCTGTCCTCCCTCCACCCTGTCATACTGTCCTCCCTCCACCCTGTCTCACTGTCCTCCCTCCACCCTGTCTCACTGTCCTCCCTCCACCCTGTCTCACTGTCCTCCCTCCACCCTGTCTCACTGTCCTCCCTCCACCCTGTCTCACTGTCCTCCCTCCACCCTGTCTCACTGTCCTCCCTCCACCCTGTCTCACTGTCCTCCCTCCACCCTGTCTCACTGTCCTCCCTCCACCCTGTCCCTGTCCCTCCACCCTGTCCTGTCCTCCCTCCACCCTGTCTTACTGTCCTCCCTCCACCCTGTCTCACTGTCCTCCCTCCACCCTGTCTCACTGTCCTCCCTCCACCCTGTCTCATGTCCCTCCTGGAGACTCCCTTTCCATGACGTCCTACTCCTGCTAGAAATCCCTAACATAGCAAACTCAGTCAACATCACCATAATCAGCTGTTTTCATTTATTATTAGACTCCAATGTATTTCTTTCTTACTTTGATAAAAACAGATCATAGTCAAATAGAGAGAGAGGCACAGAGAGAGAGAGAGGCAGAGAAAGAGAGGCAGAGAGAGAGAGAGAGAGAGAGAGAGAGAGAGAGAGAGAGAGAGAGAGAGAGAGAGAGAGAGAGAGAGAGAGAGAGAGGAGAGAGGAGAGAGAGAGAGAGAGAGAGAGAGGAGAGCAGAGAGAGAGAGAGAGAGAGAGAGAGAGAGAGAGAGAGAGAGAGAGAGAGAGAGGCAGAGATAGAGGGAGAGAGGCAGAGAAAGAGAGAGGGGGGAGAGAGAGAGAGAGAGAGATGTTTCTAAATTAGTGTTCAGTTAATTTCCACAACTTTATGATCTTAATGTAGTTTGGGAGAGAGAGACACAATGACGCGGTGACCAGTGGAGGCTGCTGAGGGGAGGACGACTCATAATAATGTCTGGAACGGACGAAATGGAATGGCATCAAACACCTGGAACCCAGGTGTTTGATGTATTGGATATCATTCCACTAATTCCGCTCCAGCCATTACAACAAGCTCGTCTTCCCCAACTAAGGTGTCACCAGCCACCTGTAGCGGAGCCAGACAAAGGGCGGGGCTAGCACCAAGACACCATGTAAACTTGTGAACTCGCACTGTACGCTTGACTCAGCCAGTGTTCCAGATGCAAATCAGGCTAACCGTGGTGGCACGCAAGACAAGCAACCCGGGCACGATGCCAGCTACAGTCTCTGGCTTCACGACAACACAGTGGGTGTGAGTCCCATGCGGGACCCTATGTCCTTTATAGTGCACTACTTTTCCCCCTGGAGGACTAAAAGGGGAATAGGGTGCCATTTGGGACGAAGTTACGGTGTGCCAGTTTCCAGTGTTGACGAGGTCAGGACACTTCTTCTTCCTCACTCAGCAGGTTTACTTGGAGAGATTTTCTCTATTGAGGGGAACAGAAAAAAAAAGAACATTCCCCTCCACCCTGTCTTACTGTCCTCCCTCCACCCTGTCTTACTGTCCTCCCTCCACCCTGTCTTACTGTCCTCCCTCCACCCTGTCTCACTGTCCTCCCTCCACCCTGTCTTACTGTCCTCCCTCCACCCTGTCTCACTGTCCTCCCTCCACCCTGTCTCACTGTCCTCCCTCCACCCTGTCTTACTGTCCTCCCTCCACCCTGTCTCACTGTCCTCCCTCCACCCTGTCTCACTGTCCTCCCTCCACCCTGTCTTACTGTCCTCCCTCCACCCTGTCTTACTGTCCTCCCTCCACCCTGTCTCACTGTCCTCCCTCCACCCTGTCTTACTGTCCTCCCTCCACCCTGTCTTACTGTCCTCCCTCCACCCTGTCTTACTGTCCTCCCTCCACCCTGTCTCACTGTCCTCCCTCCACCCTGTCTCACTGTCCTCCCTCCACCCTGTCTTACTGTCCTCCCTCCACCCTGTCTTACTGTCCTCCCTCCACCCTGTCTCACTGTCCTCCCTCCACCCTGTCTTACTGTCCTCCCTCCACCCTGTCTTACTGTCCTCCCTCCACCCTGTCATACTGTCCTACCTCCACCCTGTCTTACTGTCCTCCCTCCACCCTGTCTCACTGTCCTCCCTCCACCCTGTCATACTGTCCTCCCTCCACCCTGTCTCACTGTCCTCCCTCCACCCTGTCTCACTGTCCTCCCTCCACCCTGTCTCACTGTCCTCCCTCCACCCTGTCATACTGTCCTCCCTCCACCCTGTCTTACTGTCCTCCCTCCACCCTGTCTTACTGTCCTCCCTCCACCCTGTCTTACTGTCCTCCCTCCACCCTGTCTCACTGTCCTCCCTCCACCCTGTCTCACTGTCCTCCCTCCACCCTGTCTCACTGTCCTCCCTCCACCCTGTCTCACTGTCCTCCCTCCACCCTGTCATACTGTCCTCCCTCCACCCTGTCTTACTGTCCTCCCTCCACCCTGTCTTACTGTCCTCCCTCCACCCTGTCATACTGTCCTCCCTCCACCCTGTCTCCCTGTCCTCCCTCCACCCTGTCAAACCGGTTTGCATAAGTATGTCAAAGTCAAAAGGAGTGAACTGTGAGGGACCCCGAAGTTTGCAGAATGGTTGTCTGTAAGAAAATGGGGGAGGGTCATGCTTTAAACATTTCAGTCAAGGAGAGGGTTTAGTCATTTATTTATTTTATTTTTTATCTCGTGCACGGGAGGGTCATGTACTTTGTATTTGATGACATGTCTATATTTCTCAGTGTTTTTTTAGAATGAGTTTCTTATTATGCTGTATATCGATGTGCGCCCAATGTCGCCCCTCATCTCTGATTCTCCCTTGGACGCATAATATCAATTACGCCTAGAGGTTATACAGTGTGTGTGGTCTCAATCAAGTGATTCATAGCCTAGAGGTTATACAGTGTGGTCTCAATCAAGTGATTCATAGCCTAGAGGTTATACAGTGTGGTCTCAATCAAGTGATTCATAGCCTAGAGGTTATACAGTGTGGTCTCAATCAAGTGATTCATAGCCTAGAGGTTATACAGTGTGGTCTCAATCAAGTGATTCGTAGCCTAGAGGTTATACAGTGTGGTCTCAATCAAGTGATTCATAGCCTAGAGGTTATACAGTGTGGTCTCAATCAAGTGATTCGTAGCCTAGAGGTTATACAGTGTGGTCTCAATCAAGTGATTCATAGCCTAGAGGTTATACAGTGTGGTCTCAATCAAGTGATTCATAGCCTAGAGGTTAAACAGTGTGGTCTCAATCAAGTGATTCATAGCCTAGAGGTTATACAGTGTGGTCTCAATCAAGTGATTCATAGCCTAGAGGTTATACAGTGTGGTCTCAATCAAGTGATTCGTAGCCTAGAGGTTATACAATGTGGTCTCAACCAAGTGATTCATAGCCTAGAGGTTATACAGTGTGGTCTCAATCAAGTGATTCATAGCCTAGAGGTTATACAGTGTGGTCTCAATCAAGTGATTCATAGCCTAGAGGTTATACAATGTGGTCTCAATCAAGTGATTCATAGCCTAGAGGTTATACAGTGGGGTCTCAATCAAGTGATTCATAGCCTAGAGGTTATACAGTGTGGTCTCAATCAAGTGATTCATAGCCTAGAGGTTAAACAGTGTGGTCTCAATCAAGTGATTCATAGCCTAGAGGTTATACAGTGTGGTCTCAATCAAGTGATTCATAGCCTAGAGGTTATACAGTGTGGTCTCAATCAAGTGATTCATAGCCTAGAGGTTATACAGTGCATTCAGAAAGTATTGACCTTTTCCACATTTTGTTACGTTGCAGCCTTATATTCTTAAAATTATGAAATAGTTCATCTTTCCCACCTACGTGACTAGTCTCCCAGTCCCTGCCGCTGAAAAACATTCCCACAGCACGATGCTGCCACCACGTAGGGAGGGTGCCAGGTTTCCTCCAGACGTGACACTTGTCATTCAGGCCAACGAGTATAATCTTGGTTTCATCAGACCAGAGAATCTTGTTTCTCATGGTCTGAGAGTCCTCTAAAATCTTGCTTTCGCTTATTCATTATGGGATATTGTGTGTAGATTGATGAGGAAAAAAAACATTTCATTAATCAATATTAGAATAAGGCTGTAAAGTAACAAAATGTGGAAAAAGTCAAGAGGTCTGAATAGTTTCCACTGTAGTCTATAAAGTGCACGGAGAAGCACAGAGCAAAGTAATATTTCTAAGATAGCTGCTGGGATGGTGTAAAAACAACTAGGCTGCAAAGGATATTCCAGCCCCAGCCTGCACTGCTTCTGCTGATCAAAACGTTTTGTTTTGTTCGCTGCTGTCGACAGCAGTTCAGCGGGGAGGTTTCTTTCAGAAAAGATTTTGTTCAGTTTGAGGAGGACCGGAGGTCAATTGTTATAGCTCTGCTACTACTATAATAGATTTGATTAAAAACAATATGTTTCTTGCCCATGATGTGTTTATCAGAGTCATTGATCTCACAACAAGACAGATTCGAGAAACTTACATTGTGGTGCTGAAACTTGAAGCAGCAGCCACAGCACATTCAATCGGGGTAGCCTAGTGGTTAGAGTGTAGAGGCGGCAGGGTAGCCTAGTGGTTAGAGTATAGAGGCGGCAGGGTAGCCTAGTGGTTAGAGAGTAGAGGCGACAGGGTAGCCTAGTGGTTAGAGTGTGGAGGCGGCAGGGTAGGCTAGTGGTTAGAGTGTAGAGCCGGCAGGGTAGCCTAGTGGTTAGAGTGTGGAGGCGGCAGGGTAGGCTAGTGGTTAGAGTGATGGACTAGTCACCAGAAGGTTGCAAGTTCAAACCCCTGAGCTGACAAGGTACAAATCTGTCGATCTGCCCCTGAACAGGCAGTTAACCTACTGTTCCTAGGCTGTCATTGAAAATAAGAATTTGTTCTTATTTTTTATTTATTTATTTCACCTTTATTTAACCAGGTAGGCAAGTTGAGAACAAGTTCTTATTTACAATTGCGACCTGGCCAAGATAAAGCAAAGCAGTTCGACAGATACAACGACACAGAGTTACACATGGAGTAAAACAAACATACAGTCAATAATACAGTATAAACAAGTCTATATACAATGTGAGCAAATGAGGTGAGAAGGAAGGTAAAGGCAAAAAAAGGCCATGGTGGCAAAGTAAATACAATATAGCAAGTAAAACACTGGAATGGTAGTTTTGCAATGGAAGAATGTGCAAAGTAGAAATAAAAATAATGGGGTGCAAAGGAGCAAAATAAATAAATAAATTAAATACAGTTGGGAAAGAGGTAGTTGTTTGGGCTAAATTATAGGTGGGCTATGTACAGGTGCAGTAATCTGTGAGCTGCTCTGACAGTTGGTGCTTAAAGCTAGTGAGGGAGATAAGTGTTTCCAGTTTCAGAGATTTTTGTAGTTCGTTCCAGTCATTGGCAGCAGAGAACTGGAAGGAGAGGCGGCCAAATAAATAATTGGTTTTGGGGGTGACTAGAGATATATACCTGCTGGAGCGTGTGCTACAGGTGGGAGATGCTATGGTGACCAGCGAGCTGAGATAAGGGGGGACATTACCTAGCAGGGTCTTGTAGATGACATGGAGCCAGTGGGTTTGGCGACGAGTATGAAGCGAGGGCCAGCCAACGAGAGCGTACAGGTCGCAATGGTGGGTAGTATATGGGGCTTTGGTGACAAAACAGATTGCACTGTGATAGACTGCATCCAATTTGTTGAGTAGGGTATTGGAGGCTATTTTGTAAATGACATCGCCAAAGTCGAGGATTGGTAGGATGGTCAGTTTTACAAGGGTATGTTTGGCAGCATGAGTGAAGGATGCTTTGTTGTGAAATAGGAAGCCAATTCTAGATTTAACTTTGGATTGGAGATGTTTGATATGTGTCTGGAAGGAGAGTTTACAGTCTAACCAGACACCTAAGTATTTGTAGTTGTCCACGTATTCTAAGTCAGAGCCGTCCAGAGTAGTGATGTTGGACAGGCGGGTAGGTGCAGGTAGCGATCGGTTGAAGAGCATGCATTTAGTTTTACTTGTATTTAAGAGCAATTGGAAGCCACGGAAGGAGAGTTGTATGGCATTGAAGCTTGCCTGGAGGGTTGTTAACACAGTGTCCAAAGAAGGGCCAGAAGTATACAGAATGGTGTCGTCTGCGTAGAGGTGGATCAGAGACTCACCACCAGCAGCAAGATCGACCTCATTGATGTATACAGAGAAGAGAGTCGGTCCAAGAATTGAACCCTGTGGCACATTTGACTTTTTGACATTTGACGCATTTGACTTGCCTAGTTAAATAAAGGTAAATTAAATAATCAGAAATGGAAAACTCATGGTGCTCAAAGTTGGCAAGTTTCTAGTAGGCATAATTTATTCATTTTAATTTATACTTTACTAATGACAAGAGGTCGTTAAGAGCCTACTTCTTCCCTACCTAAGACATAAGAGGTGGGCCTACCTGTTTGACGGACGGACGGGCCTGTTTTACGGACGGACTAAGGCCACAGGCTGCTATAATCAATTCCTCCACCCCAGTGGGTAATGCCTGGAATGGAGACAATGGAATGATATCAAACATGTGGTTTCCTCAACTTGAGTGGCTATGAGAGAGTATGTCAGAGGCCTACCTTTTATTAACTAGAGTCAATGTCAGCTCCCCTGCGAAAATCTAATTAGCATAATAAAACTATCTGTCAGTTTAAGCTAAAGATATCTGTGTTTTGTTTTTGCCCTGGATACGTCTCAATTCACCGCATCGCCGATGTCGCACTTTCGCATCTGTGGTAGGTGACAGAGTTAGAACTATGTTTGTCAGACCATGAGACATCTGTGGTAGAAGGTGACAGAGTTAGAACTGTGTTTGTCAGACCATGAGACATCTGTGGTAGAAGGTGACAGAGTTAGAACTGTGTTTGTCAGACCATGAGACATCTGTAGTAGAAGGTGACAGAGTTAGAACTGTGTTTGTCAGACCATGAGACATCTGTGGTAGAAGGTGACAGAGTTAGAACTGTGTTTGTCAGACCATGAGACATCTGTGGTAGAAGGTGACAGAGTTAGAACTGTGTTTGTCAGACCATGAGACATCTGTGGTAGAAGGTGACAGAGTTAGAACTGTGTTTGTCAGACCATGAGACATCTGTGGTAGAAGGTGACAGAGTTAGAACTGTGTTTGTCAGACCATGAGACATCTGTGGTAGAAGGTGACAGAGTTAGAACTGTGTTTGTCAGACCATGAGACATCTGTGGTAGAAGGTGACAGAGTTAGAACTGTGTTTGTCAGACCATGAGACATCTGTGGTAGAAGGTGACAGAGTTAGAACTGTGTTTGTCAGACCATGAGACATATGTGGTAGAAGGTGACAGAGTTAGAACTGTGTTTGTCAGACCATGAGACATCTGTGGTAGAAGGTGACAGAGTTAGAACTGTGTTTGTCAGACCATGAGACATCTGTGGTAGAAGGTGACAGAGTTAGAACTGTGTTTGTCAGACCATGAGACATCTGTGGTAGAAGGTGGCAGAGTTAGAACTGTGTTTGTCAGACCATGAGACATCTGTGGTAGAAGGTGACAGAGTTAGAACTGTGTTTGTCAGACCATGAGACATATGTGGTAGAAGGTGACAGAGTTAGAACTGTGTTTGTCAGACCATGAGACATCTGTGGTAGAAGGTGACAGAGTTAGAACTGTGTTTGTCAGACCATGAGACATCTGTGGTAGAAGGTGACAGAGTTAGAACTGTGTTTGTCAGACCATGAGACATCTGTGGTAGAAGGTGACAGAGTTAGAACTGTGTTTGTCAGACCATGAGACATCTGTGGTAGAAGGTGACAGAGTTAGAACTGTGTTTGTCAGACCATGAGACATCTGTGGTAGAAGGTGACAGAGTTAGAACTGTGTTTGTCAGACCATGAGACATCTGTGGTAGAAGGTGACAGAGTTAGAACTGTGTTTGTCAGACCATGAGACATCTGTGGTAGAAGGTGCAGAGTTAGAACTGTGTTTGTCAGACCATGAGACATCTGTGGTAGAAGGTGACAGAGTTAGAACTGTGTTTGTCAGACCATGAGACATATGTGGTAGAAGGTGACAGAGTTAGAACTGTGTTTGTCAGACCATGAGACATCTGTGGTAGAAGGTGACAGAGTTAGAACTGTGTTTGTCAGACCATGAGACATCTGTGGTAGGTGACAGAGTTAGAACTGTGTTTGTCAGACCATGAGACATCTGTGGTAGAAGGTGACAGAGTTAGAACTGTGTTTGTCAGACCATGAGACATCTGTGGTAGCAGGTGACAGAGTTAGAACTGTGTTTGTCAGACCATGAGACATCTGTGGTAGAAGGTGACAGAGTTAGAACTGTGTTTGTCAGACCATGAGACATCTGTGGTAGAAGGTGACAGAGTTAGAACTGTGTTTGTCAGACCATGAGACATCTGTAGTAGAAGGTGACAGAGTTAGAACTGTGTTTGTCAGACCATGAGACATCTGTGGTAGAAGGTGACAGAGTTAGAACTGTGTTTGTCAGACCATGAGACATCCTGAAAATCGTTCTTCTCCCTAAATCGTCTGCAGCAGTGTTGTAGTACTGGAGACTACATATCGAGTGTCTCGGTCTTGTGTCGGATATAGTGAGGACTCTTAATTTCTTCCTGAGTGTAGTGTACGTATACAATTTATCAATGATGTAGTGCAATAAAGAAAGCATGCACGATATTAAAGGATCAGCAGTCCATAAACTCGGACATATTGGTCCCAATCATAAAAATACAAAAAGTAGTAATGTAAAGAAATCATGAACAAAGTAGCCTACACAATCGCAAAGCACATTAATTATATTCACATACGTGCCACACATGGAGCCTAGTTTCAGTGGAATATTATTGGGACGCAGCAAGAGTGTTCAGCTCTCAGCTGGTTGTCGCATGGAGCAGCTCACAGCAGAATGACATCGGTAGCCGGTAGGGTAGGAAAGACGTTTCAACTTATAATACTGTATGTACTTGCAATTATTCTCAAATGAGTGGCAGTTCACGTGCGAAGGATTAGCATTTCAATGTATATAATTATAGACTGTGTAATGAATCCATTTAGTCTTTCCCGCTCTTTCTCAGGCCACACCCCCTTCCCTTTGTCCACCAAGCCGTCATATCGGTTTAGCCCACTAGGGTATCTTCCTTATCGTTGTTAATAACATATACTGTTTGTTTATGTATTTCTGTGATTATTTAGTTAGTTGGTAAATAAATCAGTAAGCCAATTGGTGTTTACGGATGATTTGTAGTAAAGGCTGGGTTCGTGCAGATAACCAACAATTTACGACGTTCAGATGAGACTGACGTGAGGTAAAGAATAATTCATTAATAAAAGACTAGTTGATCAGATATTCAAATACCTTGAAGAGTTATATTCCGAAAAATATAACTTTGTAATCCGAAGTTTTTCCGTGGTGCCCCGACGTCCTTGTTAATTAAATGATTAGTTGAATCACGTAATAATAATTACAGAGAATTAATCTGATAAAATAACAGTCTTCACCTTTAATGATGCCAAAGACACGACAACACATTCCAGTTCAAAGTGAATGATGGCAGGACCGTGTGGCAAATGACTTGTTTGTATAAAGGTTCTACTGTAGCTCTGATTGGCCATAGTGCACCGGTCTGTGTAGACTCCGGTCCCGGACTGGCCATAGTGCACCGGTCTGTGTAGACTCCGGTCCCGGACTGGCCATAGTGCACCGGTCTGTGTAGACTCCAGTCCCGGACAAGGCATGTTTTTATTCCCCTTTATTTATTGCAGTGTATATTAATTGTCCAAATGGCCACTTTCCTACTCATTGCTATAGAATTTTCAGAAATGCTTTAGTACGTAATTCCCAAGCACGTGAAAAATGACCATATCTAAGTGGTCATATCTAAGTCAAAAACAAATATATATATATATATTTAACAAAAAAATATATATTCTTCCTTGGGGCAGTGGTGGAAAATACTTAAAAGTACTACTTAAGTTGTTTTTTGCGGTATATGTATTTTACTATTTGTATTTTTAACAACTTTTACTCCACTACATTTTTAAAGAAAATAATGTACTTTTTACTCTGTACATTCTCCCTGGCAGGCAAAAGTACTCCTTACATTTTTAATGCTTAACAGGACAGAAAAATGGTCCAATTCACACATTTATCGAGAGAAGGGTATAGGGGGTATCAAATAACATCGGTTATTTGAAAATTAAATAATCTCCAACATATTGCTATTTTTAAAACAAGCCATAGAAAATTGCTTGCAATTTCAGTTTAATACACCAGAAAAGACACAACAACAAAAAATACAACAAATATTATGGTTAAATTCTAATAGTATAACTGGTAAAAAATAAAATTGTAATATTTTAAAAGGTATTTTCTTTGACACAAATGCAGCTAACAAAAATATATGGAAATGTCTGCTCTACCCAAAATTACAACCGACTAATCACAGCATTACCGCAAAGGGTAAGAGGAACGTGGAAGGGGGAAAAAGTAAGGAACTTGTCTGTCGGCCCTGCATTAAAGACCATAATTGGCCATCAGGCTCCATGTTGTAGTTCAGATAGTGACATCAGGCTCCATGTTGTAGTTCAGACAGTGACATCAGGCTCCATGTTGTAGTTCAGATTGTGACATCAGGCTCCATGTTGTAGTTCAGATAGTGACATCAGGCTCCATGTTGTAGTTCAGATAGTGACATCAGGCTCCATGTTGTAGTTCAGATGGTGACATCAGGCTCCATGTTGTAGTTCAAGACTAATCCTTGTTGCGTCATCTCTAGCTGCCTCTAATTTTCTCTGGGCCAAAACGCAAGTGAGCCTAAACTACTGTTTTATCTCTGACCATTGCTCCCAGCAGCCAAAGGTCATGTTAGGATGTGTCCCAAAATGGCACCCTATACCCTATACATGGAACTACCTCTGACCAGAGCTCTGGTGGCACCAAATATTGGAATAGGATGCCATTTGGGACTTCATTTTTGTTGTTGTTTCTGTTGAAGGAGTTTTAACAGGCTACACAGAGACATCACATTGTGACCTAACGCTTACTGGTTACTGGGCCACACAGAATATAGACTGAGTGGCTGTCTGTTAGTGCTATCATGTTGTTCCACGTAGTGAATCTGTTATTCAATATGTTTGTATGGGATAACAGCAGTAATGGCCAAAAATATTTTTGTGATACTTCAAGTGCTCTTCAAACTCAAAATCAAATAGCTAAATGATCTACGGTATACCATTATTAAACAATTCCATAGATATTAATAGGCCTTGAGACAATAGAGACATGGATGGTGTACGTGCGCCATTCAGAGGGTGAATTAGACAAAAGATGTAAGTGCCTTTGAACGGGGTATGGTAGTAGGTGACAGGATTGTGTCAAGAACTGCAATGCTGCTGGGTTTTTCCACGCTCAACCGATTCCCAGTGTGTAACAATAGTGGTCCATCACCAAAAGGACGTCCAGCCAACTGGACACAACTGTGGGAAGCGTTGGAGTCAACATGGGCCGAGGAAGCCCTGCTTTCGACACCTTGTAGGGTCCACGCTCTGACGAAATTAAGGCTGTTCTTCATCCCAGTTCACCTACTTTAGGTCAAACTGACCCTTATGTTCTGTCGGCCATCTTTCCTTCGCTATGGCAGGAACAGGGAACAGGGAGTTCAGTATATGGGGCTTGTGTTGTGTTGTGTTGTCATCCCAAATGGCACCCTATTCACTATCTGAGCTGTCTTGTATTATTCACGACTGTATTCTAGCCTGGGCTAAAGCAAGGAAATCATGTTCTGATGCTGATTGGCTTATTTTTGGGCAGTTACGAAACAAGTGTTCTTTTCTTCTCAGGAAGGCCAAGTCTGAATATTTTATGTCTGTTACCACTGATAACCTGAATGACTCTAGAAAGTTTTGGAAGGCTATTACGTCTATGTCTGGTAACAGTAATGTTAATGAATTACCATCATGTGTTTTGAAGGACTCTGTTGCTGTACATGCTGAATTGCTGAATTGTTTCACTGAGCACTTTGTATCATCTGGTAGGCTGTTTGATTCAGTGTCCTCTGTCTCTGTACAACCCTGTGTGGATGAACCAGTGAGAGCTGGTCAAACTTGTAGCTTTTTGCCATTCTCAGTGCAGGTGGTACATAAAGCCCTGAAATCCTTAGATCAGAGAAAGCCTGCAGGTCCTGATCATTCTCAGTGCAGGTGGTACATAAAGCCCTGAAATCCTTAGATCAGAGAAAGCCTGCAGGTCCTGATCATTCTCAGTGCAGGTGGTACATAAAGCCCTGAAATCCTTAGATCAGAGAAAGCCTGCAGGTCCTGATCATTCTCAGTGCAGGTGGTACATAAAGCCCTGAAATCCTTAGATCAGAGAAAGCCTGCAGGTCCTGATCTTTTGGATCCCTGCTTTTTAAATCTGGCAGCTGATTTCATAGCTGAACCACTTACATCTCTGTTCAATCTAACCCTGGAATGTAATGACATTCCAAAGATCTGGAAATCAGCATTTGTCCTACCACTTTTAAAAAGGCGGAGATCCAACTATTTTAAATAATTATAGTTCAATCTCAAAGCTGTCACCCCTGGTGAAAATACTTGAAACCCTTGTAAGTGAACAGCTAAAATAGTTTTTATTTACTAACTCTATTTTATCAATGTACCAATCGGGCTTCAGGAAGAAGCATAGCACAATTACAGCAGCCATGAAGGTTTTAAATGATATCACTGAAGCCATTGACAAAACAACAGCACTGTGTCTCACTTTTTATTGATCTCTCTAAGGCTTTTGATACAGTTGATCATGCTGTAGGCAGAGATTGTTGAGTGTAGGTCTTTCGGAGCATGCAGTTGCATGGTTTGCTAACTATCTGTCTGATAGAACTCAGTGCACTCAATTTGATGGGCTTATGTCTGTTAAATTGTCTGTCTTTAATGGTGTGCCCCAAGGCTCTGTACCTGGTCCTCTCTTATTCACTATTTATATAAATGATTTAGACAAAAATATCCAAAATGCACAACTTCATATTTATGCTGATGATACTGTTATTTATTGTTGTGCGTCGTCTCTTACAAAAGCTTTCCAGAACTTGTAAACTGCTTTTTATACTGTTCAACATACCTTGTGTCAATTGAAGCTTATCCTCAATATTGAGAAAACTAAGCTAATGGTGTTTTATAATGCAAGAAATAGACCTCTGAACCTTTCACATATTACTACTACCTGTCAGGGCAAGGAGATTGAGTTTGTAATCTCATATAAATATCTTGGAATTTTAATTGATGACAGCCTCTCTTTTAAATTGCACATTCAAAAACTTACAAAAAATTGAAGCTGAAATTGGGATTTATTTTAGGAATAAGGCCTGTTTTCTTTTGATGCCAGAAGGAGGCTAGTATCAGCTACATTTATGCCTTTACTAGACTATGGGGATATTTTATATATGAATGCTTCCTCTCAGTGTTTGAGATCAATTGACACTCTTTACCATGGCACTTTGAGATTTATTTTTAAACTGCAAAACCCTTACACACCACTGCACTTTGTATACCAGGGTTGGCTGGCCTTCTCTAGTCACTCATAGGCTCAGTCACTGGTATACTTTTATTTACAAAGCCTTTTTGGGTTTACTACCATTTTATTTGTGCATTTTTATTGTTCAGAAATGTTGTGGGTACTCTCTTCGTTCGCTGGACTTTATCCTGCTAACTGTTCCAAATGTCTGAACTGAATTTGGTAAAAGGGCTTTTATGTCCTCTGCGCCATCGTCTTGGAACACCTTACAAAATACTTTGTAAGGAACTTGTCCCGATTGGTGTTTTTAAATCACTGATGAAGGATTTTGAGGCTGATTCCCTGACCTGTCAATGTTTTTAATTTGCTGTTTTATACTCTTGTGAATTCAATGATTTTTACTAGATTACTTGTAGTTTTTCATGTTGTCTGTCTGTATTTTTTTGTAATGACTTGGTGCTGCCTATCTTGGCCAGGATGCTCTTGAAAAGGAGATTTTAATCTCAATGAGCCCTTCCTGGTTAAATAAAGGTTAAATAAATAAATAAATGAAATATATATAGTGCACTACTTTTTACCAGGATCCATAAGGCTCTGGTTAATAGTAGTGCACTATGTAGGGAATAGGGTGCCATTTTGGGACGTAGCCTCAGTTTCTGTATTGATTGTTAATGAAAGGCTCAAGTAGCAGTTGGCAGTCTGTCTCTACGTTTTCTCCGGCAACTTACAAGGCAAGCCAGAAGCTGTTTAACTCACACGCAAATAATCACCATGCAGGCAGAGCAGACATACATTTACTGCCCTTACAAAGCTGCACGTGCTTCTGACGGTAATCACCCAAATTGTCAAATATGTTTGTCTTTTACCGACGTTCCCAGAAAGAGGCTCCTCTCCTTGGCAGATAGAGCCGGTGTTAGGCCTCTGGTGATGCCAGCTTGGTTCTAGGAAACCACACCAACTACACTTGACGAATGCTATGTGAAACTGTGTGTGAGTCTCAAATGGTCCCCGATTCCTTATGAGTCCTGGTTCAAAGTTGTGCACTAAATAGGGACTAGGGTACCGTTTGGGATTCAGCCCATCACTGCCTGAGGCAAGTGCCCCCCAGAATACCTTATTAAGGCACCCTGGATTTAGTTTCAATTTACCGGTCATGATAAATATAAAATCAACATTCCTTACTGAATGTAACCATCACTATGCAACCAGTCGCTTGATACTGTGGTTCTCTTCCAAACTATCAGAAGGAGGTCATAGGTCAATCTTCTCTGGAACACTGAAGAATTCACAAATGTTGTTTACAGGTTGAGACATCTTCTTGTTTTTTCATTAACTGTCAGGGAGGGAGTTTCACGGTTTCGTAATCAGAAGGTTGTGCCAGATAGTGTCTGTTCACGCCACATGAGGGAGGTAAGAGTTTCTCCTCTGTTTATGGGTGAAACCAGGTCACACTGTACAGACTAGGCGTTACGTCTAGCTATACAATTAATTTGTTCCGAATGACTTTTTTTCCCCGTTCATTATCTCAACAAGGGATCACTGTATTGGACAGTGTATCTGCACTTATCAAGCATTTAATTACTGTTGATTAAATGCATAATTTATGGACGTTATGAAAAACATCTACAGTAAATCATTAAACGCCAGTCTACTAAGCATCACTTCATGTGATATGAGTTCTGACATCTCGAGGTCTACCCTCTTTCAGCAGGGTTGTATTATTTTGACAGATGCCTGACCTTTTTTAAATTTTTCTGGCAGAGAAAAAAACAAATAGACGCATCAAAACAAGAAGATGTTTGGTTTCTGTGTTCAGATAGTCAGGAAAAAGGCAAGGCCTTGAGGTTGGGGCGAGGACATTTCGTCAGCGTTCTTGATTGGCCTCTCAGCGATAGGGGAAGTTGTGGTTGCGAAGAGGTAACCTCAACGCCGTCTTCAAGCGCTCAGCTCAGTCATGTTATTGGGTTGCGTCCCATTCTCTGTCTCCTATTCTCTCCTTTTACCCGGGCAAAAGTAGTGCACTATATAGGGAATAGGAAGCCACTTGGGGCGCAGGCCATTGGGTGTGTATGGGAAAAAAACGAATTGAGAAAGCTCTCATGTCATGTGACTAACTTCTGCGTTCTGTCGAGGTATAAAGCAGAAGAGTTATTATTATACTCAGTTCGGTGTGTCGATCGAGACCTCTCCTGTTCCTCTCCTGGTGTGTGGTGCCCTGAAGTTGCTCTGCAATTTACTCCATGTTTGATAGTGACTGATGACTTTATGTCTTGCGTTTATCTTGTTGTGTGTTTATTTAGATTTGCTTGACGTGCTTGATTTGTCCCCAATCTCATACGGTCTAATGAAAAAGAACGAAACAGAAAGTTAGTCTAGTCAAAATGTACTATGATACTATTGTATAATATGTTTGGTCTTGCTGTGTGATTAAATCAGCACCGTGACAAGAGTCAGCACATCTGTGTGTTTTGTTTAGAGAGAAATGATTCTATTGGTTCAGTTTCCCCAGGTGAGCTCAATCAAGCACATCTAAAGTATTTTAAAGAATTTTGGTTACAATTTGAACCCAGGTCTAACAGGGGGAGGGAAGGTGGAAATGTGTCTCAGTATTTACATCTGAATGGAATGGGACAGAATGTTCTTTGACATTGGATTTAAGAACAGGCCTTAAACCTCCGCTTCAGTCTCACTATAGATGCAGGAATTACATCCCAAATTACACCATATTCCCTATATAGTGAACTACTTTTGATTGGGGCCCATCAACAGTAGTGCACTATATAGGGGATAGGGTGCCATTTGGGATAAATCAGGGAATAGACAGCCACAGCTAAACCCAGAAAACCAGGGATCAAACTTGGTTTTCATCCTTACCAACATGGAAATTCTCAGCCATTAGTCATTACCTGCCTCATTCATAACACAACCCAGCTTACAATTTAAAAAAAAAAAAAAATCCCAAAATGAGTGTAAAGAACATACAATAAAAACGAATGAGAGACCTTGACAGACAGCACACACACACAAGTCTGTTTTACATTTCAATACTGACAATATTGAACTTGATACCAGGAATGATGTTACATAACATTTGTTTAATCACTGTTTTGGTACCAGCGAGACCAACTAGTGAGGAAACAGATATTTAGTGTAAATCATGTCTGTTAGGCAGTAAGACAACTGGCAGGCACATCAAAACATTACTGTTGTCGTTCCACTATTTTGGTGCTCAATAAAAAGCCTTAGAACTTTACATATAAGAGGTGAACACTGAGCCTGCTATTTACTATGTACCAATCAGATCCTGCTATTTACTATGTACCAATCAGATCCTGTTATTTACTATGTACCAATCAGATCCTGCTATTTACTATGTACCAATCAGATCCTGCTATTTACTATGTACCAATCAGATCCTGCTATTTACTATGTACCAATCAGATTCTGCTATTTACTATGTACCAATCAGATCTTGCTATTTACTATGTACCAATCAGATCCTGTTATTTACTATGTACCAATCAGATCCTGCTATTTACTATGTACCAATCAGATCCTGTTATTTACTATGTACCAATCAGATCCTGCTATTTACTATGTACCAATCAGATCCTGCTATTTACTATGTACCAATCAGATCCTGTTATTTACTATGTACCAATCAGATCCTGCTATTTACTATGTACCAATCAGATCCTGCTATTTACTATGTACCAATCAGATCATGTTATTTACTATGTACCAATCAGATCCTGCTATTTACTATGTACCAATCAGATCCTGCTATTTACTAGGTACCAATCAGATCCTGCTATTTACTATGTACCAATCAGATCATTATATTTACTATGTACCAATCAGATCCTGCTGTTTACTATGTACCAATCAGATCCTGCTGTTTACTATGTACCATTCAGATCCTGATATTTACTATGTACCAATCAGATCCTGCTATTTACTATGTACCAATCAGATCCTGCTATTTACTATGTACCAATCAGATCCTGTTATTTACTATGTACCAATCAGATCCTGCTATTTACTATGTACCAATCAGATCCTTCTATTTACTATGTACCAATCAGATCCTGCTATTTACTATGTACCAATCAGATCCTGCTATTTACTATGTACCAATCAGATCATTATATTTACTATGTACCAATCAGATCCTGCTGTTTACTATGTACCAATCAGATCCTGCTGTTTACTACGTACCATTCAGATCCTGCTATTTACTATGTACCAATCAGATCCTGCTATTTACCATGTACCAATCAGATCCTGCAATTTACTATGTACCAATCAGATCCTGCAATTTACTATGTACCAATCAGATCCTGCTATTTACTATGTACCAATCAGATCCTGCTATTTACCATGTACCAATCAGATCCTGCTATTTACTATGTACCAATCAGATCCTGCTATTTACTATGTACCATTCCGATCCTGTTGTGTTATTCTACCCAGACACCTTGTTCCAATCAACACTGAACTATAGAGACATGTCCTTTACAACAAGGCTGTGTGCAGTTCTAGTCTCTGGGTACACTGTATAACTATCTGTAGGTTTACCCCATCAGTACTCAGGGGATTATGTTCTGTAGGCCACCTTAAATGGTTAACATGATTAAATCCAGTCTGAATTCCACCTTAAATGGTTAACATGATTAAATCCAGTCTGAATTCCACCTTAAATGGTTAACATGATTAAATCCAGTCTGAATTCCACCTTAAATGGTTAACATGATTAAATCCAGTCTGAATTCCACCTTAAATGGTTAACATGATTAAATCCAGTCTGAATTCCACCTTAAATGGTTAACATTCTTAAATTCCAGTCTGAATTCCACCTTAAATGGTTAACATTTAAAGAACATTTTGTATTACACTGTAATTACACCCCGACACCTCTCCCTCCTGCACTTGGCAACGTGTATCTTATTAATAGGGCAATATGCCATGCCTGCTCTCCAATCCAGACATACACTGAATGTACAAAACATTAAGAACACCCCCCACTTTTGCCATTGAAACAGCCTCAATTCGTCAATTCGTTGGCCTGTTCAAGGTGTTCGAAAGCGTTTCACAGGGATGGCGGCCAATGCGGACTCTAATGCTGAATCTGGACAGGAAATCAGTGTTTAACCATAAGATTCCCCCACATCTTTACTCAGAGGCATTACACTAAAGTCTGTAGCATACCTTTAATGGGTGGTATACATTCTGTACCTTTAATGGGTGGTATACATTCTGTACCTTTAATGGGTGGTATACATTCTGTACCTTTAATGGGTGGTATACATTCTGTACCTTTAATGGGTGGTATACATTCTGTACCTTTAATGGGTGGTATACATTCTGTACCTTTAATGGGTGGCATACATTCTGTACCTTTAATGGGTGGTATACATTCTGTACCTTTAATGGGTGGTATACATTCTGTACCTTTAATGGGTGGCATACATTCTGTACCTTTAATGGGTGGTATACATTCTGTACCTTTAATGGGTGGCATACATTCTGTACCTTTAATGGGTGGTATACATTCTGTACCTTTAATGGGTGGCATTTAAAATAATTTTGTTGAGGCATTGCATTCACTTTATGAAAACATTGAATTTGTGCGTTAGCATTGGTGTTACTAGCATAGTGTTATGTAGTGATGCTTCCTCTGACCTCATTCTGTCCATGCCAGTCAGAGGGTACCTGACAGAATACGAAGATGTCATCATCCAGAACTTCGCTTCAGCTTCACCTCAGCTTCCCCTCAACTTCTCCTCAGCTTTACCTCAGCTTCACCTCAGCTTCCCCTCAGCTTCACCCCTCAGCTTCACCTCAGCTTCACCTCAGCTTCACCTCAGCTTCCCCTCAGCTTCACCTCAGCTTCACCTCAGCTTCACCTCAGCTTCACCTCAGCTTCCCCTCAGCTTCACCTCAGCTTCCCCTCAACTTCTCCTCAGCTTCACCTCAGATTTACCTCAGCTTCACCTCAGCTTCACCTCAACTTCCCCTCATCTTCACCTCAACTTCCCCTCAGCTTCACCTCAGCTTCACCTCAGCTTCCCCTCAGCTTCACCTCAGATTTACCTCAGCTTCACCTCAGCTTCACCTCAACTTCACCTCAGCTTCACCTCAGCTTCCCCTCATCTTCACCTCAACTTCCCCTCAGCTTCACCTCAGCTTCACCTCAGCTTCACCTCAACTTCCCCTCAGCTTCACCTCAGCTTCACCTCAACTTCCCCTCAGCTTTACCTCAACTTCCCCTCATCTTCACCTCAGATTTACCTCAGATTTACCTCAGCTTCACCTCAGCCTAACCTACTCTTAGGCGTTGGCTGAGGTTATCTGGGTTTACACCTTCAGTGGTGGTGAGCTGTCTGTGAGTTAGTATGTGTGTGTGTGTGTGTGTGTGTGTATGTGTGTGCATGCGTGTTTGTGCGTGCGTGTGTGCGTGTGTATAAGTGCGTGTGTAAGTGCCGTGACCATAGGTAAGGAATTTGTTTGTTCACCTGTCTGGGGTTAGTTGTTTTGTATCGTATGTAACTATAATTGGCGGTGGCACCCTATCATTACAGACACAAAAACATGACTCTGAAGTTGTTTAGCCAAGTTATTCCCTGAGGCAGTTTCACAACATTTACCTTTTATGATGTTGGCTTTTGATTACCATGAAACGCACACCTGATACACCAACCTTTATACAGTACACACACCTGAGAAATGAAAAGGTAAACAAAGAAGTCTACACACACACGACGCACACACCCACACACACACATAAGCACACACATGCTGCACACACACACACACACACACACACACACACACACACACACACACACACACACACACACACACACACACACACACACACACACACACACACACACACACACACACACACACACACACACACACACACACCGCACACAGACACACACACCGCACACACATGCACACACCCACACACACACATACACACACATACTGAACACACACACACACACACACACACACACATTGCACAAGCCGCGCACAGACACACACACCGCACACACATGCACACACCCACACACAGACATAAACACACACATACTGCACACACACACACACATGCACACACCCACACACACACATACTGCACACACTCACACACATACACACACATACTGCACACACACTTCACACATCGCACAAGCCGCGCACAAACACACACACCGCACACACATGCACACACCCACACACAGACATAAACACACACATACTGCACACACACACACACAACGCACACACCCACACACACACATAAACACACACATGCTGCACACACACACACACCACACACAGACACACACACCGCACACACATGCACACACCCACACACAGACATAAACACACACATACTGCACACACACACACACACATGCACACACCCACACACACACATACTGCACACACACACACATACTGCACACACACACACACATAAGGGATCATAACTAGGTTGTAGAAGTAGTGTAGAAATAACATATTAACAAGATTGATGTTGTAGTGAGTTGAATGAATTATATTTGCCTCCATCTGAAGGCCTGAATGAAATCCTGTCTGTTTTAGAGGGAAGATTAAACTAAATAGGTCATCTTCAATGTCTGTCTGTCTGTCTGTGTACTCTCAATTATGTCATCTTAATCCTAACCTGCTTCTTCTTTTTATACAACATTTAGGCTGTCTGCTCTGTTTTGTCCTACCCTGCCCTGCACTTCACACCTCTCCTTCAGGGGACTGACCAACACATATGAATTTAAGCCAGTACAAACAAGCACCAATGCCTCTCCCTCCTTTAATATCTCTCCCTCTTTTGTCTCTCTCCTCCTCTAATGTCTCTCTCCCTCCTTTGTCTCTCTCCTCCTCTAATGTCTCCTTCCCTCCTCTAATGTCTCTCTCCTCCTCTAATGTCTCTCTCCTCCTCTAATGTCTCTCTCCTCCTCTAATGTCTCTCTCCTCCTCTAATGTCTCCTTCCCTCCTCTAATGTCTATCTCCTCCTCTAACGTCTCCTTCCCTCCTCTAATGTCTCTATCCTCCTCTAATGTATCCTTCCCTCCTCTAATGTCTCTCTCCCTCCTTTGTCTCTCTCCTCCTCTAATGTCTCCTTCCCTCCTCTAACGTCTCTCTTCTCCTCTAATGTCTCCTTCCCTCCTCTAATGTCTCTCTCCTCCTCTAATGTCTCTCTCCTCCTCTAATGTCTCTCTCCCTCCTTTGTCTCTCTCCTTCTCTAATGTCTCCTTCCCTCCTCTAATGTCTCTCTCCCTCCTTTGTCTCTCTCCTCCTCTAATGTCTCCTTCCCTCCTCTAATGTCTCTCTTCTCCTCTAATGTCTCCTTCCCTCCTCTAATGTCTCTCTCCTCCTCTAATGTCTCTCTCCTCCTCTAATGTCTCTCTCCTCCTCTAATGTATCCTTCCCTCCTCTAATGTCTCTCTCCTCCTCTAATGTCTCTCTCCCTCCTGTGTCTCTCTCCTCCTCTAATGTCTCTCTCCTCCTCTAATGTCTCTCTCCTCCTCTAATGTATCCTTCCCTCCTCTAATGTCTCTCTCTCTTCTCTCCCCTTTAACTAAGAACTTGTTTTGTAAATTTCCCTGCCAAGGGAAAGGAGACCCCAAGTGGTTCCCAGTCAGCAGTGATTGTTAATGGATGAGCAGTTTCTTCCAGACAAACAGGCTTGGTCTGACTGTCTGGATTAGGGTTAGGGCTTAATCCTGTGGTGAGTGGTTAGGAATCAACTAAGTTAATAGGGTCTTTACTGGGCATCCATGAGACACCAAGGAGCTGTCATGTTAAAATAGCCCGGGAGCTTCCCTGGGACACCAAGGAGCTGTCACGTTGAAATAGCCCGGGAGCTTCCCTGGGACACCAAGGAGCTGTCACGTTGAACTAGCCCGGGAGCTTCCCTGGGACACCAAGGAGCTGTCACGTTGAACTAGCCCGGGAGCTTCCCTGGGACACCAAGGAGCTGTCACGTTGAAATAGCCCGGGAGCTTCCCTGGGACACCAAGGAGCTGTCACGTTGAAATAGCCCGGGAGCTTCCCTGGGACACCAAGGAGCTGTCACGTTGAACTAGCCCGGGAGCTTCCCTGGGACACCAAGGAGCTGTCACGTTGAACTAGCCTGGGAGTTTCCCTGGGACACCAAGGGGCTGTCACGTTGAACTAGCCCGGGAGCTTCCCTGGGACACCAAGGGGCTGTCACGTTGAACTAGCCCGGGAGCTTCCCTGGGACACCAAGGGGCTGTCACATTGAACTAGCCCGGGAGCTTCCCTGGGACACCAAGGGGCTGTCACATTGAACTAGCCCGGGAGCTTCCCTGGGATCACATTGAACTAGCCCGGGAGCTTCCCTGGGACACCAAGGAGCTGTCACATTGAACTAGCCCGGGAGCTTCCCTGGGATCACGTTGAACTAGCCCGGGAGCTTCCCTGGGACACCAAGGGGCAGAAGCTGTTGAACAGATGGACCAGTGTGCAGTTTACTTCCTCCTTTACCCGTCAGTGTATTTGTTTTGAGTGAGGAGGACGGTAGCTTGGTCTGGGAATCACCAATTTCTCCTTCTTGTGTGTCCCCACCTCCCCACCGAAAGTCTCACAGCGGGTGTTTTCAAGATGTAACTTTCAAAATCCAGGAATAATCCCCTTTTGATGCATTTCCCCATATGGAACATTTCTACAATTTACTAATAAAACCAATATCAAAAGACAGTTTTGGGTTCTAATCAGGATAATAAGGTTACTACAGACTAAAGAGCTGTGGGGTCTGACCAGGATAATAAGGTTACTACAGACTAAAGAGCTGTGGGGTCTGACCAGGATAATAAGGTTACTACAGACTAAAGAGCTGTGGAGTCTGACCAGGATAATAAGGCTGTGGGGTCTGACCAGGATAATAAGGCTGTGGGGTCTAACCAGGATAATAAGGCTGTGGGGTCTGACCAGGATAATAAGACTGTGGGGTCTGACCAGGATAATAAGGCTGTGTGGTCTAACCAGGATAATACGGCTGTGGGGTCTGACCAGGATAATAAGGCTGTGGGGTCTGACCAGGATAATAAGGCTGTGGGGTCTGACCAGGATAATAAGGCTATGGGGTCTGACCAGGATAATAAGGCTGTGGGGTCTAACCAGGATAATAAGGCTGTGGGGTCTGACCAGGATAATAAGGCTGTGGGGTCTAACCAGGATAATAAGGCTGTGGAGTCTAACCAGGATAATAAGGCTGTGGGGTCTGACCAGGATAATAAGGCTGTGGGGTCTAACCAGGATAATAAGGCTGTGGGGTCTGACCAGGATAATAAGGCTAACCTAACTTATATTGTGTTGCATTTGGCTTTCCTTAGTATCTTCACATGTAACATTACAAAATGAGTTTAGTTGAAAAATAACTGCTTTGTTTCAATAGGTGGAAATTAGCAAATAGCTATTGGATGAATTCATTCATTATGGATTGTATGTTACTTTGGAATGACTGTTTTGAACGGGCTCTCCATTCACTCCTTACTGGTCCTTGTACGTCATTGTGTCAGCGGGTGAGCTGATACCACGTGTACCTACCAAATGGCTATTCCGTGTATAGTGCACTAATTTTGACCAGGACCGCGATGAGTCCTGGTCAAAACTAGTGCACTATACAGGGAATAGGGGTATGCCATTTGGTGCAGATGGTCTATTAACGCCCTAACTCTTTAACAGGAAGTGGAAGGGCTGCGTGTCAGATAGGGTTTCCTGTTAGAAAGAACACTGAATATTATTACTCTTTATTTTTTTTGCACGCATTTTGGTTTGTTTGTGTTGGTACATTGCTTTGTGGCCTGATTGATTTATGTTACATAATCATGTCACATGTAAAGGCAGGTCGTTATATTGATCTTGTATGAACACTTGGTTGTGTGAAATACCTAAGCGTTTGGTGTTGATCTGATAACGAATTGGTCCAACTTTGATGTAACTTAGATAAACATTCAATCTAATTGTAGCGTATCAATGTGTCAGTAAGAACACATTGTGTGTTGACATAGCGCTCTATACTGGACTGACAACAGTAGCATTTTTATTATTTTTTACCAGGTGAAATGCACAGCAATGACCTGGGGAATAGTTACAGGGGAGAGGAATGAGCCAATAGACGCTGGGGATGATTAGGTGGCCATGAGGACCGGAGGTTAAAACCCTTACTCTTTCGATGAGCGTCATGAGATCTTTAATGACCACAGAGAGTCAGGACACCCGTTTAATGTCCCATCCCGAAAGGTAGCACCCTACACAGGGCAATGTCCCCAACAACTGCCCTGGGGCATTGGGATATTATTATTTTTTGACCTGGGGAAAGGAGAACCACCTACTGGCCCCGCAACATCACTTACCAGCAGCATCTGGTCTCCCATCCAGGAACCAACCAGGACCAACCCTGTTTAGCTTCAGAGGAAAGCCAGCACTGGGATGCAAGGTGGAATAATACTGGTGTGAAGTACATAATCTATGAATGGGGTTTTGGGAAAAGGTGTTGTAATACTACTAACCCCTCTCTTCAGCCCCCTGGGTGAATACAGGTGTTCTGTCCCTTTCTGCTGAACCAAAACCCCACACAGCCTCCCTCCATTGGCAGCAAATCAGTAGAATTAGCCAGTGGACTCGCAGGCCTACAACTTGCCAACCAAACACCCACTTGCAGAATATCCCACAGATCAGTGAGAAAGATACCTGACGTACGTTCAGTAGTAGTTCAAGTACAACAGTAGGTTGATCCTCTCTGTCGAAAGGCAGTTACTGTATTAAACAACAGTAGGTTGATCCTCTCTGTCGAAAGGCAGTTACTGTATTAAACAACAGTAGGTTGATCCTCTCTGTCGAAAGGCAGTTATTGTATTAAACAACAGTAGGTTGATCCTCTCTGTCGAAAGGCAGTTATTGTATTAAACAACAGTAGGTTGATCCTCTCTGTCGAAAGGCAGTTACTGTATTAAACAACAGTAGGTTGAATATAACAGTTCTGACATTTTTAATGTCTCGACTATATGTAAGTCATATACAGTAACAACGAGGTAGAAGGTACCACCAGTAAAGCTGTTGTTTTACTTGCTGTTATTTCAATGAGTTTAGGCGTAGTGTGCCGTGCCTCTCTGAAGTCATGGCATCACACCAAGAACACTAAAGCTGTTTTTGTTCATCCCAGTTAATAATAAGCCTGTAGAAAGCCGTACGTAATTATCCTGCCGTTTAGATTTCCCTAAAGGTACATCCCAATTATTACCTAAAGGTACATCCCAATTATTACCTTCGCCCCGACGGCCTAATTAATGGTTGAGAAATATGTGTGTAATTATTAATTTAGTTTCAGAACAAGGTATTTTCACAAACGGTGTGGTGCTGAACGTGACACTGAAGAAAAATAACAACATAGATATTCTGTAGTGTTTGATAAATACTGAAGGAGCTGCTAATATACTTTAGTTTACATTGCATTCAGTTGGATCTGAAATGAGCAGTAATTGTAGGGTGTAGGCCCTATGGAAAATAATAACTCCAGGGGGTTTTACCATCACGCTGTAGGACTCCATGAGACAGGGAGAGAGGGAGAGAGGGAGACAGGGAGAGAGGGAGAGAGGGAGTGAGGGAGACAGGGAGAGAGGGAGAGAGGGAGACAGGGAGAGAGGGAGAGAGGGAGACAGGGAGTGAGGGAGACAGGGAGAGAGGGAGAGTGAAGGTGTGTGAGTTAGACAGAAACAGAGTGATAGAGAAGAGAAAAGGGAAAAGGGTGATACCTAGTCAGTCGTACCACGGATTGCATTCAACTGATGTGTGTCTTCCACATTCAACCTAAACCCCTCTGAACCAGAGAGGGGCTGCCGTAATCGACATCCACGTCTTGAGACAGAGATACAGAGAGAGCACATTGCTCGCAAATAGTTTTTCAACAACAATTACTGTCTTGAATAATGATGATACCACTGACCCTATTGACATTTAGGGAGAGGGACTCCAACCTATTATCCAATGTATGGTAGTAACCAAAAGCATGGATTAAAGTAGAGTTTTTTTGTGTGTGACGTGGAATCTTTCAATTTTTTAAAAGTATTATATTTGCAAATGGATTTTTCAGTAGGCTTGTGAAAAACTGATTCATATGGCTCTCGTTGCAATCCTCTCTAAAGAAGACATTAAGACTTTGTTTAAAGATCAATGTTAGTAATTCTGTGTTCTGCTGCAACAGAATGAAGACACAAGTCCTGGTCCAAGTTAAGACCTCCGTTGGTTCCAAAGACATTCCGTTATTTTGTGCTATTTTTGTTATTGTTGATCAAACATGCATGTTAGCAATACTGCCAACAATTCTGCAACAGAATCGTGACAAGTTGCGAGCTAAGTTCCAAGCCAAGTCCATTGGTTCCAGACATTCCGTCTCCTTGTGCTCCTTGTTCTCTTCATATGAAGTGGTTGTGGCTTGTTCCTTTAGTGTTTTTTTTTTCATAGCCTTTTGTTCTGGGCGTGTGCCAGTGACCGTACTTTGAACCAGCAGCTGGAACAGGGCTGTACAGCCAAAGATAGCTGAAGTGTTGTTTTTGCTTTCTCTGCAGGTCTATGACCGACTCTGTGCCAAGCGGCTGCTAACTAACGCCAGCGTCAATCCTGCCCATGTTGCCAAGCAAGTGACTCTGAGACCCGCACTCCCTCTCAGCCCCACAACAGCAACGGACTCTCCTACGTTGCATCCCAAATGGTACCTTATACCCTATGTAGTGCACTACTTTCACCAGGTCCCTGTTCAAAAGTAGCACACTATGTAGGGAATAGGGTGTGATTTGAGATGCAGTCCTAGTCCTAGTATGACCTGCAGGGGCTCTGACTAACTGATATTTAGAACAACTGACTGGCTGTTGACTGGCTCTGACTAGCTGCTAGCTGTAATGACTGGCTGGCTGCTAGCTGGCTCTGACTAGCTGCTAGCTGGTGCTGACTAGCTGCTAGCTGTAATGACTGGCTGGCTGCTAGCTGGCTCTGACTAGCTGCTAGCTGTAATGACTGGCTGGCTGCTAGCTGGCTCTGACTAGCTGCTAGCTGGCTCTGACTAGTTGCTAGCTGGCTCTGACTAGCTGCTAGCTGGTGCTGACTAGCTGCTAGCTGTAATGACTGGCTGCTAGCTGTAATGACTGGCTGGCTGCTAACTGGCTCTGACTAGCTGCTAGCTGGCTCTGACTAGCTGCTAGCTGGTGCTGACTAGCTGCTAGCTGTAATGACTAGCTGGCTGCTAGCTGGCTCCTACTAGCTGCTAGCTGGTGCTGACTAGCTGCTAGCTGTAAGAATTGGCTGGCTACTAGCTGGTGCTGACTAGCAGCTTGCTGGAATGACTAGCTAGTTGGCTCTAACGAGATGCTAGCTATAATGTCTGGCTGGCTGCTAGCTGGCTCTGACTAGCTGCTAGCTGGAATGACTAGCTAGCTGGCTCTGACTAGCTGCTAGCTGGAATTACTGGCTGGCTGCTTGCTGGCTCTTACTAGCTGCTAGCTGGAATGACTGGATGGCTGCTAGCTGGCTCTGACTAGCTGCTAGCTGGCTCTGACTAGTTGCTAGCTGGCTCTGACTAGCTGCTAGCTGGTGCTGACTAGCTGCTAGCTGTAATGACTGGCTGCTAGCTGTAATGACTGGCTGGCTGCTAACTGGCTCTGACTAGCTGCTAGCTGGCTCTGACTAGCTGCTAGCTGGTGCTGACTAGCTGCTAGCTGTAATGACTAGCTGGCTGCTAGCTGGCTCTTACTAGCTGCTAGCTGGAATGACTGGATGGCTGCTAGCTGGCTCTTACTAGCTGCTAGCAGGAATGACTGGATGGCTGCTAGCTGGCTCTTACTAGCTGCTAGCTAGAACGACTGGCTGGCTGTTTGTTCCAGACACTCAACTTTGGCCACACCCTCACAGTTCCACACAAATGTTATTCGTGTCTGCTTGATGAGTTCAGCAAGAAGTCATTGTTTAGTCTTGGGAGGACTGTTCTATCACACCAACCACAAACCTCACACATATGCATATGTTTGGTCAGCCTGTACAGTCATTATTCTCTATTTCATAACAACATCTGTTCTCATATTGCCTCTCACCTTGCATTGGTTTGTACCTCGCTCTTGTTGACAGTGCTAATATGCACAGTACTGTGCTATGTCCTGTTTACAAGTCATAACTTGTGACTATTTGGACATAGAGTCAGATTCTATCATCTATGTGTAAGGCTTAATATTGTAGGTTACTATGATCATATTTACATCTGTTTGCAAACATTACAATTCAACATTACCTCAGTAGTTAACCCAGCAGTAAAGTTGGTAGAAAGGAAATGGTTTCTTAGAGAACGACAACGTACTACAGCCTTCCATTATGACTTTCACCCATTGATGTTGTTATCACAGGGAAAACAAGCATGATAAATACCTTAGCGTTTATAAATAGAGTTAATAGAAGTTGCCTGTTAATCCCCAAAACAAAAGTTTAGTACCCAGAACAAAGATTAAGATCAAAGAGAACTTTATTTCCAAAACATTTTGCAGTATGTTTACCTGTTTCTAATGTTGTTTTCACAGTCGACTGGATGTTGCTTTCCATGATTTTAGCTCTAAAAATAATGTTGTATTTTTCCATAAGAAAACGACCTGGTGCTAACAGACACCATATGTCCTTTCTCCACCTTCTTCATATGTAGTTGTTTCTCAAATGGCACCATATCCCCTTTTTAGTGCACTAAGACCCATTGCCACTGTTCAAAAGTAGTATACTATTTAGTGAATAGGGTGCAATGTGGGATGTAACTCTTACTCACTGCCAAGTCAACAGTCGTGTTTTAGAGAGTCAGGCGAGTTCAGGGGAAAGAACGCCAGTTCATAATGAAACGACCTGCTTGATTTGATTTTTTAAAATAAGAATAGTTCAACACTGTGTCAAAATGGGTTTACAGTTTAGGTTGTGGCTAAGGTTAGACAATCGTACACTAATATAAATGTTTGGTACTGAAGTAAAAAACTATTTTTTTAAATGGCTTCGCAATAGCCTTTTTTAGATGTGCTACAATTCTGTCAATGGTTTTTGTTGCTATTCACCAAACTGGTACAATATTGTCTTCAAGACACTGGCATGTCTTGTCATCCTAGACTATACTAAAAGACCTACCCTGTAGAAACGCTCAGCCATTACCTAATCACAGCCATTACCCAATCAACTCTAGTCAGTGGAATAGCAGTAGCTTTATAACTGTTGAGGTGGGAACCGTGTGTGTAATTCCTGACGAGACGTCTCAACACAGGGTTACGCAGGTAACCGACGTGTATTTGGTTAGTATGTCACAGCAGCCAAAGCTCTATTCAACTGTACGTTATTAAATGTACGTTATTAGCATGCGTTACTATTGGTTAATCAAATGTAGTGTGAAATGTTTACAGATGAATTATGTGACAATTATGTGTGTTTTCTGAAGTACAGAAAGACTGTCATCTGGGTTTCAGAAAGTTATATATACTTAATATCTGTTTTGAAAACTAGGCCTAGGGGATTCAAATCAGGAAAGTAGAGCAAAAGCAAGATATTTTTATTCCAGACAATTTTATCTTTATTTAACTAGGCAAGTCAGTTATTAAGAACAAATTCTTATTTTCAATGAGGGCCTAGGAACAGTGGGTTAACTGCCTTGTTCAGAGGAACAGTGGGTTAACTGCCTTGTTCAGAGGAACAGTGGGTTAACTGCCTTGTTCAGAGGAACAGTGGGTTAACTGCCTTGTTCAGAGGAACAGTGGGTTAACTGCCTTGTTCAGGTGGCAGAACGACAGATTTGTACCTTGTCAGCTCGGGGGGTTTGGACTTGCAACCTTTTGGTTACTAGTCCAACGCGCTGAACACTAGGCTACCCTGCCTGTCCCGATGAGCTGTAAAACAGCAGAGACATGGGTTGAACCCTAAATGGCACCCTATTCCCTTGCACCTTAAAAGGCAACCTATTCCCTTGCACCCTAAATGGCACCCTATTCCCTTGCACCCTAAATGACAAACTATTCCCTTGCACCCTAAATGGCAACCTATTCCCTGAACCCTAAATGGCACCCTATTCCCTTGCACCCTAAATGACAAACTATTCCCTTGCACCCTAAATGGCAACCTATTCCCTGAACCCTAAATGGCACCCTATTCCCTTGCACCCTAAATGGCACCCTATTCCCTGAACCCTAAATGGAACACTATTCCATGAACCCTAAATGGCACCCTATTCCCTTGCACCCTAAATGGCAACCTATTCCCTGAACCCTGCATGGCACCCTATTCCATTGCACCCTAAATGGCAACCTATTCCCTTGCACCCTAAATGGCACCCTATTCCCTTGCACCCTAAATGGCAAACTATTCCCTTGCAGCCTAAATGGCACCCTATTCCCTTGCTATTCCCTTGCACCCTAAATGGCACTCTATTCCCTTGCACCCTAAATGGCAACCTATTCCCTTGCACCCTAAATGGCACCCTATTCCCTTGCACCCTAAATGGCAAACTATTCCCTTGCAGCCTAAATGGCACCCTATTCCCTTGCTATTCCCTTGCACCCTAAATGGCACTCTATTCCCTTGCACCCTAAATGGCAACCTATTCCCTTGCACCCTAAATGGCACCCTATTCCCCTGCACCCTAAATGGCAAACTATTCCCTTGCACCTTAAATGGCACCCTATTCCCTTGCACCCTAAATGGCAACCTATTCCCTTGCACCCTAAATGGCACCCTATTCCCTTGCACCCTAAATGGCAAACTATTCCCTTGCACCCTAAATGGCACCCTATTCCCTTGCTATTCCCTTGCACCCTAAATGGCACTCTATTCCCTTGCACCCTAAATGGCAACCTATTCCCTTGCACCCTAAATGGCACCCTATTCCCTTGCACCCTAAATGGCACCCTATTCCCTTGCACCCTAAATGGCACCCTATTCCCTTGCACCCTAAATGGCAACCTATTCCCTTGCACCCTAAATGGCACCCTATTCCCTTGCACCCTAAATGGCAAACTATTCCCTTGCACCCTAAATGGCACCCTATTCCCTTGCACCCTAAATGGCAACCTATTCCCTGAACCCTAAATGGCCCCCTATTCCCTTGCACCCTAAATGGCACCCTATTCCCTTGCACCCTAAATGGCAACCTATTCCCTGAACCCTAAATGGCACCCTATTCCCTTGCACCCTAAATGGCAACCTATTCCCTGAACCCTAAACGGCACCCTATTCCCTTGCACCCTAAATGGCAACCTATTCCATTTAAAGTGTCTCTACTTTTGACCAGAGTAGGGTTGCTAAATTCCCTGGTTTTCCTAAAATCCTGTTTGGAGGATTCCTGGTATAGGGAGGAAACCGGCATTCCTCCAACCAGGATTTCTGAGAAACCAGGATGAGAAACCAGGATGAGAAACCAGGGTTTCTGAGAAACCAGGATGAGAAACCAGGATGAGAAACCAGGGTTTCTGAGAAACCAGGATGAGAAACCAGGATGAGAAACCAGGGTTTCTGAGAAACCAGGATGAGAAACCAGGACATTTATTGAAAGTTCCTGGAGTTTTGCAACTCTAAATCAGAGTACTATGTGGTTCTGGTCAAACGCAGTGCACTATAAAGGGAATAAGGTTAATTTGGGACGTAGGCCTGGGAAGCTATCCCTGGACACAAACAGTTTGGTTGAATGTAGAATGTTAAAACCATATGGGATCTCTAAGCACTGTATAAAGCTCATATGGCGAGCAGAAGCAGGATAACTCAGCTCTGCAAATGGGAGCTAAAGTAATCCCTGATTCCGGGCCCTAATTCAACTTTAACTGCTGTGTTGCCATTTTTGCAACTTTTTTTTTTGTAATGGAAAAAAAACACCCACTCCTTCAGCGAGGGGGATGGGTGTGGCCGGGTGGGCGAAGGTTCCAAAGGGGATGTGGCCGTTGAACAGGATATAGAGTTTATTGTGATTATGAATTGGGACTGTTCCCACCTGTAATGGGGAAAATGGCTGTAATGAATGAATGTATTCACCTATTGTACGCCTTCATTCAGCATGTGTAATGAATGTATTCACCTATAGTACTCCTTCATTCAGCATGTGTAATGAATGTATTCACCTATAGTACTCCTTCATTCAGCATGTGTAATGAATGTATTCACCTATAGTACTCCTTCATTCAGCATGTGTAATGAATGTATTCACCTATAGTACTCCTTCATTCAGCATGTGTAATGAATGTATTCACCTATAGTACTCTTCTTCATTCAGCATGTGTAATGAATGTATTCACCTATAGTACTCCTTCATTCAGCATGTGTAATGAATGTATTCACCTATAGTACTCCTTCATTCAGCATGTGTAATAATGAATAGTATTCATTCAGCATGTGTAATGAATGTATTCACCTATAGTACTCCTTCATTCAGCATGTGTAATGAATGTATTCACCTATAGCCTTCATTCAGCATGTGTAATGAATGTATTCACCTATAGTACGCCTTCATTCAGCATGTGTAATGAATGTATTCACCTATAGTACTCCTTCATTCAGCATGTGTAATGAATGTATTCACCTATAGTACTCCTTCATTCAGCATGTGTAATGAATGTATTCACCTATAGTACTCCTTCATTCAGCATGTGTAATGAATGAACAACGGATCAGGTCATTTTGTTCTGTTTAGACATCTGTTGGCTGTCAGGACTTGGACTGAATGGGTTTACCTTTTCTAAATCAAGCTTGAAACTCTTAACACCCTGTTATCCTCTGGGACAGACACAATGTTTTGTCCCTTGCCAGGATTAGAGACTTACACACATACCGGTAGATGCCAAAAGACAAACGTTTATTTATTTAGCTACGTTTGTTAGTACTTGTGTTGTGAATAGTTACGATCTCCATGCTATCCGTTCATACAGCATGCAGCTTCAAATCAGTATAACGTCACGCACGTACCTATGTTATGTCACCTCATAGATGCAATCTGTGTTATTTTCTATTCCTTTCGGACTGGATGTTAGACACAATTAAGCCATCTTCTTCCACCCCTTCTGCCAATCTAGGCACATTGTAAAAACACGTGTCGAGTTTATTTTACCATTTAATTTTGACCTCCAGACCTCTGTCTCTTCGAGACATAAGATGTGTGATGAACTGACACATTGACACATTGACATATTTGTAAAAGGCATTAGGTCCAGTGAATCAAGCGTCCTACCCAAAACGGCATCCTATTCTCTAATTAGTGCACTACTTTTGAATAGGGCCCATACAGTTCTGGTCAAAAGTAATGCACCATAAATGTAACTAGGCAAATCAGTTAAGAACAAATTCTCATTTATTCTGACTGCCTACCCTGGGTCAATTGTGCGCCGCCCTATGGGACTCCCAATCACGGCCCGTTGTGATACAGCCTGGAATCGAACCAGTGTCTGTAGTGATGCCTCTAGCATTGAGATGCAGGGCCTTAGACCGCTGAGCCACTCAGGAGCCCTGCATATTACGTTGAAGTCCAAGGTTGATCCAGTTTGCAGTTTTCCATTTTACCGTAACAGGGTCGATTCTTTATACGTGCACACACTGGTGGAATTATGGAAATGATAGAATCAGTGATTCTTAAAGTAGAATGGCTGAATGGGCTGACTGGAACTTCTGAACTAGTGGGGAGGGAGCCAATGAAATTCCATGTTGTTGAGGTGATGTCATCTTCACTGGAAAAATAACGTTATGGCACCCCAGGCACAAATTGAAATGTCTTTTCCTCCTCCCTTTACAAAAACAAAACATTTACTGCAGTTTTACGATACGTGGATCTATCTCATAAATAGGTAAACATATACATAACAAACCCATTATGTGGAGCAAATGACTGGATTGTTTTCATTTGAATTAATGGTGTAAAAAAAAATGTGCGCGTTTGAATGATCCTGAAGAAACAAACGTTTTTCTATAGGTTATTACTACGTAGTACTCATCATATTACCCTGTTATTTCTTAGGAAATACCTGGTTAATTGTGAACTGTTAGTCTGTATCTGCATGGAGTTGAATTCTGCAGAGGTGGAGGATTAGAACAAGATGATGTAGTAACACAAGCCTATCTGGCCCAGGTCTCCACCTTGGGTGACTGTGAAATGGGTCATTTTGGCAGGATGGGGGTGTATGAATGAATGAACCTTTTTTTCTCTCTCTCTGTGTGTCTGTCTGTCTCTCTCTCTCTCTCAGGCTGAACAACATCCCTCACAAGCAGTGGTGTGACTCTCTAACACCAAATATAGAAACTGTTGACGCAATGAGCCCATTTTTAGAACTCAAAACTTAAGCAAGTGGAATGCTCTGTGGTCTGCTGGAGTGGCTTGACTCTGTTGAACAGTTAATCACCCCGGTCGAAGACGAGGGTGAGGGGCTGAGAAAATGACGACTTCATGACAAACTGATCACTGTGTCAGTCTGCTGTAGGCTCTGTAGGTCGCCGCCTACAGAAACATTGATGAGGGAGGATTAGTAGTGTATTTCTGGTGTAAATGATGAAACAGTAGCCGACACCTAGTAACATACCTTGCAATGAAAACATCTCTCTCAAAACATACTTCCAGTGGGTTAGCCGACCTCAGCAGAAGCTTTAATCAATACAATGAATGAATAGATGGATTTGCATTTGATAAAGTTACTTGTGAGGTAATAAAGGAGGTAAGTGAACAGGTACAGAAACAAAAAATGAAGTGTTTTTGTCTTTTTATTTCTTACTCCAGTACATCTTTAAGTTTTCTAGTTTGTTGTGTATGTTTTGTACATAGTTGGTTGTCTGCTATCACGTCTTTCAGATGAACACCACAATGTACAAGCTAGATCAGACAGATCACACAGTGTTCTTTCTCTCCACTTCCTCTTTTAGGAACCCACTCATTGTCCACAGACTCCGTCACCATGGCAACTGAGTCGTCAACACTCGGAGAGAGAGAGAGAGAGAGAGAGAGAGAGAGAGAGAGAGAGAGAGAGAGAGAGAGAGAGAGAGAGAGAGAGAGAGAGAGAGAGAGAGAGAGAGAGAGAGAGAGAGAGAGAGAGAGAGAGAGAGAGAGAGAGAGAGAAAGTATATTGTTGTCACATCAGAGCACATCACAAGAGAGGAAAACTCAAACTGACAGAGTCTATAGATACTCGAACAGCCTGTCCCTTTCAAAGATGTCAGGGTCATTTAACTGTCCGGCCAGCCGACACACGGACAGACAGTGAGTTGTGTCTGTTAAACACACGAAGGGGATTTGCACTTAACCTTTTATGGAGTGTCACTCAGTGGTAGTTAACAGGCGGGGTAGAGGAGGGGATGAAGGCACGCCGTTGTAACTCTGTCTGGTCTGGCAGTCTTCCTGAATTGACTCAGGGGCTTTCCCAGTGTTCTGTGTTGGACACCTGGGTTCAAATAGTATTTGTTTTTTAAATAGAACATTTAATAATTTAGCTGTGCTTGATTTAGCTTCGCCGGCGCAACAGACCAAATCAAATAGCACTACAATAACAAATCTCACCCGTCTGTCACTCAAAGCAGAATAAAGCACACATATTTGAAAGATGTCAAATACTATTTGAACCCAAGTTATTGGTGCTGTCCAAGACACTGTAACTCTCTCCCCAGCAGTCAGGCCAGCCCTTTTCCCCACATAGGCAGGGCAGGGGAACCCAAGGCGGTTGGCCACTTGTAAGGCTTGTACTGATTATAAGTCAGGCCCTGTGTTAATTGGGTTAGTGTTGACAGCCAAGAGCTATTCAATCCACTGTACCGCCCAATGACTGATGCTGAGGTAAATAGAATGTGTCCCAAATGGCACCCTATTCCCTATATAGTGCACTAGATTTTAACCAGAGCCCTACGGAACCTGGTCAAAAGTAGTGCACTATAAGTAGGGAATAGGTGGTCATTTGGAACTCAGCCTAGGACCTTTCCCAACCCCCTACTCACGGTACCCTTCCGGACAGTCCCGCTGGCCGGTGACTTTCAGGACAGCAGGAAACAGTGTGACGGAGGAGAGCTTGTTAAGGTAAACATGAATAATGCAACCCTGCAACTCACTGTTGGCTTGTGCCATCAAACCCTTGCAACTTATCCAGAACAGCAGAGTACACGCCCATTTCTCCCGAAAATATCTGAACCTCCCCCCTCTTCAAAGACGATTTTAAATAATCCCACCCCCCACACCCTCACCACCCCTCCCCCGCCCATTTATTTTATTTCTTTGGTGAACTAACACTCACACTTGACTTTTCTCCTCCTACCAACTCTGACTTTTCTCCTCCTACTAACTCTGACTTTTCTGCTCTCCTACTAACTCTGACTTTTCTCCTCCTACTAACTCTGACTTTTCTGCTCTCCTACTAACTCTGACTTTTCTCCTCCTACTAACTCTGACTTTTCTCCTACTAACTCTGACTTTTCTCCTCCTACTAACTCTGACTTTTCTTCTCCTACTAACTCTGACTTTTCTCCTCTCCTACTAACTCTGACTTTTCTCCTCCTACTAACTCTGACTGTGTGTGTGTGTGTGCGCGCGTGCATGCGTGTGTGTGCCCCGTCCATGTGTGTTTGCATGCTTGCCTGTACACTAACAGGTCTTCCAAAGAGATGAAAGAAAGGGGTACTGTATTATCTGAGTGATAGACAAAATATTCAGAATGGAGGATTTGACCTTATAGATAATGGGTACCTCTCCAGCAACGGAATAAATGATACAGGTGACCTTCACAAATGCATCCCAAATGGCAACCTATGCCCTTGATAATCCCTGAAGAACAGTAGTGCACTATTTTAGGGCATAGGGTTGTCATTTGAGACGAACACTGCGTCCCCCACATCCTGCTCAAAGGAAGCATTTTATGTTCCTTGGCAGGTACCTGAGATTAACAAGGGGCTTTGTCTTTCTGACCATTGAGAGAGAGAGAGAGAGAGAGAGAGAGAGAGAGAGAGAGAGAGAGAGAGAGAGAGAGAGAGAGAGAGAGAGAGAGAGAGAGAGAGAGAGAGAGAGAGAGAGAGAGAGAGAGAGACAGACAGACAGACAGACAGACAGACAGACAGACAGACAGACAGACAGACAGACAGACAGACAGACAGACAGACAGACAGACAGACAGACAGACAGACAGACAGACAGACAGACAGACAGACAGACAGACAGACAGACAGACAGACAGACAGACAGACAGACAGACAGACAGACAGACAGACAGACAGACAGACAGACAGACAGACAGACAGACAGACAGACAGACAGACAGACAGACAGACAGACAGACAGACAGACAGACAGACAGACAGACAGACAGACCACCTTAATTAAGAAGAAAAACAATAATCAGGGGCTACATGGTAGGTATGGATACAGACATGGCCCCATTTTGACACAGCTCAAATAAACAATGAGTTTCTGCAAAACTTTTTTGCAACATCTATTTCCAGACATCTATTTGTGAGATGTGTAATCAGTATAGAATATGTCAGTAAACACAGTATTAGAAAAAATGTGAGTGAAACAGTTGTCTGGCGTAATGTTCTCTTGAAACGTAGTTCTCAGTATCTCGCCACACACTGTTGCTATGGAGTGCCCTAGCTACTGTTGTGTTGTGATCTGTTACTAGGCATGACTTTAGAATACTTTCCTGTTCAACCCTGTGACTCAGAAGAAGAGAGGGAAGGACTGTCATAGCACTCACAGGCATCCATGCAGTACTGAAGGAATCCCTCTCTAAGTTTATCTGTATGAATAAATCTCTAAGCAACCCGTTTACCATCCAGACAACAATAACAACAATACATAGTATTTCTAATACCAAAACCACCCTATTTCTTACAAATGGCCCTGTGGGCCCTGGTCAAAAGTAGTGCCCTACGGGAAGCCTTAAAAACACTCCAATTAGTTTTCTGCACACCCCCAGGAGGAGACCTCTCTGACAGAGGAAAGCAGTGTGGATTTAAAGTCTCTCCAAGTGGAGGTTAGTGCGCATTGGAGACTTCCTGTGTACTATTGGACCCATATGGTACCGAGCCTCTACACCACTTCATGACATCGGTGCAATTATTGCCGCATCTCAAGAGGGCTGTGTTACACTTCTCCCGTCAGTTCTTGTTAACCTGTGTATGAAGTTAATTTCTAAACTTATTGGAAGAAAAGCTGGTTCAGCTCTACTTTAGCTAGTAGCTAAAATGTTGTTAGCTGGTTCAGCTCTACTTTAGCTAGTAGCTAGCATGTTGTTAGCTGGTTCAGCTCTACTTTAGCTAGTAGCTAGCATGTTGTTACGTGTGGCTAAAGGCCCACGGGGTAATCTATCTCTGTCTGGCTATTTACATTTCTGTCTGTTTGCTCTCTGAGAGACCACACACACACAAACACGCTCGCTTCTTCAACCTCTGGAGGCCGTAGGCTTATGCAAGCCCATTGCAGTTATGTGATAACAGGTAGGTATGCGAGCCTTGTGGGGTTTATGTGCTTATCTGACTAACGTATTCCAGGTGAAAGTGGAATCCTCTCCTAAAACTGATTTCTGCTTACAGAAACTCCAATACAGTCTAGTGTAGTCACTAGAATAACAGGTTATAACCCCTTTAAATGTGACCAAATGTAAAGGGAAATGTAACCCATGTATTCCCCAAAAGTAATTATATATCATGAGAGGGTCATAAACAGTAACATAGTAATGCTGCATACTCTAAGAATGGTTTGAATTTACCTTGTCTGGTCATTTGTTTTATAAATTGCTGAGGTGTAGTCACTTTTTAAGGACACAACCTCAAGTACACAGTACAAAAATGATTAAAAAAAATATAAAAATATGAAATATTGAACGTGGTGTATTTCTTCCTTTGCAACAAACTATGAATAAGGCTTGAAATGACTTTTTTTTTCAACATTTAGTATAATGAATTTATAAAACAACTAACTATAAGATTTAAAGTTCCCATATAACTGTAAAAATGCATTTTTTTGTGTATTTATTGGTAGAGAAAATGTGTATACATATGTGTATACATTCCAAAGGTTTCTCTCGATCAAAATGTCTGCCGCCATCTCTGTGAATGTCTCACAGAGCTTGACTAGGCTTCCCGAACTCGTTAGGAACTTGCCTTTCATCTCATATTCGTTTTGTCCATCTATGGTAAACACAAAGTCATTTCTCTTTCAAATCTATGAATTATTTTAGATGAATGGCTTTAAATCGATCTCTGAATGTGCTACGGCGACGAAACCCGACAAATATCCTGCTGAGTTACGATGTTAGGATTCCAGGCATATGTGTTGTTAGTGGCTGTGGCGTGGAGTTCAGACTGGAGTCGATGGACAGTCGGGAGAGCGAATTAAATGGTAGGAGGGACATCCCAGATTCAAGTGGTGTCAGATTGCACATCCTGGATTAATTTACCCCACTCTCCGCTAATTACTGGATTACATCGTTAATCTGTTCAACGCGGATTGTCATATAAACTACAGTGGCAGGTGAAAGACAGGCTTAATGATATCATTACACAGACATTACATGGCCTCCACTTAACATGCACTGCACGGGGCTCCTGAGTGACGCAGCAGTCTAAGGTACTGCATCTCAGTGCAAGAGGTGTCACTACAAACACCTTGGTTCCATTCCAGGCTTTATCACATCCGGCGGTGATTGGGAGTCCCATAGGGCGGCGCAGTATTGGCCCAGCGTCGTCCGGGTTAGGGTTTGGCTGGGGTAGGCCGTCATTGTAAATAAGAATTTGTTCTTAACTGACTTGCCTAGTTAAATAAATAAACCGGTAACTTCCCAGAGGATCACAGGGCATGGCAGATCAGTAATGTCACATACAGGGCAAGGCAGACAAGTAACTACATAGACAAACACAGGACCAGTAACTTCACAGGCAGACCAGTAACTTCATAGACACAAACAGGGCCAGGCAGACCAGTAACATCATAGACACAAACAGGGCCAGGCAGACCAGTAACTGCATAGACACAAACAGGGCCAGGCAGACCAGTAACATCATAGACACAAATCAGTTAGCCAGGCAGACCAGTAACTGCATAGACACAAACAGGGCCAGGCAGACCAGTAACATCATAGACACAAACAGGGCCAGGCAGACCAGTAACTTCATAGACACAAACAGGGCCAGGCAGACCAGTAACTGCATAGACACAAACAGGGCCAGGCAGACCAGTAACTTCATAGACACAAACAGGGCCAGGCAGACCAGTAACTTCATAGACACAAACAGGGCCAGGCAGACCAAGTGGTGTCAAATTTCACATCCTGCTGTACACAGGCAGAAGAGACGTTCTCCTGTGTCCATGGGAACCAGGTCTACTGCTCAATGCAAAGCCATTTTGATCTACGGTGAACACAGATCGATTTATAAGCAAAAAATGTTTGTCGAAACCGGTACCAGAACCAAGTCCCCTGTTTACATCTAAGAGGAACAGGAACCTCCAATGCGGTCTAGTGTAGTCACTAGAACAAAATGTTATATAACCCTGTCCTTTCTGATATACAGTATATTTCATGCTGACGTATCATAGGTGGAAATGTTGCACCCTATTCCCCATTTGGAGAAATACTTATGACCAGAGCTTAAACAGGGAATAGGGTGCCCTGTCTGTCTGGGTCTAGTCTGTAATATAGTTGTGTGGCATGGTATTGTCCCACAATGTAGGGGATACCTAGTCAGTTGCACAACTAAAATGTGTCTACTGTTTTAACCCAACTGAATCAGAGATATTTTTTTTGGGGGGGGGCGGCTGCCTTTATGGACATCATCAGCACCCCAAGAGCAGGTGTTGTTGGGGATTACCTGCCTTGCTCAAGGGGACAGCAGATTCATCCAATTTACCAGGTCGGGGATTTGAACCAGTAACCTTTCATTTACTAGCCTAATGCAACTAACCGCTAGGCTACCTGCGGCCTAATGTATTTAGCAGGTTGTGGGTCCAACCCTGTGATTACCGCCCTGGTCGTAAACATCAGCCTCAGTCTCTTTAGGTCACTAGTCCAACATTGGGTTCCAAATGGCACTCTATTCCCTATGTAGTACACTACTTTTGACCAGGGCCAATAGGGATTAGGGTGCCATTTGGGACAAAGACATGACATGTTTTTTGAACAATCTGAAATGGTGAATACGTAATATGAATCCTGTTTTGCAACGGTCGGTCGGTGTGTCTGAGAATGTCCTGGAGCTAATATCTTACCTCGCCATATCAAGAACAGCATTTCGTTATTTATTCACTTACTTAAAGCTAGAATCCTTCGTTGCTACATCCATTTTGGACTGAATGACATAAACCCACTGATTGTTGAAGAATATAACTTGTGAATGTCTCGTGAGCTCAGTTCATCTTTCATACCCCATCTGAACCCAGAACATAAACTTGTTTTACTCCCATGTTTGTAAACTATGTCAATGTATAGCCTCAAAATGTCAAAACTATAATTGTTTTATCATGGATGGCCAGTCCTTGCATCCCTAGCTCGGTCTATGAATTTGAGTAAATTTCTCCATGCCAATCTCTCTCTTTTTTTAATACCAAAACAGAAGTGGGGAATCCACTTAGTTATTGTTTCAATTAAGGACTTAATCCTCTTTATTCCTATGTGGAGCGTAAGACGTTTTTCCATAAGACTGGATCATTATTAGAATTAGTTCTAGTATGCTGCTCTGTACCATCACTCATTCATATATCCTTATGTACATATTCTTTATCCCCTTACACTGTGTATAAGACAGTAGTTTTGGAATTGTTAGTTAGATTACTTGTTGGTTATCACTGCATTGTCGGAACTAGAAGCACAAGCATTTCGCTACACTCACATTAACATCTGCTAACCATGTGTATGTGACAAATAAAATTTGATTTGATTTGATTTCTCTTTTGCTGATCCTCATTATTAGGTGCATCCCAAATGGCACCCTGTGCCCTATATAGTGCACTAGTTTTGACTAAGGGACCCTGGTCAAAAGTACTGCACTATGTAGGAAATAGGATGCCATCCTAGATGTTGATGATAAACATTGCATTTGACTCAGGATTAAGTTAGCCAGTTAGTTAGTTTGATGATGCACGAATAAAAGCCCTGCTGCCGTTGGTTATGTAATTGCTTGCAAATGGTTTGTAAAAACATAATGAAGCGATGCTGGCCATTACTGCTGATTTCATTTGGATGATTCAGTTACATCTGTGTGCTGTAACTGAAGCCTTGTATTCCCATCACTAACAGCTATCAGCAGGGTCTGCAAGCAGAGACATTCCATGTATTGTATATGTGACTGAACCTACGTAATATATTACATGGTAACTATAAATAGGGCCAATAGTTGCATAACGGCAGCTCTTTACAAGGCTGATGACAACTGAGATTTAGGCTCCTCGTTTATATTGAGGTTTGTATTTGCCTTTTCTACTCCACCCTGCTAGACGATAACAGCAGCAGTAAAGCACCGTAGCAATCAGTTAGCCTAGCAGCAGTAATGCACCGTAGCAATCAGTTAGCCTAGCAGCAGTAATGCACCGTAGTAATCAGTTAGCCTAGCAGCAGTAAAGCACCGTAGCAATCAGTTAGCCTAGCAGCAGTAAAGCACCGTAGCAATCAGTTAGCCTAGCAGCAGTAAAGCACCGTAGCAATCAGTTAGCCTAGCAGCAGTAATGCACCGTAGTAATCAGTTAGCCTAGCAGCAGTAAAGCACCGTAGCAATCAGTTAGCCTAGCAACAGTAATGCACCGTACCAATCAGTTAGCCTAGCAGCAGTAAAGCACCGTAGCAATCAGTTAGCCTAGCAGCAGTAAAGCACCGTAGCAATCAGTTAGCCTAGCAACAGTAATGCACCGTAGTAATCAGTTAGCCTAGCAGCAGTAATGCACCGTTGTAATCAGTTAGCCTAGCAGCAGTAAAGCACCGTAGCAATCAGTTAGCCTAGCAACAGTAATGCACTGTAGCAATCAGTTAGCCTAGCAGCAGTAATGCACCGTTGCAATCAGTTAGCCTAGCAGCAGTAATGCACCATAGCAATCAGTTAGCCTAGCAGCAGTAAAGCACCGTAGCAATCAGTTAGCCTAGCAACAGTAAAGCACCGTAGCAATCAGTTAGCCTAGCAACAGTAAAGCATAGTCATGGATGCTTTTGTGTTTACATCTCAGGGGGATGTCAGGGAGTAATTGTTAATGTGTTAATACTGCAGTCAGCTCCCTGTCAGACTCAATTGGGGTTCGCACCAAATCAGCAATGTAAAGGGACTAATTTTGTGCTTCAGTTACACTTCTTCACTTTTATGTAATATCTTTGTCGTTGGATTGCCAGACAGCTCTGACTGATGTGAAGGACACCTTTCTCTCGAACTTACCTCCACATGCGAAATGGTTGAAAACCAAGAGGTTTTGATGGTCTGCATTTTAAAAATGCAGATTTCTGAAAGCTAATGATGACTAAGAGAGTGATGACTCTGAATTTCCCTCGGTTTCGTTATCAGTCTCTGTCACGCTCAGTTTAAATTTAACGCCTTGGCACTGTCTCCTTGGTTACGGGGGCCAATGATATACCAAACAAAGAGGAGAGAAACTGACTAAAACCCAGAGTAGAGGGGACATCACATTTATATATACAGCATACTTATTACCATAGTCATTGTTAACGGGACAGTATACTGCAATCAGTTACCAGAATATGATTCAAAGTAAACAGAGCTGGATTTATTTCAGATGAACTCTTGTAGTAGAATCAAAAGAAGATTAAACAAGAAAATAAGATTGTATTATTATTATTATTATTATTTATCACCATTCGTTAATCCATATGAAGTAAACATGTATTATCCTGTACACAACCCCTCTGATATACACACACAAACAAACACACACCAACATACACACACACCAACACACATTATGTTGGAGATACTGGAGCTCACATACACACCAACATTATGTTGGAGAGACAAGCCCACATACACACCAACATTATGTTGGAGAGACTGGAGCCCACATACACACCAACATTATGTTGGAGAGACTGGAGCCCACATACACACCAACATTATGTTGGAGAGACTGGAGCCCACATACACACCAACATTATGTTGGAGAGACTGGAGCCCACATACACACCAACATTATGTTGGAGAGACAAGCCCACATACACACCAACATTATGTTGGAGAGACTGGAGCAGAACGTGTTAAGCTGCAGTGTTCAGCGGTACTGTGTTCCTTGGCCATGGTTCAAGGGAAGCAGGGAAATCTTTTCTGTTCCCAGGCCTTGTTGACCACGGGGTAGCAGATAGGTCACACCCTAATCACCAATGGAAATCCAGCTCAGTCACAGATGTGTGTCAGAGGGAGACTTAGAGGTGGTGGCCTCGGCTCTGGCCCCGGCTCTGTCTCTGGCTCAGGCCCCGGCTCTGGCTCTGGCTCTGGCTCTGGCTCTGGCTCTGGCTCTGACTCTGGCTCTGGCTCTGGCTCTGGCTCTGGCTCTGGCTCTGTCTCTGGCTCAGGCCCCGGCTCTGGCTCTGGCTCTGGCTCTGGCTCTGGCTCTGGCTCTGTCTCTGGCTCAGGCCCCGGCTCTGGCTCTGGCTCTGGCTCTGGCTCTGGCTCTGGCTCTGGCCCTGATTCTGTCTCTGGCCTCGAGCCCCGGCACTTCACCAAGCTGATACAGACATAAATCAAATCAAATTTCATTAGTCACATGCGCCGAATACAACAGGTGTAGACCTTAGAGTGAAATGCTTACTTACGAGCCCCTAACCTACAATGCAGTTTTTTAAAAATATGGATAAGAATAAGAGATAAAAGCAACAAGCATTTAAAGAGCAGCAGTAAAATAACAATAGCGAGACTATATACAGGGGGGTACCGATACAGAGTCAATGTGTGGGGGCACCGGTTAGTTGAGGTAGTATGTACATGTAGGTAGAGTTATTAAAGTGACTGTGCATAGATGACAACAGAGAGTAGTAGTGGTGTAAAGAGGGGGTGGGGGGACACTGCAAATATTCTGGGTAGCCATTTGACTAGATGTTCAGGAGTCTTATGGCTTGGGGGTAGAAGCTGTTTAGAAGCCTCTTGGATCTAGACTTGGTGCTCCGGTACCGCTTGCCATGCGGCAGCAGAGAGAACAGTCTATTACTGGGGTGGCTGGAGTTTTTGACCATTTTTAGGGCCTTGCTCTGACACCGCCTGGTATAGAGGTCCTGGATGGCAGGAAGCTTGGCACCTGTGATGTACTGGGCCGTTTGCAGTTGCCGTACCAGGCAGTGATGCAACCATGCTCTCGATGGTGCAGCTGTAGAAACTTTTGAGGATCTGGGGACCCATGCCAAATCTTTTCAGTCTCCTGAGGGGGAATAGGTTTTGCATGCCATCTTCACGACTGTTTTGGTGTGCTTGGACCATTTTAGTTTGTTGGTGAAGTGGACACCAAGGAACTTGAAGCTCAACCTGCTCCACTGCAGCTCGGTCCTCTTTTTCCTGTAGTCCACGATCATCTCCTTTGTCTTGATCACGTTGAGAGAGAGGTTGTTGTCCTGGCACCACACGGCCAGGTCTCTGACCTCCTCCCTATAGGCTGTCTCGTCGTTGTCGGTGATCAGGCCTACCACTGTTGTGCATCAGTAAATGTAATGACTGTTTTGGAGTCGTGCCTAGCCGCGCAGTCATGATAGAAATGGGAGTACGGTAGGGGACTGAGCACGCACCCCTGAGGCGCCCCTGTGTGAGGATCAGCGTGGAGGATGTGTTGTTACCTACCCTTACCACCTGGGTGTGGCCCGTCAGTAAGTCCAGGATCCAGTTGAAGAGGGAGGTGTTCAGTCCCAGGGTCTTTAGCTTATTGATGAGCTTCGAGGGCAGTATGATGTTGAACACTGAGCTGTAGTCAATGAATAGCATTCTCACATAGGTCAGGTCAGCGCAGTACACGTCCTGGTAATCCACCTGGCCCTGCCGCCTTGTGAATGTTGACCTGTTTAAAAGGTCTTACTCAGATCGGCTGCGGAGAGCATGATCACGCAGTCTTCCGGAACAGCTAGTGCTCTCATGCATGTTTCAATGTTATTTGCCCTGAAGCGAGCATAGAAGTTGTTTTGCTCGTCTGATAGGCTCGTGCCACTGGGCAGCTCTTGGCTGTGCTTCCCTTTGTAGTCTGTAATGGTTTGCAAGCCCTGCCACATCCGACGAGCGTCAGAGCCGGTGTAGTACGACTCGATCTTAGGCCTGTATTGATGGTTTGCCTGTTTGATAGTTCATCGGAGGACATTGCAGGATTTCTTATCAGCTTCCCGGTTAAAGTCACACTCCTTGAAAGTGACATCCTTTAGCTCAGTGAGGATGCTGCCTGTAATCCATGGTTTCTGGTTGGGGTATGTACGTACGGTCACTGGCATCTGCTTCCTTTGACCACTTTTTGATTGATCTAGTCACTGGTGCTTTCTGCGTTCATTTTAGTTTCTAAGCAGGAATCAGGAGGAAAGAATTATTGTCAGATTTGTCAAATGGAGGACGAAGGAGAGCTTTGTATGTGTCTCTGTGTGTGGAGTATAGGTGGTCCAGAGTTATTTTTCCTCTGGTTGCACATTTAACATGCTGATAGAAATTTGGCAAAACAGATTTAAGTTTCCCTGCATTAAAGTCCCCGGCAACTAGGAGAGCCGCCTCTGGGTGAGCGTTTTCTTGGTTGCTTATGGCATAATACAGCTCATTCAATGCTGTCTTAGTGCCAGCCTCTGACTGTGGTGGTATGTAAACAGCTACAAAGAATACAGATGAAAACTCTCTCGGTAGGTAGTGTGGTCTACAGCTTATCATGAGATACTCTACCTCAGGCGAGACACAGTCCTCCGCCCCTTGTCTTACCAGACGACGCTGTTCTATCCTGCCGGTACAGCATATAACATATAATATAGCCAGCTGTATGTTGGTATTGTCGTCGTTCAGCCACAACTCCGTGAAGCATAAGATGTAACAGTTTTTAATGTCCCGTTGGTAGTTTAATCTTCCGCATAACTCGTCCATTTTATTCTCCAAAGATTTGCTAAACGTTTGCTAGCAGAACGGAATGAAGTGGGGGTTTTATTCGATCGCCTATGAATTCTCAGAAGGCAGCCCGCCCTTCGGCCCCTCGTTCTCCGCCTCCTCTTCACTCAGATCACGGGGATCGGGGCCTGTTCCCGAGGAAGCAGTATATCCTTCGCGTCGGGCTCGTCAGAGTCGTGAAAGAAGAAAAAGGATTCTGCTAGTCCGTGAGGTGAGTAATCACAGTCCTGATGTCTAGAAGTTATTTTCGGTCATAAGAGATGGTAGCGGCAACGTTATGTACAAAATAAGTTTAAAAAACAAGTTACCAACAATGCAAATAAACAAACAAAAAAACACAATCGGCAGGGGGCTAGCAGGCTAGCAGTCAACCCTTCCACTAGACAAGTGCATTATGGTTAAAAGACCAGACAATAGTTACAAAAATGACATAATAAAACTACAGTAACGTTAAGTAACTTTGAAGGGATCATATCTTCTTCAATAAACAAACACAAGTCACCTGAATAATGGGAAAGCAACATCGACATACGCAGATGTGCGTTATGCAAACGTGGTTACTTTACTTAATCTAATATAAACTCTGGGTTATGGAGTTTAAACCCAGGGCAAGCCACAGCTGAGTAAACACACAATGATGCCTTGAAGCAGTCTGGGATCACCGTAGCTTCCCTCTGTGTGCTGCCTGGGGTTAGGTTTAACTCACACCATTAGGCCCAGTAGGAGCAGACTCCAGATGTGTGTGTGTGTGTGTGTGTGTGTGTGTGTGTGTGTGTGTGTGTGTGTGTGTGTGTGTGTGTGTGTGTGTGTGTGTGTGTGTGTGTGTGTGTGTGTGTGTGTGTGTGTGTGTGTGTGTGTGTGTGTGTGTGTGTGTGTGTGTGTGTGTGTGTGTGTGTGTGTGTGTGTGTGTGTCAGTGTCTGTGTCTGTGTCTGTGTCTGTGTCTGTGTCTGTGTCTGTGTCTGTGTCTGTGTCTGTGTCTGTGTCTGTGTGTTATATCAGCAGATTATAATGTGCTGCTGGAACACAGTGGTAGATCTCAGAGTGGTTACGGACATCTACACGTTGTGACCATCTCTATTCTTGTGTCACAAGGTGTTCTGTGGGATAACAATAAAACATAAAGAATGCTGGGTAATGTGGCATGACAAGTATTATATGGAATTGTAAAGGTCTACTCTGCTTCCATTCCTTTATGTCCCGTCTACGATGTTTATACGGGGTTAATGTACTTTGCCAGTTCTCCAGATTGCCTTCTCTCATGAGAATTCTTAGAATCTACAAGAGATTAACTGTTTCATTTCTGCTTTAAGCCATTTGTCCCATATTTCCAAAACCAGCATCAACATTGTTTTACAGTATATCAGAACCCCAACAGTCAATCAGACCACAGCATCCACACTGTTTTACAGTATATCAGAACCCCAACAGTCAATCAGACCACAGCATCCACACTGTTTTACAGTATATCAGAACCCCAACAGTCAATCAGACCACAGCATCCACACTGTTTTACAGTATATCAGAACCCCAACAGTCAATCAGACCACAGCATTCACACTGTTTTACAGTATATCAGAACCCCAACAGTCAATCAGACCACAGCATCCACACTGTTTTACAGTATATCAGAACCCCAACAGTCAATCAGACCACAGCATTCACACTGTTTTACAGTATATCAGAACCCCAACAGTCAATCAGACCACAGCATCCACACTGTTTTACAGTATATCAGAACCCCAACAGTCAATCAGACCACAGCATCCACACTGTTTTACAGTATATCAGAACCCCAACAGTCAATCAGACCACAGCATCCACACTGTTTTACAGTATATCAGAACCCCAACAGTCAATCAGACCACAGCATCCACACTGTTTTACAGTATATCAGAACCCCAACAGTCAATCAGACCACAGCATCGACATTGCTACAAAGCACATTTTCAGAAGATTTTCAGTTTAAATGAACCTTTATTTAATAGGCAGGTCAGTTAAAATGATCGTCGTAACTTTGCACATAGCCTCGGTAGTGGTGCCCCGTGTATACAGCCAAGATATGGATTTATTATTACTTATTATTATTATTAGTTTTATTATTACGTATTTTAGTTTTCTATTATTTCTCGAATTTCTTTCTCTCTGCGTTGTTGGGAAGGGGCCCGTAAGTAAGCATTTCACTGTTAGTCCACACCTGTAGTTTACGAAGCGTGTGACAAATACAATTTGATTTGATTATGATAAAATAATTTCATGGTAGTTATTTCCAAAAACAATTGCCTCATCGTTTTTAGTAAATCTGTAGAGTATTACTCTCTACAGTCAGCAAAATCATTGAAATGGGTGTATGAGATTCTCAGTTCTTTATATGCAGAATAATGAAAACGTCTGCTTTAACCCACTTTAAAACTGCTGGGGCAGCAGGGTAGCCTAGTGGTTAGAGTGTTGGACGAGTAACCGAAAGGTCGTGAGTTCATATCCTCTGAGCTGACAAGGTACAAATCTGTCGTTCTGCCCCTGAATTGGCAGTTTACCCACTGTTCCAAGGTCATCGTTGAAAATAAGAATTTGTTCTAAACTGACTTGCATGGTAAAATAACATGTGTGGCAAAACAACAAGTGAATGAAAAAAAACTTAAACAGCTTTCTAGGGCAGTGCACCTTTATTTAACCAGGTAGGCTAGTTGAGAACACCTTTATTTAACCAGGTAGGCTAGTTGAGAACACCTTTATTTAACCAGGTAGGCTAGTTGAGAACACCTTTATTTAACCAGGTAGGCTAGTTGAGAACACCTTTATTTAACCAGGTAGGCTAGTTGAGAACACCTTTATTTAACCAGGTAGGCTAGTTGAGAACACCTTTATTTAACCAGGTAGGCTAGTTGAGAACACCTTTATTTAACCAGGTAGGCTAGTTGAGAACACCTTTATTTAACCAGGTAGGCTAGTTGAGAACACCTTTATTTAACCAGGTAGGCTAGTTGAGAACACCTTTATTTAACCAGGTAGGCTAGTTGAGAACACCTTTATTTAACCAGGTAGGCTAGTTGAGAACACCTTTATTTAACCAGGTAGGCTAGTTGAGAACACCTTTATTTAACCAGGTAGGCTAGTTGAGAACACCTTTATTTAACCAGGTAGGCTAGTTGAGAACACCTTTATTTAACCAGGTAGGCTAGTTGAGAACACCTTTATTTAACCAGGTAGGCTAGTTGAGAACACCTTTATTTAACCAGGTAGGCTAGTTGAGAACACCTTTATTTAACCAGGTAGGCCAGTTGAGAACACCTTTATTTAACCAGGTAGGCCAGTTGAGAACACCTTTATTTAACCAGGTAGGCTAGTTGAGAACACCTTTATTTAACCAGGTAGGCTAGTTGAGAACACCTTTATTTAACCAGGTAGGCCAGTTGAGAACACCTTTATTTAACCAGGTAGGCCAGTTGAGAACACCTTTATTTAACCAGGTAGGCTAGTTGAGAACACCTTTATTTAACCAGGTAGGCTAGTTGAGAACACCTTTATTTAACCAGGTAGGCTAGTTGAGAACACCTTTATTTAACCAGGTAGGCTAGTTGAGAACACCTTTATTTAACCAGGTAGGCTAGTTGAGAACACCTTTATTTAACCAGGTAGGCCAGTTGAGAACACCTTTATTTAACCAGGTAGGCCAGTTGAGAACACCTTTATTTAACCAGGTAGGCCAGTTGAGAACACCTTTATTTAACCAGGTAGGCCAGTTGAGAACACCTTTATTTAACAGGTAGGCCAGTTGAGAACACTTTTATTTAACCAGGTAGGCCAGTTGAGAACACCTTTATTTAACAAGGTAGGCTAGTTGAGAACACCTTTATTTAACCAGGTAGGCTAGTTGAGAACACCTTTATTTAACCAGGTAGGCCAGTTGAGAACACCTTTATTTAACCAGGTAGGCCAGTTGAGAACACCTTTATTTAACCAGGTAGGCCAGTTGAGAACACCTTTATTTAACCAGGTAGGCTAGTTGAGAACACCTTTATTTAACCAGGTAGGCTAGTTGAGAACACCTTTATTTAACCAGGTAGGCTAGTTGAGAACACCTTTATTTAACCAGGTAGGCTAGTTGAGAACACCTTTATTTAACCAGGTAGGCTAGTTGAGAACACCTTTATTTAACCAGGTAGGCTAGTTGAGAACACCTTTATTTAACCAGGTAGGCTAGTTGAGAACACCTTTATTTAACCAGGTAGGCTAGTTGAGAACACCTTTATTTAACCAGGTAGGCTAGTTGAGAACACCTTTATTTAACCAGGTAGGCTAGTTGAGAACACCTTTATTTAACCAGGTAGGCTAGTTGAGAACACCTTTATTTAACCAGGTAGGCTAGTTGAGAACACCTTTATTTAACCAGGTAGGCTAGTTGAGAACACCTTTATTTAACCAGGTAGGCTAGTTGAGAACACCTTTATTTAACCAGGTAGGCTAGTTGAGAACACCTTTATTTAACCAGGTAGGCTAGTTGAGAACACCTTTATTTAACCAGGTAGGCTAGTTGAGAACACCTTTATTTAACCAGGTAGGCTAGTTGAGAACACCTTTATTTAACCAGGTAGGCTAGTTGAGAACACCTTTATTTAACCAGGTAGGCTAGTTGAGAACACCTTTATTTAACCAGGTAGGCTAGTTGAGAACACCTTTATTTAACCAGGTAGGCTAGTTGAGAACACCTTTATTTAACCAGGTAGGCTAGTTGAGAACACCTTTATTTAACCAGGTAGGCTAGTTGAGAACACCTTTATTTAACCAGGTAGGCTAGTTGAGAACACCTTTATTTAACCAGGTAGGCTAGTTGAGAACACCTTTATTTAACCAGGTAGGCTAGAGAACACCTTTATTTAACCAGGTAGGCTAGTTGAGAACACCTTTATTTAACCAGGTAGGCTAGTTGAGAACACCTTTATTTAACCAGGTAGGCTAGTTGAGAACACCTTTATTTAACCAGGTAGGCTAGTTGAGAACACCTTTATTTAACCAGGTAGGCTAGTTGAGAACACCTTTATTTAACCAGGTAGGCTAGTTGAGAACACCTTTATTTAACCAGGTAGGCTAGTTGAGAACACCTTTATTTAACCAGGTAGGCTAGTTGAGAACAAGTTCTCATTTGCAACTGCGACCTGGCCAAGATAAAGCATAGCAGTGTGAACAGACAACACAGAGTTACACATGGAGTAAACAATTAACAAGTCAATAACACAGTAGAAAAAAAGAAAAGAGTCTACATTATGTGCAAAAGGCATGAGGTAGGCGAATAATTACAATTTTGCAGATTAACACTGGAGTGATAAATGATCAGATGGTCATGTACAGGTTGAGATATTGGTGTGCAAAAGAGCAGAAAAGTAAATAAATAAAAACAGTATGGGGATGATGTAGGTGAAAATGGGTGGGCTATTTACCAATAGACTATGTGCAGCTGCAGCGATCGGTTAGCTGCTCAGATGGCTGATGTTTGAAGTTGGTGAGGGAGATAAAAGTCTCCAACTTCAGCGATTTTTGCAATTAGTTCCAGTCACAGGCAGCAGAGTACTGGAATGAAAGGCGGCCAAATGAGGTGTTGGCTTTAGGGATGATCAGTGAGATACACCTGCTGGAGCGCGTGCTATGGATGGGTGTTGCCATCGTGACCAGTGAACTGAGATAAGGTGGAGCTTTACCTAGCATGGACTTGTAGATGACCTGGAGCCAGTGGGTCTGGCGACGAATATGTAGCGAGGGCCAGCCGACTAGAGCATACAAGTCGCAGTGGTGGGTGGTATAAGGTGCTTTAGTGACAAAACGGATGGCACTGTGATAAACTGCATCCAGTTTGCTGAGTAGAGTGTTGGAAGCCATTTTGTAGATGACATTGCTGAAGTCGAGGATCGGTAGGATAGTCAGTTTTACTAGGGTAAGCTTGGCGGCGTGAGTGAAGGAGGCTTTGTTGCGGAATAGAAAGCCGACTCTTGATTTGACTAGCCAGACACTAGCAGACTAGCCAGACACCTAGGTACTTATAGATGTCCACATATTCAAGGTCGGAACCATCCAGGGTGGTGATGCTAGTCGGGCATGCGGGTGCAGGCAGCGATTGGTTGAAAGGCATGCATTTGGTTTTACTAGCGTTTAAGAGCAGTTGGAGGCCACGGAAGGAGTGTTGTATGGCATTGAAGCTCGTTTGTAGGTTAGATAGCACAGTGTCCAATGACGGGCCGAAAGTATATAGAATGGTGTCGTCTGCGTAGAGGTGGATCAGGGGAATCAATTTGTAAGTCGCAGCGCTAAATGACTTAAATTGATATATACAGAGAAAAGAGTCGGCCCGAGAATTGAACCCTGTGGCACCCCCATAGAGACTGCCAGAGGATCGGACAGTATGCCCTCCGATTTGACACACTGAACTCTGTCTGCAAAGTAATTGGTGAACCAGGCAAGGCAGTCATCTGAAAAACAACAACACTTCATATGCTAGTGTAAAATCTTCTGAAAAGTTGCTGAAATATTCTTGCAATGTCACAGTTCCTCTGAACAAGGTTCTGGGTGTGAAGGTTGCATAAAGTGTAGTAAACTTTGTTCTAAGGGCAGAACAAATCTGATTGGTTTAGGGCAGAACGTATCCAACTGGCCAAATGCTTCTACGCCCAGGCCATCAGGCTATTGAACAGCCACCTACGCTCTTAGAGTCAGCTACACTCTTAGAGTCAGCTACACTCTTAGAGTCAGATACACTCTGTCATGCTGATGAAAGAGGACCCAAAAGCGACTTGGCGAAAACAGAGTCTTTAATCCAGTAAAGTAAATACAATCAAAAAACACAACTTTCACTCGAAATGACGAGGACAAACTGGAGACTCGATCTTGAACAGCAGGTGAACAACAGGTTGCCTCGGGAAGGCACTTGAACCAGACAGACTCAGACACCTGCTCACCACGCAGCATCTGAGGAAAACACGACACGACAGGGCGATACACAAACACAGCACGGTGAATTCTAGACAAGGAACCGACAGGGCAGAAACGAATAACAAGGAGAGAAATAGGGACTCTAATCAGGGAAAAGGATCGGGAACAGGTGTGGGAAGGCTAAATGATGATTAGGGGAATAGGAACAGCTGGGAGCAGGAACGGAACGATAGAGAGAAGAGAGAGCGAGAGAGTGAGAGAGGGAGGGGGAGAGAGGGATAGAAAGAGGGAAAGAACCTAATAAGACCAGCAGAGGGAAACGAATAGAATGGGGAGCACAGGGACAAGACATGATAATAAATGACAAAACATGACAGTACCCCCACTCACCGAGCGCCTCCTGGCGCACTCGAGGAGGAATCCTGGCGGCAACGGAGGAAATCATCAATGAGTGAACGGTCCAGCACGTCCCGAGACGGAACCCAACTCCTCTCCTCAGGACCGTAACCCTCCCAATCCACTAAGTATTGGTGACCCCGTCCCCGAGAACGCATGTCCATGATCTTATGTACCTTGTAAATAGGTGCGCTCGACAAGGACGGGAGGGGGGAGGGAAGACGAACGGGAGTGCGAAGAAAGGGCTTGACACAGGAGACATGGAAGACAGGATGGACGCGACGAAGATGTCGCGGAAGAAGCAGTCGCACAGCGACAGGATTGACGACCTGGGAGACACGGAACGGACCAATGAACCGCGGAGTCAACTTACGAGAAGCTGTCGTAAGAGGAAGGTTGCGAGTGGAAAGCCACACTCTCTGGCCGCAACAATACCTTGGACTCTTAATCCTGCGTTTATTGGCGGCTCTCACAGTCTGTGCCCTGTAACGGCAAAGTGCAGACCTCACCCTCCTCCAGGTGCGCTCACAACGTTGGACAAACGCTTGAGCGGAGGGAACGCTGGACTCGGCAAGCTGGGATGAGAACAGAGGAGGCTGGTAACCCAGACTACTCTGAAACGGAGATAACCCGGTAGCAGACGAAGGAAGCGAATTGTGAGCGTATTCTGCCCAGGGGAGCTGTTCTGCCCAAGACGCAGGGTTTCTGAAAGAAAGGCTGCGTAGTATGCGACCAATCGTCTGATTGGCCCTCTCTGCTTGACCGTTAGACTGGGGATGAAACCCGGAAGAGAGACTGACGGACGCACCAATCAAACGACAGAACTCCCTCCAAAACTGTGACGTGAATTGCGGGCCTCTGTCTGAAACGGCGTCTAACGGGAGGCCATGAATTCTGAATACATTCTCGATAATGATTTGTGCCGTCTCCTTAGCGGAAGGAAGTTTAGCGAGGGGAATGAAATGTGCCGCCTTAGAGAACCTATCGACAACCGTAAGAATCACAGTCTTCCCCGCAGACAAAGGCAGACCGGTAATGAAGTCTAGGGCGATGTGAGACCATGGTCGAGAAGGAATGGGGAGCGGTCTGAGACGACCGGCAGGAGGAGAGTTACCCGACTTAGTCTGCGCGCAGTCCGAACAAGCAGCCACGAAACGGCGCGTGTCACGCTCCTGAGTCGGCCACCAAAAGCGCTGGCGAATAGACGCAAGAGTGCCTCGAACACCGGGATGACCAGCTAACTTGGCAGAGTGAGCCCACTGAAGAACAGCCAGACGAGTGGAAACAGGAACGAAAAGGAGGTTACTAGGACAAGCGCGCGGCGACGCAGTGTGCGTGAGTGCTTGCTTAACCTGTCTTTCAATTCCCCAGACTGTTAACCCGACAACACGCCCATAAGGAAGAATCCCCTCGGGATCAGTAGAAGCCACAGAAGAACTAAACAGACGGGATAAGGCATCAGGCTTGGTGTTCTTGCTACCCGGACGGTAAGAAATCACAAACTCGAAACGAGCGAAAAACAACGCCCAACGAGCTTGACGGGCATTAAGTCGTTTGGCAGAACGGATGTACTCAAGGTTCTTATGGTCTGTCCAAACGACAAAAGGAACGGTCGCCCCCTCCAACCACTGTCGCCATTCGCCTAGGGCTAGCGGATGGCGAGCAGTTCACGGTTACCCACATCATAGTTGCGCTCAGATGGCGACAGGCGATGAGAAAAATAAGCGCAAGGATGAACCTTATCGTCAGACTGGAAGCGCTGGGATAGAATGGCTCCCACGCCTACCTCTGAAGCGTCAAACTCGACAATGAATTGTCTAGTGACGTCAGGAGTAACGAGGATAGGAGCGGACGTAAAACGTTCTTTTAGAAGATCAAAAGCTCCCTGGGCGGAACCGGACCACTTAAAACACGTCTTGACAGAAGTAAGAGCTGTGAGAGGGGCAGCAACTTGACCGAAATTACGAATGAAACGCCGATAGAAATTAGCGAAACCTAAAAAGCGCTGCAACTCGACACGTGACCTTGGAACGGGCCAATCACTGACAGCTTGGACCTTAGCGGAATCCATCTGAATGCCTTCAGCGGAAATAACGGAACCGAGAAAAGTAACGGAGGAGACATGAAAAGAGCACTTCTCAGCCTTTACGTAGAGACAATTCTCTAAAAGGCGCTGTAGAACACGTCGAACGTGCTGAACATGAATCTCGAGTGACGGAGAAAAATCAGGATATCGTCAAGATAGACAAAAACAAAGATGTTCAGCATGTCTCTCAGAACATCATTAACTAATGCCTGAAAAACAGCTGGCGCATTGGCGAGACCGAACGGCAGAACCCGGTACTCAAAATGCCCTAACGGAGTGTTAAACGCCGTTTTCCACTCGTCCCCCTCTCTGATGCGCACGAGATGGTAAGCGTTACGAAGGTCCAACTTAGTAAAGCACCTGGCTCCCTGCAGAATCTCGAAGGCTGATGACATAAGGGGAAGCGGATAACGATTCTTAACCGTTATGTCATTCAGCCCTCGATAATCCACGCAGGGGCGCAGAGTACCGTCCTTCTTCTTAACAAAAAAGAACCCCGCCCCGGCCGGAGAGGAAGAAGGCACTATGGTACCGGCGTCAAGAGACACAGACAAATAATCCTCGAGAGCCTTACGTTCGGGAGCCGACAGAGAGTATAGTCTACCCCGAGGAGGAGTGGTCCCCGGAAGGAGATCAATACTACAATCATACGACCGGTGAGGAGGAAGGGAGTTGGCTCGGGACCGACTGAAGACCGTGCGCAGATCATGATATTCCTCCGGCACTCCTGTCAAATCGCCAGGTTCCTCCTGAGAAGTAGGGACAGAAGAAACGGGAGGGATGGCAGACATTAAACACTTCACATGACAAGAAACGTTCCAGGATAGGATAGAATTACTAGACCAATTAATAGAAGGATTATGACATACTAGCCAGGGATGACCCAAAACAACAGGTGTAAACGGTGAACGGAAAATCAAAAAAGAAATAGTCTCACTGTGGTTACCAGATACTGTGAGGGTTAAAGGTAGTGTCTCAAATCTGATACTGGGAAGATGACTACCATCTAAGGCGAACATGGGCGTAGGCTTCTCTAACTCTCTGAAAGGAATGTCATGTTTCCGAACCCATGCTTCGTCCATGAAACAACCCTCAGCCCCAGAGTCTATCAAGGCACTACATGTAGCACCCGAACCGGTCCAGCGTAGATGGACCGACAAAGTAGTACAGGATTTTGATGGAGAGACTTGAGTAGTTGCGCTCACCTGTAGCCCTCCGCTTACAGATGAGCTCTGGCTTTTACTGGACATGAATTAACAAAATGTCCAGCAACTCCGCAATAGAGACACAGACGGTTGGTGATCCTCCGTTCCCTCTCCTTAGTCGAGATGCGAATCCCTCCCAGCTGCATGGGCTCAGTCTCTGAGCCAGAGGAGGGAGATGGTTGCGATGCGGAGCAGGGAAACACCGTTGATGCGAGCTCTCTTCCACGAGCCCGGTGACGAAGATCTACCCGTCGTTCTATGCGGATGGCGAGAGCAATCAAAGAGTCCACATCTGAAGGAACCTCCCGGGAGAGAATCTCATCCTTAACCACTGCGTGGAGTCCCTCCAGAAAACGAGCGAGCAGCGCCGGCTCGTTCCACTCACTAGAGGCAGCAAGAGTGCGAAACTCAATAGAATAATCCGTTATGGACCGTTCACCTTGGCATAAGGAAGCCAGGGCCCTAGAAGCCTCCCTACCAAAAACTGAACGGTCAAAAACCCGAATCATCTCCTCTTTAAAGTTCTGGAACTTGTTAGAGCAATCAGCCCTTGCCTCCCAGATAGCTGTGCCCCATTCTCGAGCCCGGCCAGTAAGGAGTGAAATGACGTAAGCAACCCGAGCTCTCTCTCTAGAGTATGTGTTGGGTTGGAGAGAGAACACAATCTCACACTGCGTGAGAAAGGAGCGGCACTCAGTGGGCTGCCCGGAGTAGCAAGGTGGGTTATTAACCCTAGGTTCTGGAGGCTCGGCAGGCCAGGAAGTAACAGGTGGCACGAGACGTAGACTCTGGAACTGTCCAGAGAGGTCGGAAACCTGAGCGGCCAGGTTCTCCACGGCATGGCGAGCAGCAGACAATTCCTGCTCGTGTCTGCCGAGCATGGCTCCTTGGATCTCGACGGCAGTGTAACGAGCGTCTGAAGTCGCTGGGTCCATTCCTTGGTCGGTTCCTTCTGTCATGCTGATGAAAGAGGACCCAAAAGCGACTTGGCGAAAACAGAGTCTTTAATCCAGTAAAGTAAATACAATCAAAAAACACAACTTTCACTCGAAATGACGAGGACAAACTGGAGACTCGATCTTGAACAGCAGGTGAACAACAGGTTGCCTCGGGAAGGCACTTGAACCAGACAGACTCAGACACCTGCTCACCACGCAGCATCTGAGGAAAACACGACACGACAGGGCGATACACAAACACAGCACGGTGAATTCTAGACAAGGAACCGACAGGGCAGAAACGAATAACAAGGAGAGAAATAGGGACTCTAATCAGGGAAAAGGATCGGGAACAGGTGTGGGAAGGCTAAATGATGATTAGGGGAATAGGAACAGCTGGGAGCAGGAACGGAACGATAGAGAGAAGAGAGAGCGAGAGAGTGAGAGAGGGAGGGGGAGAGAGAGGGATAGAAAGAGGGAAAGAACCTAATAAGACCAGCAGAGGGAAACGAATAGAATGGGGAGCACAGGGACAAGACATGATAATAAATGACAAAACATGACACACTCTTAGAGTCAGCTACACTCTTAGAGTCAGCTACACTCTTAGAGTCAGCTACACTCTTAGAGTCAGCTACACTCTTAGGAAAAAAGGGTTCCAAAAGGGTTCTTGAACTGTCCCCTTTGAAGAACCCTTTTTGGTTCCAGGTAGAACCCTTCTTGGATCCAGATAGAACCCTTTTGGGTTCCATGTAGAAGAACCTTATGTAGAGAGGGTTCTACCTGGAACAAATGTTTGCAGGTTTTAATGCAACAGCTGATGATCAATGGGCCACACCACACCCCAGTCAGTAATTCAACCATGTTTACTGCAAGTTTCAATAGCTGGCCGCTAGACTAACTAACCAATCTAAAACAATGTTGGCTGACATGAGCTAATTGAGTGATTGGCTATGAACAATGCCATTTTAAAATTGCGCCTTGTGTGTTCTATTATTCTAACTCTCAATGCTAAGTTGAGACTCCGACTGAATTCCAATAAATATTTTTTATTTTATTATTTTTTATAATATTTATTTAACTTAATATTTCAATAAAGCAAATGTTAGCTGATTTAATGATATATTTGACACTTAGCTATTTAGGGTATTTCTGTCCTTAGAAAAAAGTTTACTACACTTGATGTCAATCTGCTCATATGCCAGGGTAGCCTAGTGGTTAGAGCATTGGACTAGTAACCGGAAGGTTGCAAGCTCAAATCCCTGAGTTGACAAGGTACAGATCTGTCATTCTGCCCCTGAACAGGCAGTTAACCCACTGTTCCTAGACCAGTTAACACCACTGTTCCTAGACCAGTTAAACCCACTGTTCCTAGACCAGTTAACCCACTGTTCCTAGACCAGTTAACCCACTGTTCCTAGACCAGTTAACCCCACTGTTCCTAGAGCAGTTAAACCCACTGTTCCTAGACCAGTTAACCCACTGTTCCTAGACCAGTTAACCCACTGTTCCTAGACCAGTTAACCCACTGTTCCTAGACCAGTTAACCCAATGTTCCTAGACCAGTTAAACCCACTGTTCCTAGACCAGTTAACCCACTGTTCCTAGACCAGTTAACCCACTGTTCCTAGACCAGTTAAACCCACTGTTCCTAGACCAGTTAACCCACTGTTCCTAGGCCGTCATTGAAAATAAGAATTTCTTCTTAACTGACTTGCCTAGTTAAATAAAGAAAAATAAATATTGTTGTGAATAATTGTATTGTAGTCCCACATCAATATTTCTGAACAAATACTCAGGGTCATGTGATTTTTTTTCAATGTTATGGGATTGGTGTATGATGAAAGTTCCTGGGGGAAAAAATTAGGTTTGGTTATTTACAAATCCACTTACTTTTCAGTTGTAAACTGAAAGCACATTTGTGTGTATTAGCTCAAGAAACAAACCTTTCTCTGATCCCCCTCAGCTTCTGATCAGATTACAAACAAGAGAGAGCACTGGGTATCAAGAAGATGTAATGTAACACTGTAGATTGAGCTGAGAGCAGACTGGATTGAGCTGAGAACAGACTGGATTGAGCTGAGAGCAGACTGGATTGAGCTGAGAACAGACTGGATTGAGCTGAGAGCAGACTGGATTGAGCTGAGAGCAGACTGGATTGAGCGGAGAGGAGTGGATTGAGCTGAGAGCAGACTGGATTGAGCTGAGAGCAGACTGGATTGAGCTGAGAACAGACTGGATTGAGCTGAGAGCAGACTGGATTGAGCTGAGAGCAGACTGGATTCAGTTGAGAGCAGACTGGATTGAGCTGAGAGAAGACTGGATTGAGCGGAGAGGAGTTGATTTAGCTGAGAACATACTGGATTGAGCTGAGAGCAGACTGGATTGAGAACATGAGAGCAGACTGGATTGAGTGAGCGGAGAGCAGACTGGAGACGGAGTGGATTGAGCTGAGAGCAGACTGGATTGAGCGGAGCGGAGTGGATTGAGCTGAGAGCAGACTGGATTGAGCGGAGCGGAGTGGTTTGAGCTGAGAGCAGACTGGATTGAGCGGAGTGGAGTGGATTGAGCTGAGAGCAGACTGGATTGAGCTGAGAGCAGACTGGATTGAGCTGAGAGCAGACAGGATTGAGCTGAGAGCAGACTGGATTGAGCTGAGAGCAGACTGGATTGAGCTGAGAGCAGACTGGATTGAGCGGAGAGGAGGGGATTGAGCTGAGAACATACTGGATTGAGTGGAGTGGATTGAGCTGAGAGCAGACTGGATTGAGCGGAGCGGAGTGGATTGAGCTGAGAGCAGACTGGATTGAGCGGAGCGGAGTGGATTGAGCTGAGAGCAGACTGGATTGAGCGGAGCGGAGTGGATTGAGCTGAGAGCAGACTGGATTGAGCTGAGAGCAGACTGGATTGAGCTGAGAGCAGACTGGAGACTGGATTGAGCTGAGAGCAGACTGGATTGAGCGGAGCGGAGTGGATTGAGCTGAGAGCAGACTGGATTGAGCGGAGTGGATTGAGCTGAGAGCAGACTGGATTGAGCTGAGAGCAGACTGGATTGAGCTGAGAGCAGACTGGATTGAGCTGAGAGCAGACTGGATTGAGCGGTGGAGCGGAGTGGATTGAGCTGAGAGCAGACTGGATTGAGCGGAGCGGAGTGGATTGAGCGGAGTGGATTGAGCTGAGAGCAGACTGGATTGAGCGGAGCGGAGTGGATTGAGCGGAGTGGATTGAGCTGAGAGCAGACTGGATTGAGCGGAGCGGATTGAGCGGATATGTTTTTTGTTATGAACCCATGACCCAAATCCATGCTGTTGTGGTGGTATGTATAAATTACACGTTATTTAGTGTTAGAGGCTTTCAAGCGCTTTAAACATGTAGACATCCCGAGGGGAATGTTCGACCTCCATTACCCGTATAACTCAAAACATGTCCGTTTATGTCCAGGTTATTTTACACATGAAGTAGAGGTTAGGGATTATTTATTTTTCTGGTTAATGTGGCATGACAAATATTATATGGAATTGTAAAGGTCTACTCTGCTTCCATTCCTTTATGTCCCGTCTACGATGTTTATACGGGGTTAATGTACTTTGCCAGTTTTCCAGATTGCGTTCTCTCGTGAGAATTCTTAAAATCTACACAAGAGGAACTGTCTCTAATAGTAGGTTTGAGTGCAGAGTTACACACACAACCATATGACCTTCATTTGAAGTAACACTTAATAGATGTAATTACCTCACCACTACGGACTATTTTATTGCCTTTACCTCCCTTATCTTACCTCATTTGCACACATTGTATATAGACTTTTTCTACTGTATGTATGTTTATTCCATGTGTAACTATGTGTTGTTGTATGTGTCGAACTGCTTTGCTTTATCTTGGCCAGGTCGCAGTTGTAAATGAGAACTTGTTCTCAACTAGCCTAACTGGTTAAATAAAGGTGAAATACAGTATATATATATATATATGTAGAATAATTGTTTAAAGATGGCTGTAGGGAACCCAAGGTTCTGGGAGCTGTGTTGTCAGGCCTGTTTTTGATGGCATTTAGTGAGTAGCTGTCATGTTGTGTTGATGTTCCCACGGAACCTGCCGACATTATCTTGATTGTATTGTACTGATGAGTTATGCAGCATGGTGTAGGCCTCACAGGGTAGGCCTCACAGGGTAGGCCTCACAGGGCAGGCCTCACAGGGCAGGCCTCACAGGGCAGGATTCAAAGTGCAGGCCTCAAATGGCAGGCCTCACAGGGCAGGCTTCACAGGGCAGGCTTCACAGGGTAGGCCTCACAGGGTAGGCCTCACAGGGTAGGCCTCACAGGGCAGCCCTCACAGGGTAGGCCTCACAGGGCAGGCCTCATAGGGCAGGCCTCATAGGGCCTCTGATACACAACAGCAGTGAGCAGTATTTACATCAACAATGTAGGCTAGTTACTACACTGCCATATTAGTAATAATGTAAGGATGTTGTGCCTTCCGCCTTTACACAGTACTTCATAATGTTGTTCAGAGAGAGAACAACAGTGCGATCATCTCATTAGAAATAATAAACATTTTGCAGACATTTTCAAATATAATGTCCGTAGTCGGGGTTCAACAAATGGGAATGTAATTAACAACACTTGTCCTTGTTTATTGCTGGTGTGAACTATAAAGCATTCTACGGAGAACCTGATCAGCCATTGTGTGTTGTGTTTAATGCAGAGTGACGACGACTTCCTGCTCTTCAAACATTTCATAAACAGACTGACCCTGACGTTTTCTTCATTCACCCTCACTAAGCTATATGGAGTTGTTTTAAGAAGGTCACACCAAGGATCATTTAGCTATTTGATTTGGAATTTTAAGACCCCTTGGAGTATCCGAAAAATACATACAAAAATTATTTCATGACAATTTTGATTTGTCGTTCCTGCTATTAGCTCAAACAAACACGTTGAATAACAGATTTACTACGTTGAACGACAGATAGTCCCCCCCCCCCAAAGGAAGTTTGTTCTGATGTGTCTCTATGTGTTTTTTTTACCCCTTTATTTTTGCCACTTAACCGTCTCCATATGTACTAGAAATTAATTTGTTCAACTGGTACCAGGGGGACATTCAGACGAGTCTTGTCCTAGAGCAAAACAATCAACATGTACGTGTCCTCAACTTTCCAAAGAGGGGTCGTATTAGTGGGAAGCCCAAACTATTCAGATGCTACTGACAGAAGTTGGCAGATTGGCTGTACTGAGAACACCATCCTGTTTGTGAGAGTCTCATCTTTCCATCGTGTGGTCAAAATAGTTTTTGTAGGCCAAACCGTTCAAACGCGACAGACAGATGATTTTGTGAGAAGACCAATTTTTACGATCTCTCATGGACTGACAAAGAAGTGACACTTTTCATATACTAACATTTCTCTAGGCTATAAAACTGTCATGGCACCTATTCAGCTTACATATGGAGGGACACTATTTCAGTCAGAGGTATAAAACAAATCTATCCCAGCCCTGCATTACACCTGGGTTCAGGTCGTATTTCAAATCATTCATATACTTTATCTGTGCTTGACTGAGCAACAAGGCCTGGGAAATTTTAAGGTGGCACAATAAATCACCATAAATACTTCCATATTGTTGGGCTAGATTTAGTGTTTTTCTCAAAAGAGGAAAAGCCAGAAACTGTTCAATTCAACAAATAGAACATTTTTTCTGGTTTCTGGTTTCAGAGAAGTTAATGTGTTTTGGAGAAGGGCTCCTGCCTTCTGCGTGACAGTCCTCAATAAGGAAATATACTGAACATTAATATAAATGCAACATGTAGAGTGTTGGTCCCATCTTTCATGAACTGAAATAAAAGATCCCAGAAATGTTCCATACACACAAAAGCTTATTTCTCTTATTTTGTTCACAAATTTGTTTACGTCCATGTTACAGAGCATTTTTCCTTTACCAAGATAATCCATCAACCTGACAGGTGTGTCATATCAAGAAGCTGATCGAACAGCATGCTAATTACACAGATGAACCTTGTGCTGGGAACAATAAAAGGCCACTCTAAAATGTGCAATGCCACAAGTGTTTCGGAAAACACATTTCAGATGAATGCATTCAGTTGTACAAGTGACTAGGTATCCCCTTTCCCTTTCCCTATTAAGTTTTGATTGTGCATGCTATTGGCATACTCACTGCAGGAATGTCCACCAGAGCTTTTACCAGAGAATTCAATGTTAATTTCTCTACCATAAACCACCTCCAACGTCGTTTTAGAGAATTTGGCAGTACGTCCAACTAGCCTCACAACCGCACACCACATATAACTATGACAACCCAGGACCTCCACATCCAGTTTCTTCACCTGTGGGACCGTCTGAGACCAGCCACCAGAAAAGCTGATGAAACTGTAAATTTGAACAACCAAAGAATTTCTTCACAATCTGTCAGAAACCGTCTCAGGGAAGCTCATCTGCGTGCCCATCGTACTCACCAGGGTCTTGACTCCAGTACGGCGTCGTTCAGTGGGGATATGTCCACCTTCCATGGCTACTGGCACGCTGGAGAAGTGTCCTCTTCAAGGATGAGTCCCGGTTTCAACTGTACTGTGCATGTAGCAGTTTGTAAGGAATCGAGTGGGCGACAGGTTTGCCTCATGGTGGCGGTAAGGTTATGCTATGAATGCACAGAGATACAGTGATGAGATGCTGAGGCACACTGTCGTGCCATTCATCTGCAGCTATCACATCACGTTTCAGCATGATAATGCATATGCTGCAAGGATCTGTACACAATTCATGGATGCTGAAAATGTCCCAGTTCTTCCATGGCCTGCATACTCACCAGACATGTCACCCATTGAGCATGTTTGGGATGCTCTGGATCAACGTTTACGGCAGAGTGTTCCAGTTCCCGCCAATATCCATCAACTTTGCCCAGCCATTGAAGAGGAGTGAGACAACATTCCACAGGCCACCATCAACAGCCTGATCAACTCTATGAAATGGAAATGTGTTGTGTTGCATGAGGCAAATAGTCACACCAGATACTGACTGGTTTTCTGATTCACTCCCCTACTTTTTTTAAGGTATCTGTGACCAACAGATGCATATCTGTATTCCCAGTCATGTGAAAACCACAGATTAGGGCCCAATGAATTTATTTCAGTTGACTGATTTACTTATGAATTGTAACTCAGTAAAATCAAGTGTTGATTTTAAACTTTTGTTCAGTGTATACATGCAATTTTGCTATACTTTAATCCAAAGCGATTTACAGTCACGCACGTACATGTGGTCAAACACCATGCACTACCAACTGAGCTACAGAAGACCACACCAAGCTAAAGAGGACCACTGACCATTGTAAGAATTTGAATTTCAGATATGTCCACAACAATCCTGGGAAAGATATTTTCTCAACACCATGTCCAAATCTAGAATGTACAAACCAAACCCTCAATGATTCTGCTAGTCCTAGAAGGCACAGTTATCTGTTATCTGAATGTGTATTAGAATGTGTATTAGAATGTGTGTTAGAATGTGTGTTAGAATGTGTGTTAGAATGTGTATTAGAATGTGTGTTAGAATGTGTGTTAGAATGTGTGCTAGAATGTGTGTTAGAATGTGTGTTAGAATGTGTGTTAGAATGTGTGTTAGAATGTGTGTTAGAATGTGTATTAGAATGTGTGCTAGAATGTGTGTTAGAATGTGTGTTAGAATGTGTATTAGAATGTGTGCTAGAATGTGTGTTAGAATGTGTGTTAGAATGTGTGTTAGAATGTGTGTTAGAATGTGTATTAGAATGTGTGTTAGAATGTGTGTTAGAATGTGTGTTAGAATGTGTGTTAGAATGTGTGCTAGAATGTGTGTTAGAATGTGTGTTAGAATGTGTGTTAGAATGTGTTTTAGAATGTGTGTTAGAATGTGTGTTAGAATGTGTGTTAGAATGTGTGTTAGAATGTGTGTTAGAATGTGTGTTAGAATGTGTGTTAGAATGTGTGTGTCTCTTCCCAGTCCGTTGTTCCTTTAAGGGTGTTGGTTTATCTGTTTTGTTTTTTAAATCAGATTTTACTGCTTGCTTGAGTTACTTGATGTGGAATAGAGTTCCGTGTAGAGTTCATGGCTCTTTGTATTAATGCACGTTTCACAGAGTCTGTTCTGGACTTGGGGACTGTGAAGAGACCCCTGGTGACATGTCTTGTGGTGTAGGTATGTAGGTCTTTGTATTAATACAGAGGACCACAGTGAGAGTTTATAAATCATAGCCTGGTTCTCCAAACATGATTTAGGAATAATCTGCTCCATTGCATAAACTAGTCCTAAATATTTCAGAAACTAAACGTGTGTATTAGGGACAAATCATTTCACTAAGCCCAAAAACTGAACTAAATCGTGTAATGAATATTGTGGAAAATGAGCGAGTTGAGGTGAGCTAAACTGCAACCCTTGATTGCAAAATGTCATAAAAAAAATATATTGATGCAACAGTAGCTAAGACGGGGAGAAGTCTGTCAATAATAATAATGATTTCTTGACATCACAATCAACAGAACAAGTCCTACAGGCCCTAGTTTTGTCACACCTGGACCTCTGTCCAGTCACATTTTATTTTACCTTTATTTTACTAGGCAAGTCAGTTAAGAACAAATTCTTATTTTCAATGACAGCCTAGGAACAGTGGGTTAACTGCCTGTTCAGGGGCAGAATGACAGATTTGTACCATGTCAGCTCAGGGGTTTGACCTTGCAACCTTCTGGTTACTAGTCCAACTAGTCCAACTAGGCTACCCTGCTACCCTGGTCAAGTGCCACAAAGAGGGACATCTGCAAATGACAGCTGGCCCAGAACAGAGCAGCACGGCTGGCCCTTTAGTGAACACGGAGAGCTAATGTTAATAACATGCAGGTCAATCTCTCCTGGCTTAAAATAGAGGAGGGACTGACTACATCACTACTTGTCTTTGTGAGAGGTACTGACGTGTTGACAGCGTGTTCCCTGCGACTAGCACAGAGCTCAGACACCCATACCTACACCACAGGGCATGTCACCAGGGGTCTCTTCACAGTCCCCAAGTCCAGAACAGACTCTGTGAAACGTGCATTAATACAAAGAGCCATGAACTCTACACGGAACTCTATTCCACATCAAGTAACTCAAGCAAGCAGTAAAATCTGATTTAAAAAACAAAACAGATAAACCAACACCCTTAAAGGAACAACGGACTGGGAAGAGACACACACATTCTAACACACATTCTAACACACATTCTAACACACATTCTAATACACATTCTAACACACATTCTAACACACATTCTAGCACACATTCTAACACACATTCTAATACACATTCTAACACACATTCTAACACACATTCTAATACACATTCTAACACACATTCTAACACACATTCTAATACACATTCTAACACACATTCTAATACACATTCTAACACACATTCTAATACACATTCTAACACACATTCTAACACACATTCTAGCACACATTCTAACACACATTCTAATACACATTCTAACACACATTCTAATACACATTCTAACACACATTCTAACACACATTCTAATACACATTCTAACACACATTCTAATACACATTCTAACACACATTCTAATACACATTCTAACACACATTCTAATACACATTCTAACACACATTCTAACACACATTCTAATACACATTCTAACACACATTCTAATACACATTCTAACACACATTCTAATACACATTCTAACACACATTCTAATACACATTCTAACACACATTCTAACACACATTCTAATACACATTCTAACACACATTCTAACACACATTCTAACACACATTCTAATACACATTCTAACACACATTCTAACACACATTCTAACACACATTCTAACACACATTCTAACACACATTCTAACACACATTCTAACGCACATTCTAACGCACATTCTAGCGCACATTCTAACACACATTCTAACACACATTCTAACACACATTCTAACACACATTCTAGCACACATTCTAACACACATTCTAACACACATTCTAGCACACATTCTAACACACATTCTAACACACATTCTAACACACATTCTAGCACACATTCTAACACACATTCTAACACACATTCTAGCACACATTCTAACACACATTCTAACACACATTCTAACACACATTCTAGCACACATTCTAACACACATTCTAACACACATTCTAACACACATTCTAACACACATTCTAATACACATTCTGACACACATTCTAACACACATTCTAACACACATTCTAACACACATTCTAGCACACATTCTAACATACATTCTAACACACATTCTAACACACATTCTAACACACATTCTAGCACACATTCTAACACACACACATGCATTGTAACGTTGTTTTATTGTGTAGTAACGTGCAGCAGCAAATGGTGATCCTTAATAAATACAATTCACCTCCATATCTCCCTGGGTAAAGGGTTCCCTGTTACAGTAATACTGTACATTGCTTGTAGTAGGATCACTGTGTGTTTCCGTCCTCCCAGACATTATCAGGTCAGCGGTGGATTATACTGTGTTGTGTCTTTGTGGGCATGTTGTTTCCTCTGCGGCGCTTTCCCTTCCTGCCCCATTACCCAGACCAAAACATGACATACGCTGATTGAGCTTTGTCCTAGAATCAGCCTACTCTTTTTGCTCTCTTTGATATCAAGGCATTACTTTGTTTGTCTGGAAGATTCTCCCCTGACAAAGCTACTGTAGAAACACTCTGTCCGCTTCCCAAATGGCATCTTATTCCCTATATCGCCCACTACTTTTAAACAGATCCTTGATCAGAGCCCTGTTCAAAATTATTACACTATGTAGGGAATATAGTGCCATTTGGGACACTCTTATTACCTACTAAAATGTTGTAAGGGGCCGGGGCAGGGATGTATCCCGTTTACTCCTTTGTCTTCCTCCCCTCTCTCTCCCTCTCTGTCTCTCTCTCTCTCTTTCTCTCTCTCGCCACATGAACCATCCATGCCTACAGGAGAAGGGTTAGCTACCTACTCGTCTGAGTATACTGTATGTTTGCCTACCTGAACAAACCCTGTGTCTCTCCTAAAACAAACAACCTGTTGTTCAAAAAACACATCTGTCCTTGAGACAGAGGATATCAGCTTTCATCACCATGCATAACACTCTCTGTTGACTGTCTGTTGATTTGATTCATTCATTTCATTATGGTGTAATGTCTGTCTGTATTACAGTATTAATCAGGTTATCATGGTCTATCTAGCTGTATTACGCAGGTTATCATGGTCTGTCTAGCTGTATTACTGTGTTACTCAGGTTATCATGGTATATCTATATGTATTACTCAGGTTATCATGGTCTATCTAGCTGTATTACTCAGGTTATTATGGTCTATCTAGCTGTATTACTCAGGTTATCATGGTCTATCTAGCTGTATTACTCAGGTTATTATGGTCTATCTAGCTGTATTACTCAGGTTATCATGGTCTATCTAGCTGTATTACTGTATTACTCAGGTTATTATGGTCTATCTAGCTGTATTACCCAGGTTATCATGGTCTATCTAGCTGTATTACTCAGGTTATCATGGTCTATCTAGCTGTATTACTCAGGTTATTGTGGTCTGTCTAGCTGTATTACTGTATTACTCAGGTTATCATGGTCTGTCTAGCTGTATTACTCAGGTTATCATGGTCTGTCTAGCTGTATTACTGTATTACCCAGGTTATCATGGTCTATCTAGCTGTATTACTCAGGTTATTGGTTATTGTGGTCTGTCTAGCTGTATTACTGTATTACCCAGGTTATCATGGTCTGTCTAGCTGTATTACTGTATTACCCAGGTTATCATGGTCTGTCTAGCTGTATTACTCGGGTTATCATGGTCTATCTATCTGTATTACAGTATTACTCAGGTTATCATGGTCTATCTATCTGTATTACTGTATTACTCAGGTTATCATGGTCTGTCTAGCTGTATTACTGTATTACTCGGGTTACCATGGTCTATCTATCTGTATTACTCAGGTTATCATGGTCTGTCTAGCTGTATTACTCAGGTTATCATGGTCTGTCTAGCTGTATTACTGTATTACCCAGGTTACCATGGTCTATCTATCTGTATTACTCAGGTTATCATGGTCTGTCTAGCTGTATTACTCAGGTTATCATGGTCTGTCTAGCTGTATTACTCAGGTTATCATGGTCTGTCTAGCTGTATTACTGTATTACCCAGGTTATCATGGTCTATCTAGCTGTATTACTCAGGTTATCATGGTCTGTCTAGATGTATTACTGTATTACTCAGGTTATCATGGTCTGTCTAGCTGTATTACTCAGGTTATTATGGTCTATCTAGCTGTATTACTCAGGTTATCATGGTCTATCTAGCTGTATTACTGTATTACTCAGGTTATCATGGTCTATCTATCTGTATTACTCAGGTTATTATGGTCTATCTAGCTGTATTACTCAGGTTATCATGGTCTATCTATCTGTATTACTCGGGTTATTATGGTCTATCTATCTGTATTACTCAGGTTATTATGGTATATCTAGCTGTATTACTCAGGTTATCATGGTCTATCTATCTGTATTACTCAGGTTATCATGGTCTATCTATCTGTATTACTCAGGTTATCATGGTCTATCTATCTGTATTACTCAGGTTATCATGGTCTATCTATCTGTATTACTCAGGTTATCATGGTCTATCTATCTGTATTACTCAGGTTATCATGGTCTATCTATCTGTATTACTCAGGTTATCATGGTCTATCTATCTGTATTACTCAGGTTATCATGGTCTATCTATCTGTATTACTCAGGTTATCATGGTCTATCTATCTGTATTACTCAGGTTATCATGGTCTATCTATCTGTATTACTCAGGTTATCATGGTCTGTCTAGCTGTATTACTCAGGTTATCATGGTCTGTCTAGCTGTATTACTCAGGTTATCATGGTCTGTCTAGCTGTATTACTGTATTACCCAGGTTATCATGGTCTATCTAGCTGTATTACTCAGGTTATCATGGTCTGTCTAGATGTATTACTGTATTACTCAGGTTATCATGGTCTGTCTAGCTGTATTACTCAGGTTATTATGGTCTATCTAGCTGTATTACTCAGGTTATCATGGTCTATCTAGCTGTATTACTGTATTACTCAGGTTATCATGGTCTATCTATCTGTATTACTCAGGTTATTATGGTCTATCTAGCTGTATTACTCAGGTTATCATGGTCTATCTATCTGTATTACTCGGGTTATTATGGTCTATCTATCTGTATTACTCAGGTTATTATGGTATATCTAGCTGTATTACTCAGGTTATGGTCTATCTATCTGTATTATCAGGTTATATGGTCTATCTATCTGTATTACTCAGGTTATCATGGTCTATCTATCTGTATTACTCAGGTTATCATGGTCTATCTATCTGTATTACTCAGGTTATCATGGTCTATCTATCTGTATTACTCAGGTTATCATGGTCTATCTATCTGTATTACTCAGGTTATCATGGTCTATCTATCTGTATTACAGGTTATCATGGGTTATCATGGTCTATCTATCTGTATTACTCAGGTTATCATGGTCTATCTATCTGTATTACTCAGGTTATCATGGTCTATCTATCTGTATTACTCAGGTTATCATGGTCTATCTATCTGTATTACTCAGGTTATCATGGTCTATCTATCTGTATTACTCAGGTTATCATGGTCTATCTATCTGTATTTATCAGGTTCTTAACAGCACCATAGAGAGTTTCATGGATACAGGCAAAGTGAACTGTAAGACTTGCATGGATTTACTTGAGGCGCACAAAGGAGGCATGTGTCAAACTAGGACAGTATGTGCTATAGCTGAGGATGAAACCGTACGAGGCTGAGCTGAGAATACATTCCACTGGGTGCACATATGTGGACACGCTCTCAGCTGTCACTTATTAGTGGCTGGTGGCAGGAGCTCAATTCATAACCTTAGCTCTTAGAGACGTATTTTCATATTTGTGCTCTAGTCTATGTTGGAAAGACTATATAGACTAGACTTACTGTGCAACAGATATCCTTTCCGTGTGTTAGGAACCGTATGGACACTAGGTACTGGTACCATTGGGAGGTACTGTGTCAGAACTGTGTTTCAGAAACTGTTCCAGTGAAACAGTATGGACACGAGGTACTGGTATCATTGGGGGGTACTGGTACCATTGGGGGGTACTGGTACCATTGGGAGGTACTGTGTCAGAACTGTGTTCCAGAGAACGTTCTAGCGCTAGTCGCAGAAGCTGAATCCATCACTTCAGCTCTAAGTCATATTTCTGTGGTGCATTGCGTACGAGTGCGCTTGTCTACGTTGGAAAGCCTGCATCAATTAAAAAGTTAGACCTTCTGACTGTGAATCGGCCACCTCAAAGTGCATGTGGTTACATGTGGAAGACCGGGCATTCTGAGGCTGTGTGTGTATGTGTGGGGAGGCCTGGGACGATAGGTTGCTGTTCCTTTGCCTCGTCTGTAGGTTTGTACCTGTGCGTGTCTGAGTCTAAGTCATGTGCTACTGTATGTCTTAAATTGCCTCTTCCTTTATTTACAGCCCTCGGTACTTAGGCGCCTGTCACTATAGATCTGCCCGTCCCTTTAACCGCCTGTCTCTATATATCTGCCCGTCCCTTTAATAACTGCCTGTCACTATATATCTGGCCTTCCCTTCACCCGCCTGTCTCTGTATATCTGGCCGTCCCTTTAACTGCCTATCACTATATATCTGGCCGTCCATTTAACCGCCTGTCACTATATATCTGCCCGTTCCTTCAACCGCCTGTCACTATATATCTGCCCGTCCCTTTAACCGCCTGTCACTATATATCTGCCCGTTCCTTCAACTGCCTGTCACTATATATCTGGCCGTCCCTTTAACCGCCTGTCACTATATATCTGGCCGTCCCTTTAACTGCCTGTCACTATATATCTGGCCATCCCTTTAACTGCCTGTCACTACATATCTGTCCGTCCCTTTACCTGCCTGTCACTATATATCTGGCCGTCCCTTTACCTGCCTGTCACTATATATCTGGCCGTCCCTTTAACTGCCTGTCACTATATATCTGGCCGTCCCTTTACCTGCCTGTCACTATATATCTGGCCGTCCCTTTAACTGCCTGTCACTACATATCTGGGCGTCCCTTTAACCGCCTGTCACTATATATCTGGCCGTCCCTTTAACCGCCTGTCACTATATATCTGGACGTCCCTTTAACCGCCTGTCACTATATATCTGGACGTCCCTTTAACCGCCTGTCACTATATATCTGCCCGTCCCTTTAACTGCCTGTCACTATATATCTGGCTGTCCCTTTACCTGCCTGTCACTATATATCTGGCTGTCCCTTTAACTCCCTGTCACTATATATCTGCCCGTCCCTTTAACTGTCTGTCACTATATATCTGGTCGTCCCTTTAACTGCCTGTCACTATATATCTGCCCGTCCCTTTAACCACCTGTCACAATATATCTGGTCGTTCCTTCAACCGCCTGTCACTATATATCTGCCCGTCCCTTTAACCGCCTGTCACTATATATCTGCCTGTCCCTTTAACTGCCTGTCACTATATATCTGGCCGTCCCTTTAACCGCCTGTCACTATATATCTGGCCGTCCCTTTAACTGCCTGTCACTATATATCTGGCCATCCCTTTAACTGCCTGTCACTACATATCTGTCCGTCCCTTTACCTGCCTGTCACTATATATCTGGCCGTCCCTTTACCTGCCTGTCACTATATATCTGGCCGTCCCTTTAACTGCCTGTCACTATATATCTGGCCGTCCCTTTACCTGCCTGTCACTATATATCTGGCCGTCCCTTTAACTGCCTGTCACTACATATCTGGGCGTCCCTTTAACCGCCTGTCACTATATATCTGGCCGTCCCTTTAACCGCCTGTCACTATATATCTGGACGTCCCTTTAACCGCCTGTCACTATATATCTGCCCGTCCCTTTAACTCCCTGTCACTATATATCTGGCCGTCCCTTTAACTGCCTGTCACTATATATCTGGCCGTCCCTTTAACTGCCTGTCACTATATATCTGCCCGTCCCTTTAACTCCCTGTCACTATATATCTGGCCGTCCCTTTAACTGCCTGTCACTATATATCTGGTCGTCCCTTTAACTGCCTGTCACTATATATCTGCCCGTCCCTTTAACTGCCTGTCACTATATATCTGGCCGTCCCTTTAACTGCCTGTTACTATATATCTGCCCGTCCCTTTAACACGGCCTGTCACTATATATCTGGCCGTCACTATATATCTGGCCGTCCCTTTCCCTTTAACTGCCTGTCACTATATATCTGCCCGTCCCTTTAACAGCCTGTCACTATATATCTGGCCGTCCCTTTAACTGCCTGTTACTATATATCTGCCCGTCCCTTTAACGGCCTGTCACTATATATCTGGCCTTCCCTTTACCTGCCTGTCACTATATATCTGGCCGTCTATTTAACTGCCTGTCACTATATACCTGGCCGTCCCTTTAACTGCCTGTCACTATATATCTGGCCATCCCTTTAACCGCCTGTCACTTTCTATCTGCCCGTCCCTTCACTTGTCTGTCACTACATATCTGGCCGTCCCTTTAACCGTCTGTCACTATAATGTATTGCAGGGTGTTGTGTTGGAATGTATTGTATTGTGTTGTACTCTATTGTGTTGTATTGTGTTGTTTTCTATTGTGTTGTAAAGTATAGTACTGTATTGTATTGTGTTGTATTGTCTTAGCTATTGTCAGTGTCAGGGCTGTGCTCCGGCAAATGATCTGAATATTCCGTTGTTATTTTCTAGTCCATTGCTCTGTAAAGCAAGGTATTTATACGGTCTATGAAATACACTGGGTACACTGTCTGTAGGCATCTACAAACACACAATGAGAGGGTACAACGAAAGCTGCATTCTTCGCTACACTTTAGTACACAGCGATGACGAACAAAATGCCTTGCGAATGTTCTTTAAGATGCCATCTAAAGCGTTTTTTTGCGATACGTTGATGTTGAAGGACATGCCAATAGAAGTCCTTACCCTCCAGCGTTTCTTCTGTGAAGTCACACAGATCGTGGGAGAGATTTGGCCTGGAGCGTGAGGGAGAACACTCTCATTCCTTTAACAGTTGATTTATGCAAGCTGACGTGACGACAGAAAGCACAAGTGAGAAAACATGTATGTGAACGTGTAGTACTTCATGACATGACAGCTATATGGAATTTCTAATGTAAATATAAATACCCTGTCAGTTATGATCAGTGTTGTGTGTGTGTGTGTGTGTGTGTGTGTGTGTGTGTGTGTGTGTGTGTGTGTGTGTGTGTGTGTGTGTGTGTGTGTGTGTGTGTGTGTGTGTGTGTGTGTGTGTGTGTGCGCGCGCGTGCGTGCGTGCGTGCGTGCGTGTGTGTGTGTGTGTGTGTGTGTGTGTGGAGGGGGGCTCTTGACCTGGATGAAGATATTAGTCGTCACCGTTACCAGGGTAACCAACGCCCTAGCTGCTCTCTGCTTTCAGTTTCCCAGCATGCAGCGTTTAGCTCTTCTTTCCACGCCACCCAACAGGAGATACTGTAGCCTGACAGGTAAAGGTAACTGGAGGAGATACTGTAGCTGGCCAGGTAAAGGTAACAGGAGGAGATACTGTAGCTGGCCAGGTAAAGGTAACAGGAGGAGATACTGTAGCTGGCCAGGTAAAGGTAACAGGAGGAGATACTGTAGCCGGACAGGTAAAGGTAACAGGAGGAGATACTGTAGCTGGCCAGGTAAAGGTAACAGGAGGAGATACTGTAGCTGGTCAGGTAACAGGAGGAGATACTGTAGCTGGTCAGGTAACAGGAGGAGATACTGTAGCTGGCCAGGTAAAGGTAACAGGAGGAGATACTGTAGCTGGCCAGGTAAAGGTAACAGGAGGAGATACTGTAGCTGGCCAGGTAAAGGTAACTGGAGGAGATACTGTAGCTGGCCAGGTAAAGGTAACAGGAGGAGATACTGTAGCTGGCCAGGTAAAGGTAACAGGAGGAGATACTGTAGCTGGCCAGGTAAAGGTAACAGGAGGAGATACTGTAGCTGGCCAGGTAAAGGTAACTGGAGGAGATACTGTAGCTGGCCAGGTAAAGGTAACAGGAGGAGATACTGTAGCTGGCCATGTAAAGGTAACTGGAGGAGATACTGTAGCTGTCCAGGTAAAGGTAACAGGAGGAGATACTGTAGCTGGCCAGGTAAAGGTAACTGGAGGAGATACTGTAGCTGGCCAGGTAAAGGTATCTGCTAAAATAAAGGAAACAGTAACATCGCGGTTTAATAGAGCATAGTAGTTGACCCTGTTATATGTGTCCTGTCACACAATGTCTTTCAGAGAAATGCATTGAATCATTATCTGTTTACTACTCGTCACTAAGGTGTACCATTAAAACATATACAAGCATTTACGTCCGAGATACAGGACTGGGGAGTGAGGAGTGAGGAGTCGGGGAACACGCAGACACACACACACACACACACACACACACACACACACACACACACACACACACACACACACACACACACACACACACACACACACACACACACACACACACACACACACACACACACACACACACACACACTGTGGAGTGAAAATAAGGAGGGGGAAGTCCTATAATGAGGAGTGGGAGAGGAGTGGGATGATGGGGGAGGTGTACACACGACCAGCTCCAGTTTCTCTGCATACATTACATACAGTTACATAAGGTTCCTTGTACAAGCATCACTGTGTAGCCTTTCTCTCCCCTGTGGGCTCTGGTCAAATGTAGTGCACTACATAGGGAATAGGGTGCCATTTGGGACAAATCCAGGGTGTGTTTACATGATGATCTTATCAGTTGGTGCTGCGGCACAGCGGCCGCCTAGACGCCTCAACAACACCTGGGTTCAAATAGCATTTGAAATCTTTCAAATGCTTTGATGGTTTAGCTTTAGCCTTACCTGGCGTGCCATGTTTTTTAGGGTTTCCACTTTTGGGGTTATTCCATTGGTTCCATTGTGTCAAGCAACCTCAATCAAACAAGAGTAAACTATTTAAGAGTTTTCAAATACTATGTGAACCCAGGTATGGCCTCAACAGCTTTAGGACTAAATGTTCAGAGGCTCCAATGTGCCATTTAATGTGTTATCCATTGCGGCTAGAAAGGACGCCCTCCAGGGTTGTCTCGGACTGGGACTAATCCGTGAGATAACTGCACCGACGCAGCACCAAAGCAGAAATAGACACCCAGTCAGCGTTAAAATATGTTTACCATGTCTCTGACTCAGTCTGTACATTCCTCCAGATAAGGACTCAGTCCTCGTAAAACGGCTGGGATCTGTAATTTGATCATTCACTTAAAGGGGCAATCTGCAGTTGGTACATCCATTTTTTACTTTTAAATTAAGGATTTATACCAATTGATTCTTGAAGAATATAACTCATAAATACCCCATCAGAACCCAAAATATATGCTTCTTTTACTCCAATGTTTGTAAAAACAAATTATATGTAAACAAACAATGTATAGCCACAAAACATGGTTAAAATTACAACTTTTAAATCATGGATGGTGAGTGCCTGCATCCATAGCTACAGTGGGGCAAAAAAGTATTTAGTCAGCCACCAATTGTGCAAGTTCTCCCACTTAAAAAGATGAGAGAGGCCTGTAATTTTCATCATAGGTACACTTCAACTATGCCAGACAAAATTGGAGAGAAAAAATCCTGAAAATCACATTGTAGGATTTTTTATGAATTTATTTGCAAATTGTGGTGGAAAATAAGTATTTGGTCACCTTACAAACAAACAAGATTTCTGGCTCTGGCAGACCTGTAACTTCTTCTTTAAGTGGCTCCTCTGTCCTCCACTCGTTACCTGTATTAATGGCACCTGTTTGAACTTGTTATCAGTATAAAAGACGGTCTATGAATTTCAGAATGGTTACATTTCACCAGCCACATTCCTCAGCTTTTTACCGAAAAGACCGAGAAATCTGTTCGTCGCACTACTAATGTACAGCTACTGTGTGAAGGAACCACCTGATTCCGGAATGATGGCTTCATCATAACGATGTCTCACTACTAATGTACAGCTACTGTATGAAGGAACCACCTGATTCCGTAATGATGGCTTCATCATAACGATGTCTCACTACTAATGTACAGCTACTGTATGAAGGAACCACCTGATTCCGGAATGATGGCTTCATCATAACGATGTCTCACTACTAATGTACAGCTACTGTATGAAGGAACCACCTGATTCCAGAATGATGGCTCCATCATAACGATGTTAAATGTGTATGTACGATGTGTACTTTTTAAAATCATTTGTGATTGCTTCCTGTCGTACCTGTCCGTCCGTATGTGCTTCTCTTTTTAGATGACACTAATAGTTTTATGCTGCACTGTTCGCCTCTGTGTGTCTGACTGACGCTGTGACTGCCTGCCAAGCTCTCTCCCAAAGTGTGTGTGAAGCTCTCTCTCTCTCTCTCTCTCTCTCTCTCTCTCTCTCTCTCTCTCTCTCTCTAACAGCTGGGAATATTTGTTGATCTCCCCTGTAGTACTGCTAGTATATCTGCTACTCAGTAATGCTAGTATATCTGCTACTCAGTAATGCTAGTATATCAGCTGCTCAGTACTCCTCAAAACAGAACATGACACCCACTTAAGTTGAGGACCTTTTGACAGATTCATCAAAGAGTTCATATTGAATTGTTTTTCTGAGGAGTCGATGGCATACATTTTAGCATGTTATAATTTAGCAGATGTTCTTATCCAGAGCAACTTACTATATAATAATGCTATTATATTACTATTATGTCATCTTACGCTAGCTAGGTGAGACAACCATATATCCCGGTCATAGTAAGCAAATATATCAGCTAAGTCAGTGCAAGCAAGAAAGAGACTATTATTATTATTATTACTGTCATTAGTATTATTGCTGTCATTAGTATAATTACTCTCATAAATATTATTATTGTTATTATTACTATTATTACTATTACCATTATTATTAGTAGTATTACTGCTATTACTGTTAATAGTATTATTCTATTATTGGTAGCATTACTATTATTACTACTAGTATTATTATTATCATTGTTACTATTATTATTACTATTAATAGTATACTTACTATTATTACTATTATTATTAATATTAATAGTATTACTATTAATAGTATAATTACTATTATTACTATTACCATTATTATTAGTAGTATTACTACTATTGCTGTTAATAGTATTATTCTATTATTGGTAGCATTACTATTATTACTACTAGTATTATTATTATCATTGTTACTATTATTATTACTATTAATAGTATACTTACTATTATTACTATTATTATTAATATTAATAGCATTACTATTAATAGTATAATTACTATTATTACTATTATATTATTATTAGTAGTATTACTACTATTGCTGTTAATAGTATTATTCTATTATTGGTAGCATTACTATTATTACTACTAGTATTATTATTATTATTGTTACTATTATTATTACTATTAATAGTATAATTACTATTATTATTATTACTATTAATAGTATAATTACTATTATTATGATTACTATTATTATTACTATTAATAGTATAATTACTATTATTATGATTACTATTATTATTACTATTAATAGTATAATTACTATTATTATGATTACTATTATTATTACTATGAATAGTATTAATATTATTACTAGTATTATTACTATTAATAGTATTACTATGCATAGTATTATTACTATTATTATTATTACTATTATTTATATTATGAGTATTGTTATTATTGTTGATATTATTACTATCATTAGTAGTATTATTATTATTATTATTATTATTATTATTGCTATTGCTATTATTATTATCATTATTACTATTATTATTATTATTATTATTATTGCTATTATTATTATTATCATTATTACTATTATTATTATTACCATTACAATTATTACTACTATTATTGTTATTATTATCACTATTATTATTATACCTATTATTATTATTATAATACCTATTATTATCATAATTGTACTATTATTATTACTAGTATTATCACTATTGTTGCTATTATTATTAGCGCTATTATTATTACTATTATAATAATTAGTATTACGATTATTATTATTATTACTATTATTGCAATTATTATTATTACTGTTATTGTTATTATTATTGGTATTACTATTATTATCAGTATTGCTGTTATTATCAATATTACTGTTATTATTATTGGTATTACTATTATTATCATTATTACTATTATTATCATTATTACTGTTATTATTGTTATTACTGTTATTATTATGATCAATATTACTGTTATTATTATTACTGTTATTATTATTATTATTACTGTTATTATTATTACTGTTATTATTATTACTGTTATTATTCGTTTTACTGTTATTATTATTACTGTTATTATTATTATTACTGTTATTATTATTACTGTTATTATTAGTTTTACTGTTATTATTATTACTGTTATTATTATTATTACTGTTATTATCAATATTACTGTTATTATTATTACTGTTATTATTATTACTGTTATTATTATTACTGTTATTATTATTACTGTTATTAATATTACTGTTATTATTATTACTGTTATTATTATTACTGTTATTAATATTACTGTTATTATTATTGCTGTTATTATTATTACTGTTATTATTATTACTGTTATTATTATTACTGTTATTATTAGTTTTACTGTTATTATTATTATTACTGTTATTATTATTACTGTTATTATCAATATTACTGTTATTATTACTGTTATTATTATTAATACTGTTATTATTATTACTGTTATTATCAATATTACTGTTATTATTATTACTGTTATTATTATTACTGTTATCATTATGATCAATATTACTGTTATTATTATTACTGTTATTATTATTATCATTATTACTATTATTGCTATTATTATTATTACTACTATTATTAATTGTATTATTATTTTATGGAAATTTAATAAGACTGAGATACTCTTCTAAATATGGCAAATATACACTGAGTGTACAAAACATCAGGAACGCTTGCTCTTTCCATGACAGCTATGATCTCTTATTGATGTCACTTGTTAAATCCACTTCAATCAGTGTAGATGAGTGGAGGGGACGGGTGAAAGCCTTGAGACAATTGAGACATGGATTGTGTACGTGTGCCATTCAGAGGATGAATGGGAAAGACTGTCTTTCAACAGGTATGGTAGTGGGTGCCAGGTATACTGGTTTGAGTGAGTCAAGAACTGCAATGCTGCTGGGTTTTCACACTCAATAGTTGTCTGTGTGTTTCAAGAATAATCCACTGCAAAAAGGACATCCAGCCAAATTGACAAAACTGTGGGAAGCATTGGAGTAAAAATGGGCCAGCATCCCTGTGGAAAACTCCCAGCGCACAACGTGTGCGCTGGCAGTCGGGAAGCAAGTTCAGGGAGTGCATCATTTAATAAACAAATGAACAAAACAAGAAACACGAACAACTCACAGACAGGAAACTGAAACAGAAACAATGACGCCTGGGGAAGGAACCAAAGGGAGTGGCATATAGAGGGCAGGTAATCAAGGAGGTGATGGAGTCCAGGTGTGTGTAACGATGGTGACAGGTGTGCGCCATAACGAGCAGCCTGGTGACCTAGAGGCTGCAGACGGAGCACACGTGACAGTACCCCCTCCCCGACACATTGCTCCAGCCGCAGGACGCCGACCAAAATGATGATCCCTGGGATCAGTTGTGGACAGGTCACCTCCGCTGATGTGTAGGAAACCTGTCAGTCCGGCAGAGACGCGGGAACATGGCGACCTAGAGTGCTGGAGAGAGAGCATACGTGACGGTACCCCCTCCCCGGCGCTAGGCTCCAGCCGCAGGATGCCAACCAAAAGGACGATCCCGGGAATCCGGAGCGGACCGGTCAGAACTGACAAACCGGCTGAGGCATGAGAGCCTCATGAGCCGGCTGAGACCTCCCCGGTTGTCTCGGTCGAGGCACGGGAACCTGTTCACCAGCTGAGGCATGGCTGCCTGTCGAGCCTGTGGAGTCCAGGTGAGTCTGACGACTCGCAGGTAACGATGGTGACAGGTGTGCGCCATAACGAGTAGCCTGGTGACATAGAGGTCGGAGAGGGAGCACACGTGACATGTGCAGAGAAATAGAAATATATTGTGGAATGATGACATTGTCATTTGGATTTTTTTCCCCACAACAAATCAGCCACCAGGTTGAGTTATGTGTACTACCTCGTTGATTTACCGTATGTTTACTACCTCGTTGAGTTATGTGTACTACCTCGTTGATTTATGTGTACTACCTCGTTGATTTATGTGTACTACCTCGTTGATTTACCGTATGTGTACTACCTCGTTGATTTATGTGTACTACCTCGTTGATTTATGTGTACTACCTCGTTGATTTACCGTATGTGTACTACCTCGTTGATTTATGTGTACTACCTCGTTGAGTTATGTGTACTACCTCGTTGATTTACCGTATGTGTACTACCTCGTTGATTTACCGTATGTGTACTACCTCGTTGATTTATGTGTACTACCTCGTTGATTTATGTGTACTACCTCGTTGATTTACCGTATGTGTACTACCTCGTTGATTTGTGTACTACCTTGTTGATTTATGTGTACTACCTCGTTGATTTACCGTATGTGTACTACCTCATTGATTTACCGTATGTGTACTACCTCGTTGATTTATGTGTACTACCTCGTTGATTTATGTGTACTACCTCGTTGATTTATGTGTACTACCTCGTTGATTTACTGTATGTGTACTACCTCGTTGATTTATGTGTACTACCTTGTTGATTTATGTGTACTACCTTGTTGATTTATGTGTACTACCTTGTTGATTTATGTGTACTACCTTGTTGATTTATGTGTACTACCTTGTTGATTTATGTGTACTACCTCGTTGATTTACCGTATGTGTACTACCTCGTTGATTTATGTGTACTACCTTGTTGATTTATGTGTACTACCTCGTTGATTTATGTGTACTACCTCGTTGATTTATGTGTACTACCTCGTTGATTTATGTGTACTACCTCATTGATTTATGTGTACTACCTCGTTGATTTATGTGTACTACTTCGTCCTCAGAATTCCAGTACACGGATCTGAGAACATGCGGCGACAGACCAAGGTGTGTGAGTGTTAACCACAAAGTGTTGTGTCATAACTAGCATTAAACAGATGTTATGCAATACAATGTCTGTGAAGGACTTCCTTACAAAACAATTCAAAATCACCAAATTGCACCTCATAGGTTTGAATGAGAATGTCAATGGAATCATTTCCATGTGTAACTCTGTGTTGTCTGTTCACACTGCTATGCTTTATCTTGGCCAGGTGGCAGTTGCAAATGAGAACTTGTTCTCAACTAGCCTACCTGGTTAAATAAAGGTGAAAAAAATAAAAAAAAAAATAAAAATACAATTTGCTATTTTACTTGTTCTGTTTTTTTTTCTTCCTAAGGTTCAATGTCAATGTCAGTTGCACAACTGAATGCATTCAACCAAAATGTGTCTTCCTCATTTAACCCAACCCGTCTGAATCAGAGAGGTCCGGGACATTATAGTCACCCGGGGAGTAGTTATTGGGGGTTAACTGCTTTACTCAAGGTCAGAACGGTAGATTTTTCCCACTTTGTGGGATCGGGGATTCAAACCAAAGACTTTTCGGTTACAGGCCCAATGATCTTAACCACTAAGCTACCTGCCACCGCAGACCAGCTTTGGGGTCAGTTATTAAGTAACTTAACTGTAATGATTGTTTGTGTATTTAAGGTTGTTTGGCTATTCTAAGCAACAAATTAAACCAATGAACCTATTCAGAGGAAATAGCAGAATGTAAAACATTCTATATTCACAGCCTTCAGGGCTGAGACTGGTTGACATTCAAGTCCTACATGTGGCATAAATAAGAGATAGAAAAGCTTATGATGCTAGCTAGAAAGAACAATTTATTCGGTAAGATACGTGTGACTCAATTTACCTTTAATGAATCACATAAAGTTGAATTAAAGTTGCAATAATAATCTGTTAAAAATATTAAAAATATACTTTATATTATTGCAAATTACAGAACGTATAATTGCCAATCATCACATTTTATACAATGACTTCTATACTGAAATATGACAGTATAAATCCAATCAAACAATTATAATTAAATATGGGATTATTAAAGCAACTTTTAATGCAGTAGCCGACTTCCCCTCTAAATACATTTGGTTCCATAGCAGCATTTCATAACATGTGTTTAGCATTGTGACAGTGAGACTCTAAACCAAGAGGAAATGTGAACTCTTCTCCAGCTGTGGATTAGTGTATTAAATGCTAAACCATTTCATATTTTAGTTGGGTATATAGAATTTCCAACATATCATAGGACTGACTTACATAAGTATAACATTCAAGACCGCAGACGAAACACATGGTCTTACTCTTGTCGTCTCTTATATTATAGAAACTTGAAGAGGAAAATATGAATGGGTTGTGTAGTAAAACAGATGTATCATCTTAATTTGATCCAGTTTGCTACAGCGGGAAAATAATTCTGTAGCAACAGGATGTGAAATATGTGAATTATTATGTGGGTTATAATGAATGTAATTTTTCATAGGGGTTGATACATTTTTCATTTGTAACGGCGTTCGTCTGTTGAAGGAGAGTCGGACCAAAATGTGGCGTGGTGGTTACTCATGTTCTTTAATAAAAGTGATGAACGATACATGAAATAACAAAATATACAAAAACAACAAACGAAACGCGAAAACCTATACAGCCTATCTTGTGACAACAAACACAGAGACAGGAACAATCACCCACAAAACACACAGTGAAACCCAGGCTACCTAAATATGGTTCCCAATCAGAGACAACGAGAATCACCTGACTCTGATTGAGAACCGCCTCAGGCAGCCATAGACTATGCTAGACACCCCTACTCAGCCGCAATCCCAATGCCTACTAAACCCCAATACGAAACACAACAAAATAAACCCATGTCACACCCTGGCCTGACCAAATATATAACAAAAACACAAAATACTAAGACCAAGGCGTGACATCATTAGGGCAAAACAAACTTTAGAACCCTTTTTAAACCTTGAATAAACTACAAGTGTCCTCCGGTACTGGAAAATTCTCAGCAATAAAAGAGTGATCCAATTAAGATCCTACATCTGTACAAGTGTTTCTAAGAAAAGGTGTGTGTTGCCCGTGGTGCGTAGGGAAGATGTCTCTGGCATCTGAGGCCAACATGTGTTTTATAAAGTCAGGTAAACAAACAGGGGTGGCATTTCCACTGTAATAATCCTTCGACCTGAGCCCAGCTAGTGACATGGAGTCGTCTAGGCCTTCTCTGCTGCGTTATCTAATACATACAGCTATAGGTGTATAAATGTTTCATTTTTATTATATATATTTTTTAATTAAACTTTATTTAAATTTACAATGATGGGATAAATGACTGTAGCTAGCTGCAAGTTGTAGTCTACTCTGTTGTTTTGTAAGCCTTAACCTGGCATGTTAAACATCTGCAGGATAGCTAGCTGCACGTGGTCGTCTACTCTGCGTTGTCTAAGCCTTACTCTGGCACCTCTAAATGTATGTAGCGTAGCTAGCTGCATGGAGTCGTATACTAGTGTCTGTTATCCAATACGTGGGCTCAGCTTGGCACTTCTAAATGCAGCCCTTTCAAGTTCACAACCCGAGAAACCACAGGAAGGCCGTAAACTCCTCAGAGAACACTGTGTCCTGGTTCCTCCTCGCTCTTTCTCTCTGCACTCACCACTCTCTCTCTCTCTCTCTCTCTCTCTCTCTCTCTCTCTCTCTCTCTCTCTCTCTCTCTCTCTCTCTCTCTCTCTCTCTCTCTCTCTCTCTCTCTCTCTCTCTCTCTCTCTCTCTCTCTCTCTCTCTCTCTCTCTCTCTCTCTCTCTCCATAGTGGGAGGCGCTGGGAGACAGACGGGTGTGAGAGAATTTCTCTCATTACAGGATGCTAGAGTAAACACACTATGTGTGTGTGTGTGTGTGTGTTCCCCCACTCCTCTCCCACTCCTAAACCTCGGACGTAAATGCTTCTCACTATACAATTATATGTTTTAATGGTATACCTTAGTAGTAAACAGATAATGATTCATTACATTTCTCTGAATGAAGTTGAATCCACGACATTGTGTTAAATGAGATATAATGTGTCAAACAGGTATTTGTGAGGACTTTGACACACTGAGACATGTTGTGCAGATAACACCTACTGAATCTGTTACACAATAAGCGAGCACTGGCTGAGTCCCTAGCTGAGGAGTCCCTAGCTGAGGAGTCCCTAGCTGAGGAGTCCCTAGCTGAGGAGATCCTGGATGAGTTCCTGGCTGAGGAGTTCCTAGCTGAGGAGTCCCTAGCTGAGGAGTACCTAGCTGAGGAGTCCCTAGCTGAGGAGTTCCTGGCTGAGGAGTTCCTGGCTGAGGAGTTCCTGGCTGAGTCCCTAGCTGAGGAGTGGAGTTCCTGGCTGAGTCCCTAGCTGAGGAGTTCCTGGCTGAGTCCCTAGCTGAGGAGTTCCTGGCTGAGGAGTCCCTAGCTGAGGAGTTCCTGGCTGAGGAGTTCCTGGCTGAGGAGTCCCTAGCTGAGGAGTTCCTGGCTGAGGAGTCCCTGGCTAAGGAGTCCCTGGCTGAGGAGTTCCTGGCTGAGGAGTTCCTGGCTGAGGAGTTCCTGGCTGAGGAGTTCCTGGCTGAGTCCCTAGCTGAGGAGTTCCTGGCTGAGTCCCTAGCTGAGGAGTTCCTGGCTGAGTCCCTAGCTGAGGAGTGGAGTTCCTGGCTGAGTCCCTAGCTGAGGAGTGGAGTCCCTAGCTGAGGAGTCCCTAGCTGAGGAGTCCCTAGCTGAGGAGTGGAGTCCCTAGCTGAGGAGTTCCTGGCTGAGGAGTTCCTAGCTGAGGAGTCCCTAGCTGAGGAGTCCCTAGCCGAGGAGTCCCTAGCTGAGGAGTGGAGTCCCTAGCTGAGGAGTCCCTAGCTGAGGAGTCCCTAGCTGAGGAGTCCCTAGCTGAGGAGTCCCTAGCTGAGGAGTTCCTGGCTGAGGAGTTCCTAGCTGAGGAGTTCCTGGCTGAGTCCCTAGCTGAGGAGTTCCTGGCTGAGGAGTTCCTAGCTGAGGAGTTCCTGGCTGAGGAGTTCCTAGCTGAGGAGTTCCTGGCTGAGTCCCTAGCTGAGGAGTTCCTGGCTGAGGAGTTCCTAGCTGAGGAGTGGAGTCCCTAGCTGAGGAGTCCCTAGCTGAGGAGTCCCTAGCTGAGGAGTGGAGTCCCTAGCTGAGGAGTTCCTGGCTGAGGAGTTCCTAGCTGAGGAGTTCCTGGCTGAGTCCCTAGCTGTGGAGTTCCTGGCTGAGTCCCTAGCTGAGGAGTCCCTAGCTGAGGAGTCCCTAGCTGAGGAGTCCCTAGCTGAGGAGTGGAGTCCCTAGCTGAGGAGTCCCTAGCTGAGGAGTCCCTAGCTGAGGAGTTCCTGGCTGAGGAGTTCCTAGCTGAGGAGTTCCTGGCTGAGGAGTTCTTGGCTGTCCCTAGCTGAGGAGTTCCTAGCTGAGGAGTCCCTAGCTGAGGAGTTCCTGGCTGAGGAGTTCCGGGTTGAGGAGTTTCGGGTTGAGGAGTTCCTAGCTGAGGAGTTCCGGGTTGAGGAGTTCCGGGTTGAGGAGTTCCTAGCTGAGGAGTTCCGGGTTGAGGAGTTCCTAGCTGAGGAGTTCCTAGCTGAGGAGTTCCTGGCTGAGGAGTTCCGGGTTGAGGAGTTTCGGGTTGAGGAGTTCCTAGCTGAGGAGTTCCGGGTTGAGGAGTTCCGGGTTGAGGAGTTCCTAGCTGAGGAGTTCCGGGTTGAGGAGTTCCGGGTTGAGGAGTTCCTAGCTGAGGAGTTCCTGGATGAGTTCCTAGCTGAGGAGTTCCGGGTTGAGGAGTTCCTAGCTGAGGAGTTCCGGGTTGAGGAGTTCCTAGCTGAGGAGTTCCGGGTTGAGGAGTTCCTAGCTGAGGAGTTCCTGGCTGAGGAGTTCTTAGCAGAGGAGTTCCTGGCTGAGTTCCTGGAACCAACATGCCTGACTCTGACCTGTAGACAAATGCTTAAAATTATTTGAGAAAGATATATTGAGACAGTGCCCATATATTTAAATGTGACAAAAGAAAGGCATGGGACTGTGGTGGAGGCATCATCCAAAATGGCATCCTATTTTGTCAAAAGTAGTGCACTAACTAGGGAATAGGGTGCCAGCTAGGTACACACAAGCCCTGGGGATAAGGTAGGCCTTACGTTGAACTGTGATCAACAGTATCATCACCACGCGCTATAATATCATCTCTCCTGGCACAGATAAGTGCCAGACTGTGAGTTATGTTACTCTGACATGCCCTAATAAAAACAAGTTCACACCCATTTGTTCAAGAGATAGTTTCCCTGTCCGAGGCGCCAGAGAAAGCCAGACAGAACAGGGAAATAAACACACCAAATGTTTTTTTGATAATCGTCACAATAAAAAATAAAACAAACATATGTCATACTGTTTGCTCTGACGGGTTTCCAGTCCAATTCAATAAAATTAAATGTAATTTAAGTTGATGTCTAAGTGAACATTCACACGACCTCTTTTCTTAAGGCGTTTTCTATTGAGCTAAACTGGTTTTCTGGTTTGTGACAGATTGGGATTGTTGTATGTTATATATAGGGACTAGTATAATGGGAACCCCTGTTGTGAAATAAATGCCATTGGTTTTCGAATAAATTGCTCAATCTGCCTTTATGAGAAATACATTTGGGGAAATGTAGAATATCTTGCAAGTCTTCTAATGCTACAAAACAGGTTCTTTCCTAGGACATTCTGCCTGTGGGAAAAATGGAGTCTCTATGACTCATATACGCCAAAGCATGCATAAGGTAGATTGGCGTGTGTGTGTGTGTGTGTGTGTGTGTGTGTGTGTGTGTGTGTGTGTGTGTGTGTGTGTGTGTGTGTGTGTGTGTGTGTGTGTGTGTGTGTGTGTGTGTGTGTGTGTGTGTGTGTGTGTGTGTGTGTGTGTGTGTGTGTGTGTGTGTGCCCGTGTGTGCATTGCAATCATGTTAATTTGTATGGAAATAGCTGGATCCCTGTAGACACAGTAGAAATGGTGCTACTACAGTATTTTCCTTTATCTGTTCTTGTCATAGATAGATGTTTTGTTGTGTGCATATCTTCCTATGTGTTCAACTGCTCATCACATCCCCACTGATGCATAATAGGCATCAGGACATGCCTCCAGGGCAGACACACTTTAAATAGACATAGTGGGAGAATACATACTCTATAGACCACAGGGAGTGTCCCAAATGGCACCCTATTTTCTATATAGTACACTGCGTTTTACTAGAGCCCTATAGGGCACTATATACGGAATAGGGTGCCATTTTGGGATGCGAAAATATTGTAGTCTGGATCTGATCTCTGGCTGCATGACAGGAAGAGAAACTCACCGGCCTCGCCAACTAGTCACTATATTTTTTACTTATTAGCTAGTTGCTATATTTATCATTTATTAGCTAGTCACTATATTTATAACTTATTAGCTAGTTGCTATATTTATCATTTATTAGCTAGTCATATATCAATAACTTATTAGCTAGTCATATATCAATAACTTATTAGCTAGTCATATATCAATAACTTATTAGCTAGTCATATATCAATAACTTATTAGCTAGTCATATATCAATAACTTATTAGCTAGTCATATATCAATAACTTATTAGCTAGTCATATATTTATAACGTATTAACTAGTTGTTATATTCATAACTTATTAGCTAGTCACTATATTCATAACTTATTAGCTAGTCACTATATTTATAACTTATTAGCTAGTCACTATATTTATAACTTATTAGCTAGTCACTATATTTATACATTATTTGTGTGAAGAGGCGTCCAGTGAGCTTTTCCTAGGGGTGACTGATTTGTTCCCTGTTCCCAGTGGTGACGCCGGCCAGCAGGAAAATAAGACGAGACAGCAGAGAGAATCTGACTGAACTTGCCAATAACACATCCAGCCTTCCAGCCAGCCTTCTCCACTCAGCAACATGGATCTTCCAGACAGCCTTCCCCACCCAGCAACATGGATCTTCCAGCCTGTCTTCTCCACTCAGTAACATGGATCTTCCAGCCAGCCTTCCCCACCCAGCAACATGGATCTTCCAGCCTGCCTTCTCCACTCAGTAACATGGATCTTCCAGCCAGCCTTCCCCACCCAGTAACATGGATCTTTCAGCCTGCCTTCCTCACCCAGCAACATGGATCTTCCAGACAGCCTTCCCCACTGAGTAACATGGATCTTCCAGACAGCCTTCCCCACCCAATAACATGGATCTTCCAGACAGCCTTCCCCACCCAGTAACATGGATCTTCCAGCCTGCCTTCCCCACCCAGTAACATTAATCTTCCAGCCAGCTTTCCCCACCCAGCAACATGGATCTTCCAGACAGCCTTCCCCACTGAGTAACATGGATCTTCCAGACAGCCTTCCCCACCCAGTAACATGGATCTTCCAGACAGCCTTCCCCACCCAGTAACATGGATCTTCCAGCCAGCCTTCCTCACTGAGTAATATGGATCTTCCAGACAGCCTTCCCCCCCAGTAACATTAATCTTCCAGCCAGCCTTCCCCACCCAGCAACATGGATCTTCCAGCCTGCCTTCCCCACCCAGTAACATGGATCTTCCAGCCTGCCTTCCCCACCCAGTAACATGGATCTTCCAGCCTGCCTTCCCCACCCAGTAACATGGATCTTCCAGACAGCCTTCCAGCCTGCCTTCCCCACCCAGTAACATTAATCTTCCAGCCAGCCTTCCCCACCCAGCAACATGGATCTTCCAGACAGCCTTCCCCACCCAGTAACATTAATCTTCCAGCCAGCCTTCCCCACCCAGTAACATGGATCTTCCAGACAGCCTTCCCCACTGAGTAACATGGATCTTCCAGACAGCCTTCCCCACCCAGTAACATGGATCTTCCAGACTGCCTTCCCCACCCAGTAACATGGATCTTCCAGACAGCCTTCCCCACTGAGTAACATGGATCTTCCAGACAGCCTTCCCCACCCAGTAACATGGATCTTCCAGACAGCCTTCCCCACCCAGTAACATGGATCTTCCAGACAGCCTTCCAGCCTGCCTTCCCCACCCAGTAACATTAATCTTCCAGCCAGCCTTCCCCACCCAGCAACATGGATCTTCCAGACAGCCTTCCCCACTGAGTAACATGGATCTTCCAGACAGCCTTCCCCACCCAGTAACATGGATCTTCCAGACAGCCTTCCCCACCCAGTAACATGGATCTTCCAGACAGCCTTCCCCACCCAGTAACATGGATCCAAACCTTCAGATTCAGATCAAGCTAGGGCTTACGTTTCTATGTATGGTTTTTAGGGTTCTGGATCATTCTAAAATCAAATCAAATCAAATCAAATTGTATTTGTCACATACACATGGTTAGCAGATGTTAGTGCGAGTGTAGCGAAATGCTTGTGCTTCTAGTTCCGACAATGCAGTAATAACCAACAAGTAATCTAGCTAACAATTCCAAAACTACTACCTTATAGACACAAGTGTAAGCGGATAAAGAATATGTACATAAAGATATATATATATATATATATGCCATTTAGCAGACGCTTTTATCCAAAGCGACTTACAGTCATGTGTGCATACATTCTACGTATGGGTGGTCCCGGGAATCGAACCCACTACCCTGGCGTTACAAGCGCCATGCTCTACCAACTGAGCTACAGAAGGACCACTAGTGAGTGGTCCTTCTGAGTGATGGTACAGAGCGGCATAAGCAAGATACAGTAGATGGTATTGAGTGCAGTATATACATATGAGATGAGTATGTAAACAAAGTGGCATAGTTAAAGTGGCTAGTGATACATGTATTACATAAGGATGCAGTAGATGATATAGAGTACAGTATATACGTATACATATGAGATGAATAATGTAGGGAACATTATATTGGGTAGCATTGTTTAAAGTGGCTAGTGATATATTTTATGGTTTTGGCTCCAAACTTATTGAAACATCGGAAATCCCCCCGAAGCCTATAGAAGATCATTTATGTAGCAGTCGTCATGCAGCCACCTTTTTAATAGTCTCTTCCTTGGATATATTTCAGAGTGTCAATGCCATGTGCAGTCAAGGTGGTTGTCACAAAACATTCAAGATATCCTTAGATTGTGTCACTTTTCCACCGCGTGACATAACCCAATTCTTTGTGTGTTTTTAACTGTCCTAAATATACACTACACAATATACAAAGTGTAATTAATTCTGTAGAGAACATTGAACCACAACAACAACCCTGAAGGTAACTTCCTGTTCTCCTCTTCCCTCCACCAACACACAGTGAGGCTATTTACAGTACAGTACTGTCTGAAGTTAATTTACTTCCTTGTTTACCTCCAGCTCTTCCTAAAACCCCAGTGTCAGGACCAGTGAAGGAATAGAACTGGAGCAGGAGGTTGGAAGTGTTTACAATACAATGAGCATGGAACTAAATAACATGGAACCAAATACATTCCAAATACATTCTAAATACATTCCAAATACATTCCAAATACATTCTAAATACATTCCAAATACATTCTAAATACATTCTAAATACATTCCAAATACATTCCAAATACATTCTAAATACATTCCAAATACATTCCAAATACATTCTTTTAACAAACCAGATAATTCTAGATGAGGTCCACAGACAGTATTTGTGTGGTGCTGAGACGAACAGAAAGTACAAGCATGTGGGATCCGTGCTGTAGTATTGGAGCTTAGTTATAGTACAACTATAGCTATAGTAAGAGCAGGGATGAATGAAGCTGCCCTGACACAGAACACAGTTTGTCATTCTCAACAACACCAAGGTCAAAGTCCTACTTCCTATGCTTGTTAATATTGTTGACTGCATGAGAACATTTGCTAGCGTCTAAGACCTAGCGAATGCAGTGTTTAAAAGCTCTACAAGGATTTTGTTTTCTCTTTGGTGTTGAGGCCTTTGGGTCTGAAATAAGTAGAATTGCTACTTTACAAATGGCAGGTAAGTTTCTCAGACTGAGTACTGAAGAGTGAATAATTTTCCTAGGGCTACATCCCACATAGCACCCTATTCCCTATTTAATGCACTACTTTGGTCAAACTTACCTGGCACCTGTAAAGTAACAATTTCACAGACCCAAAGGTCTCAGTGTCAAAGAGAAAACATCCTCATTTCACCTGTTAACCCTGGGCTAAGGGGACTGGGAATTCTCAGTGGTTCAGTCTAAGCACTTGCTGTCCCAGTAGAGTGAGTTCCTCTGTGTAAGCGACAATGCTGGGACTGTAACCCTAGATACAGTATTTCAATATTTTATTCTTTAACTCGGCAAGTCAGCTAAGAACAAATTCTTATTTACAATGACAGCCTAGGTTAACAGTGGGTTAACTGCCTTGTTCAGGGGGCAGAACAACAGATTTTGTCAGCTCAGGGATTTGATCTAGCAACCTTTCAGTTACAGGCCCAACATTCTAAACACTAGGCTACCTGCCACTACCTCGGCTATATGAGCGTCCCCATATCCAACTGATCACCCAGATGATGTTCACGTAACACAGTTTGAGATTGAACTCACTGATTACTTGTTAATTTAATAAAGTCCCCTTTTGTCCCCAATTCTGGGATGAGTGTGTGTGTGTGTGTGTGTGTGTGTGTGTGTGTGTGTGTGTGTGTGTGTGTGTGTGTGTGTGTGTGTGTGTGTGTGTGTGTGTGTGTGTGTGTGTGTGTGTGTGTGTGTGTGTGTGTGTGTGTGTGTGTGTGTGTGTGTGTGTGTGTGTGTGTGTGTGTGTGTGTGTGTGTGTGTGTGTGTGTGTGTGTGTGTGTGTGTGTGTGTGGTTCTAAAATATCAGTGTCCAATCTATACATGTCTATACACGTCCTCACATACCCGTCCTATGTGTCCCAGCTTATTGCGTTTCGTAAGGCCTCTCAGCATGCATTGAAAGACTGTGCTTAACAATTCCTTCCACGGGGAAACTCAAACAGCGTAGCTGCAAACATAAAAGGGCTCATTCATGAACGTTTGGCTTTGAAAACCATGACAGTCAACAAAAACAAATAACATTTTAGACAGGTTGGTTTTTGTTCCAGCTCTGATCCAGCTGTTGTTTTTGTAGACCTGTTCCCTCTCCCCTGTTCCCTCTCCCCTGTTCTCTCTCCCCTGTTCTCTCTCCCCTGTTCCCTCTCCCCTGTTCCCTCTCCCCTGTTCTCTCTCTCCCCTGTTCCCTCTCCCCTGTTCCCTCTCCCCTGTTCCCTCTCCCCTGTTCTCTCTCCCCTGTTCCCTCTCCCCTGTTCTCTCTCTCCCCTGTTCTCTGTGTGTCATAAGACAAGACACTGCCTGGAATATGATGCTACAGAGTTGTATGTACGACAGTGTAAAGCTTTCTAACATACTACGGAAAAAGTTACCTTGTATCCTGCAACACAAACAAATTAGATGTGTTTTACTAAGAGAGCCTGACTGTTCTCTATGCCTGGGAGCATCACAGAAAGGTACATATCAACACATTAGATGTGTTTTACTAAGAGAGCCTGACTGTTCTCTATGCCTGGGAGCATCACAGAAAGGTACATATCAACAAATTAGATGTGTTTTACTAAGAGAGCCTGACTGTTCTCTATGCCTGGGAGCATCACAGAAAGGTATATATCAACACAGCAGTATTGTGTGTGCAGGTAATTAAGAGCTAAAGCCCATTACTCCCAGACAGGGCCGGGGCTATTCAAACTAACGATGACTAAAAGGAAGACGTCCGGAAGGGAACCAGGCCAATGCCTACAGCTGATCTTGGATGGGGGGGGGGTGTTTTTGTGCTTTTCAGCACAATTAGACAAAGAAGAACCATTGGCATTGGTTCTGATTGATGTGACAACAGGGTGCAAGGCTATGTTATGGTTCAGATTGATGTGACAACAGGGTGCTAGGTGTATGTTATGGTTCAGATTGATGTGACAACATGGTGCTAGATGTGTGTTATGGTTCAGATTGATGTGACAACATGGTGCTAGATGTGTGTTATGGTTCAGATTGATGTGACAACATGGTGCTAGGTGTGTGTTATGGTTCAGATTGATGTGACAACATGGTGCTAGGTGTGTGTTATGGTTCTGATTGATGTGACAACATGGTGCTAGGTGTGTGTTATGGTTCTGATTGATGTGACAACATGGTGCTAGGTGTGTGTTATGGTTCTAATTGATGTGACAACATGGTGCTAGGTGTGTGTTATGGTTCAGATTGATGTGACAACATGGTGCTAGGTGTGTGTTATGGTTCTGATTAATGTGACAACATGGTGCTAGGTGTGTGTTATGGTTCTGATTGATGTGACAACATGGTGCTAGGTGTGTGTTATGGTTCTAATTGATGTGACAACATGGTGCTAGGTGTGTGTTATGGTTCAGATTGATGTGACAACATGGTGCTAGGTGTGTGTTATGGTTCTGATTAATGTGACAACATGGTGCTAGGTGTGTGTTATGGTTCTGATTGATGTGACAACATAGTGCTAGGTGTGTGTTATGTAACACAGAGAGGGAGAGGCCCCTCCCCCAACCCCCATAGCTTTGACACTCCCCCTGACAACCATTTGAAACACTTCACAGTAGAATCCTCCAGGCCCTCAACTGAGACATTACCTTGAAATCACAAACCAAATGCCAGCTACCTTTGTTCCACACTTGTTTTTAGAATATGTTCTGAAGCTTGGTCGGCCACATTCCTAACATGACTGCCTTGGATTATTTTGGCACTTGAGCCAACCAGAATAACATCAGCCTAAATCTATATCATAATGACTGGTATAGCTCACCTAGACATAAACACACCCGTCCAGCCAGCCTTAAAGCAGGAATCCTTCATTGCTAAAAATGCCATGTCCGTTTGGGCTATTATAACAACAAAGAAATGACTGTAAATAACTAGCATTGTTGCGCGCGGAATAGAACAGCAGAATGTGTACTGCAAATGATTTGTTACATCACTGCCGGAGGCTCCTCTCCTTTCAACATCAAAACAAAAGCAAGAACAAAAGTGCTGATGCGAACAGTTGCGTTGTTTCCCCAAATGAGGATTTCATCTTTAACGCCCTTAAGTCTATATCATAATGATTTTTCTAATGAAGATTTAATCTTTAACGCCCTTAAGTCTATATCATAATGATTTTTCTAATGAAGATTTAATCTTTAACTCCCTTAAATCTATATCATAATGACTTTTCGGCTCACTTAGCCAAGATAACTGAATGAAGGTTTATATTCACATACACAAACTTGCTAACGTTACAGATTATTACGTTTATTTATTTTATAGTTTTATAAGACAATATTTAGTCCTCTATGGTGTTAACCTGAACAGTAGCTACATTCAGCAAATATCCTTTCCTCCTGCAAGAACGCCAATATTTTTATATTATATTTATATTATATTATATATATATATATATATATATATATATATATTCCAGTTACACATTTGAAGATAGAAGCACGTCCTTGAAAACGTCAGGAAAACATACTGTAGTTTACATGGTTCACATAGGATGCTGTTGGTAGAGTGAAACTACAGTACGAACAAACATTTAGACAGAAATATCTCGACTTTCTATAAACGCACTGCCATCCTACACAGTGACCTCAAAGGATTTTACCCCACGATTGGCAGCTTGTTGTGTAAAAAGCAAACGATGCAAAAGTAAAATATAAAATTTGGCCTTTAGTACCAAATCCCACAGAAACGCATTGAATAACACATTCATAAATGGCCCAAAAAAGACAGTCCAAACACACTGTAAATCATAAGGAAGTTTTTTAACTGTCTGTCCTATATCTACAACAGGAGATAAGAAAGATCAGGATTTTTTTACACATATTTAATCCCTTTTTTTTTGGGGGGGGGTAGATATACTTCTACTAATTTTGTAAACTGTACTGGTTACCTTCAGAGGAGTCCAGTGACACTTGTGTGGTCATATTAGTTTATGGGTCAAACCGTTCAGACACTATACCCGTTTTCAGGAGAAGACCGATTTTCAGGATGTCTAATGGTCTGAACAAACACTGTTGAAGCTCAGCCACATTCCACCGCAATTGTTTATTTTACCTTTATTTAACTAGGCAAGTCAGTTAAGAACAAATTCTCGTTTTCAATGACAGTTTAGGAATAGTGGGTTAACAGCCTTGTTCAGGGGCAGAACGATTGATATTTACCTTGTCAGCTCAGGGATTCTATCTTGCAACCGTTGGGTTACAAGTCCAACGCTCTAACCACTAGGCTACCTGCCCCCTAATGCAGAATGCAAAACTGATATCAGGTTAAATTGATGGATTTTGATGGGGATTTTTATATTATGTTAGGCACTGATGTTGGGCAATTAACCCTGGCTCGCAGTCTGTGTTCCAATTCATCACAAAGGTGTTCGATGTGATTGTGGTCAGGGCTCTGTGCAGGCCAGTCAAGTTCTTCCACACCGATCTTGACAAACCCTTTCTGTGTGGACCTGACTTTGTGCACGGGGGCATTGTCATGCTGAAACTGGTTGCCTCAAAGTTGGAAACACAGAATCATATAGAACTAAGGGGCCCAAACCATGAAAAACCATGAAAAACAGCCCCAAACCATTATTCCTCCTCCACCAAACTTTACAGTTGGCACTATGCATTGGGGCAGGTAGCGTTCTCCTGACATCCGCCAAACCAAGATTTGCCGGTCTGCCAGAGAACGCATTTCCACTCCTCCAATGGCGGCGAGCTTTACACCACTCCAGCCAACACTTGGCATTGCGCATGGTGATCTTAGGCTTGTATGCGGCTGCTCTGCCATGGAAACCATTTTCATGAACCTCCCAACGAACAGTTATAGTGCTGACGTTGTTTCCAGTGGCAGTTTGGAACAGTTTGAATACAGAAGATTGTTACACACTACTAACTTCAGCACTCGGCAGTCCCTTTCTGTGAACTTGTGTGGCCTACCACTTCACAGCTGAGCCGTTGTTGCTCCTAGATTCACCACTTCACCACCACCTACTACTTCACAATAACAGCACTTACAGCTGACCGGGGCAGCTCAAGCAAAGAAGAAATTTGACGAACTGACATGTTGGAAAGGTGGCATCCTAAGACGGTGCCAAGTTGAAAGTCACTGAGCTCTTCAGTAAGGTCACTCTACTGCCAATGTTTGTCTATGGAGATTGCATGGCTGTGATTTTATATACCTGTCAGCAACGGGTGTCGCTGAAATAGCTGAATCCACTCATTTGAAGGGATGTCCACATACTTTTGTATACATAGTGTATCTGTCAATATGACTGTTGTAAATCACACATCTCAATATACTGCACTAACATGCCTAGGATATTACATCCACATTACAACACATTTACATGGGATCATAACACACATCATCAGGCAGATATCATGGCATCATATTTAATAAAAACATATATAATGATATTATCGTAAGGTGCCAGATTCCATTAAAACCAAGTATTTTTCTGCATATCTAAAGCATACCTCTTGAGCAGTCTGTATCCTCCTGACTGGTGGTTCATTTGTTTATTTATAGAAATAAAACATGCTTCTCTGCATCTCTGCTAAAATCTGGGTAAAATATTAAGTCTTATTCAGTATGTTTATTAATGACTTGCTTTTTGTAACGCCAGGGTAGTGGGTTCGATTCCCGGGACCACCCATACGTAGAATGTATGCACACATGACTGTAAGTCGCTTTGGATAAAAGCGTCTGCTAAATGGCATATATTATTATTATTATTATTTTTAAAAGTCTACCAATGTTGCCAACAGGCCAGCTAAGATAGTTAGACAAGCTACTCTTCACCTGATTGAAAGTCTGAAATGGCCTTTGTATCTGGTTAAGAAGTTGGGAAATTGGAAACCTATCTAGCTGGCTAGCTAAAAAAAAAAAACTTTATAAATGTCTAGGTGGCATCTAGGAATTACAGAGAAACAACCAAACATGGCTGTTTTATTGATTCAACCAAGGAAGGAATCAATAGCCTATACGGCTTGATCAAATTCATTTACACACACAACTTCTGACAGTCCTGCCCATCGCTGCCAGCTAAAATCTACACTCTCTCTCCTCCTCCACTGTGGATACCGTGCCCTTGTGCCCCCCTACAGGCACGACGCCTCTGGCAAGACCTTGAAGATCTTGAGGCTAACATCATAGTCGAGAGGCTGTTTGGGGAGAATACTGTAGAGAGAGAAAAAAAGAGGGGCTTTGCTAAAAACCCACTGAATCGATTACTGAGGAATCATCTTTCTGGCCTCTCTGAAGCTGATGACTTATGGGATCTTTGGCGCTCGTTATTTCCAAGACGATTCTATTTCGGGGACGAAGACGGTAGTTGAACTTGTCACTGTAAACACACAGTCATATACCGGTCCCTACTAGAATGGGTCCCAAAATGCTTCCCTATTCCATATATATTAATTCAACTGCGCGACCAAGACACTATCCCTCTTTATAGGTGTAATGGATGTGAAACGGCTAGCTTAGTTAGCGGTGCGCGCTAAATAGCGTTTCAATCGGTGACGTCACTTGCTCTGAGACCTTGAAGTAGTAGTTCCCCTTGCTCTGCAAGGGCCGCGGCTTTTGTGGAGCGATGGTAACGATGCTTCGAGGGTGACTGTTGTTGATGTGTGCAGAGGGTCCCTGGTTCACGCCCGGGTATGGCCGAGGGGACGGTCTAAAGTTATACTGTTACATAGGCCTATTTGTAAATACAGTCGTACCTAACATTCATCATTGATATTGAATATCCTATTGTGTACATATCAGTTTACTTACCATGCATGTCTCTTCTACTACTTGTAACTTTTATTAGACTTTTGATTATATTGATATGGATATTTGTAGTGGCCCCGTTGAGTAAGCCTTTCACCACACCCTTTACTACCTATTGTAAATGGTGTACGTGACATTTTGGGCACAGACCCTAGTCTGTTACTCATCGAGGGCATAGACTCAGTGCCAGACATAAAAGCTAGGCTGGCTCGTTCACCTACGTACATATTTGGACTTTTGAAGACGGAAGAGATTGCAGCAGGCATCTTTAAAAATAAAAAACATCATTGAATGAATTAGGCCGACGTGCCAATGTGGGAATAATCCCTCTGTTAATAACAGATAGTCACAATGAGGCACGTAAAACATGTCCCAAACTCAACTCACACTTATGCAACCACACGTTAACGTGACCACACTCAGTTAGTAAACTATTTGCATTAAATGATAGATTCGGTTTGAAGGATCAACACAACTGGAAGGACTATTGACTCTTTGTGAAATTCACATCAACGGGGTTTCAAGCACAGCTGCGCCTTTGTTTTTGTTATTTCTGGGAAAAAAACACACACAGTGGTAGTGTTAGCTGTGTTACTATGGCACCAACACACAGTGGTAGTGTTAGCTGTGTTACTATGGCACCAACACACAGTGGTAGTGTTAGCTGTGTTACTATGGCACCAACACACAGTGGTAGTGTTAGCTGTGTTACTATGGCACCAACACACAGTGGTAGTGGTAGCTGTGTTACTATGGCAACAACACACAGTGGTAGTGTTAGCTGTGTTACTATGGCACCAACACACAGTGGTAGTAGTGGCTGTGTTACTATGGCACCAACACACAGTGGTAGTGTTAGCTGTGTTACTATGGCACCAACACACAGTGGTAGTGTTAGCTGTGTTACTATGGCACCAACACACAGTGGTAGTGGTAGCTGTGTTACTATGGCAACAACACACAGTGGTAGTAGTGGCTGTGTTACTATGGCACCAACACACAGTGGTAGTGGTAGCTGTGTTACTATGGCACCAACACACAGTGGTAGTGTTAGCTGTGTTACTATGGCACCAACACACAGTGGTAGTGTTAGCTGTGTTACTATGGCACCAACACACAGTGGTAGTGGTAGCTGTGTTACTATGGCACCAAACACAGTGGTAGTATTGGCTGTGTTACTATGGCACCAACACAGTGGTAGTGTTAACTGTGTTACTATGGCAACAACACACATTGGTAGTAGTGGCTGTGTTACTATGGCACCAACACACAGTGGTAGCTGTCTTACTATGGCACCAACACACAGTGGTAGTGTTAGCTGTTTTACTATGGCACCAACACACAGTGGTAGTGTTAGCTGTGTTACTATGGCAACAACACACAGTGGTAGTGGTAGTTTTGTTACTATGGCGACAACACACAGTGGTAATGGTAGCTGTGTTACTATGGCACAGACACACAGTGGTAGTGTTAGCTGTGTTACTATGGCAACAACACACAGTGGTAGTGGTAGCTATGTTACTATGGCAACAACACACAGTGGTAATGGTAGCTGTGTTACTATGGCACCAACACACAGTGGTAGTGTTAGCTGTGTTACTATGGCAACAACACACAGTGGTAGCTGTGTTACTATGGCAACAACACAGTGGTAGTAGTGGCCGTGTTACTATGGCACCGACACACAGTGGTAGTAGTAGCTGTGTTACTATAGCACCAACACACAGTGGTAGTGGTAGCTGTGTTACTATGGCAACAACACACAGTGGTAATGTTAGCTGTGTTACTATGGCAACAACACACAGTGGTAATGGTAAATGGGTAACAAAGCTGGAGGGGCAGTAAATACTGATTAACTTGACAGATTGTGACCAGTCTCAGCATGGTACCATGCATTATTCTGCATTCTATCCCCTTTCTTGGCAGTGTCCCAAATGACCCCGTATTCCCTATATAGTGGGGTCCTGGTCAACAGTTCTGCCCTGTATAGAGGATAGGGTGCATTTTGGGACACAACCATGAGTGATTTTAGGATTTGCACTCAGTTTATACAGTAGACCTCACCATGTAGTTCTGTGTCAAGAGAAATGTGAATGAAGGTGCTGATAAAGGTGCTATCGTGGAATACCTTGTCTTTGTCTTAACTGAATCTACAACTCTTTCTAAAGGAGATAAAAATGTCATTTTCAAATTTTCAATGGAGATTCCATCAACAAAACAGTCATCTGAATGATAGGCCTTTTTTTCATGGAAAGAATAAATAATAGTGAAGTTGCATTGAGTTCCCATAATAGCCAACTTCAATCAGTGTTCTGTCATTACTACATTGGTAGACCGAGCAGAGGGTTGACATTAAGAATACACAGCTATCAGAGACGGACAAACATGTTGTATATGTCTGCAGAAAGCCAAGGCATGCGAACGAGGGCAAATGATCTCTTTGCATGCAAACCCTAACCACATTTAGGCTGGGCCCGACTCACACTGCACACACAGACACCATATTTACAACTTAAACAGATGTGTTCTCGTTGCATAACCCCAGAACTCTTGACAACCAATCACGGGCTCCCATGCAGGCAGGAAATCATCCTGTAGCTCCAATCAAAAGTAACATTAAAGTAACATTCCGTTCCATTGGCCATGCCCTGTTCATTAAAATTTAACAGTATTGGTGGAAAATACAGGAATTGTTAGTGAGTCGACTTGTTGCACATCGTGTTATGTTTGGACTGGAGTGTCCAGTGGAATTCCACTGAGATGCGTGTCGGTACTCATTAACATAGAACATTCCCTCTGGCACATATTCCCTGCCCAATGTGTATTTGCTTTTGTAAGAAGAGTGTTTTTCGTAGGATCCATAACTCCAAAATGTATATGTAGCGTGGTTCGTTCTGAGTTGTGTAATTTAATGAGGACACTGCCACAACTGGAGGTCTGCTGGTTGGATTTTTATTTGTCCTGCGCACGAAGAGACAACGTACAAGATGTTAGCCCTTGGCGCAGTCACAGCTCTCAGGCACCTGCCTAACTGAATGTCAGGCAAGAGAGAACAATAGGAGGGTTAGGTAACACAGATACCCCACGATGGACCCAACCAAAATATACACATTTTTATACAATCATGTGTATTTACAATATAGATATGAAAAAGTGTTTGCACATAAAAAAACAATAGCATTAGTTATGCAGCTATAATGAAAACCCACAGGAAAACCACAAGAAAGTAGATCTCCAGGAAGAGGGTTGGACTAAAAACCCACGGGACAGTCGATCTCCAGGAAGAGGGTTGTACTGAAAACCCACAGGACGGTAGATCTCCAGGAAGAGGGTTGGACTAAAAACCCACAGGACAGTCGATCTCCAGGAAGAGGGTTGGACTGAAAACCCACACTATGGTAGATCTCCAGGAAGAGGGTTGGACTGAAAACCCACACTATGGTAGATCTCCAGGAAGAGGATTGGAATAAAAACCCACAGGACAGTCGATCTCCAGGAAGAGGTTTGGACAGAAAACCTCAGGGAGAGTAGATCTCCAGGAAGAGGGTTGGACTAAAAACCCACAGGACGGTGGATCTCCAGGAAGAAGGATGGACTAAAAACCCGCAGGCCGGTAGATCTCCAGGAAGAGGGTTGGACTAAAAACCCACAGGACGGTCGATCTCCAGGAAGAGGGTTGGACTGAAAACCCACAAGACGGTAGATCTCCAGGAAGAGGGTTGGACTGAAAACCCAACCCACAGGACGGTAGATCTCCAGGAAGACGGTTGGACTGAAAACCCACAGGATGGTAGATCTCCAGGAAGAGGGTTGGACTGAAAACCCACAGGACGGTAGATCTCCAGGAAGAGGGTTGGACTGAAAACCCACAGGACGGTAGATCTCCAAGAAGAGGGTTGGACTGAAAACCCACAGGACGGTAGATCTCCAGGAAGAGAGTTGAGCAGCCCTGGTCTAGGGGAACAACATCACACTGATAGATCACACTCATAAAACCAAGCAGCCCAACACCATGTAAAGGTGGTCTCATAAAACAAGCAGCCCAACACCATGTAAAGGTGATCTCATAAACCAAGCAGCCCAACACCATGTAAAGGTGGTCTCATAAACCAAGCAGCCCAACACCATGTAAAGGTAGTCTCATAAACCAAGCAGCCCAACACCATGTGAAGGTGGTCTCATAAACCAAGCAGCCCAACACCATGTAAATATGGTCTCATAAACCTTGACACAGGTCTTGTCAGTTCTTGTGACACTTTTGGTGTTTCAGTCACCCAGAGACTAGGCCCAACAAATTCTGTTTTGAGAACACCCTCAGATTCTCTAAAAACTGGACATTGATTCACCTCAGTAGTTCCTGCTTAGTGTTCCTTAACGAAGGACTCAATGATAGGTTAACACAACAAATTGTAACTGGGACACTTTAATTGGTTGAACCAGTCTAGACCAGTTTTATCACCATAGATCTGGAGAAAACATAGTCTATCATTATCTTCATGCTGTCTGTGTTACTAGCCTGAGTACCATGCTGTTTGTGCTATCGTGCTAACAGCTTGTCATGCCAAACAACCAGTATGCTACACTAATTATATTACTTTAATGGAGACCATAGCTCTAGTAAAAAAGAAAACAACCGTTCTTGCACACGGTCCTTATGCAAGCATTGTAACCAACCATGATAAATAACCCCAAAATAGAATGAGAGAACTGGAACCACAATGTGATATAGGCCTATAGAGACGAGCCTCATCAAAATGGCCAACCAATAACATACAGGTACTGTAATGGCAATAATAATACATGACAGCAATGCATTACTCTTACTGTAATACTAGGGACTTGATATAATCTCAGCCTCTAAGTAATACTAGGGACTTGATATAATCTCAGCCTCTAAGTAATACTAGGGACTTGATATAATCTCAGCCTCTATGTAATACTAGGGACTTGATATAATCTCAGCCTCTAAGTAATACTAGGGACTTGATATAATCTCAGCCTCTATGTAATACTAGGGACTTGATATAATCTCAGCCTCTAAGTAATACTAGGGACTTGATATAATCTCAGCCTCTAAGTAATACTAGGGACTTGATATAATCTCAGCCTCTAAGTAATACTAGGGACTTGATATAATCTCAGCCTCTAAGTAATACTAGGGACTTGATATAATCTCAGCCTCTATGTAATACTAGGGACCATATGTAATCTCAGCCTCTAAGTAATACTAGGGACTTGATGTAATCTCAGCCTCTATGTAATACTAGGGACTTGATATAATCTCAGCCTCTATGTAATACTAGGGACTTGATATAATCTCAGCCTCTATGTAATACTAGGGACTTGATATAATCTCAGCCTCTAAGTAATACTAGGGACTTGATATAATCTCAGCCTCTAAGTAATACTAGGGACTTGATATAATCTCAGCCTCTAAGTAATACTAGGGACTTGATATAATCTCAGCCTCTAAGTAATACTAGGGACTTGATATAATCTCAGCCTCTAAGTAATACTAGGGACTTGATATAATCTCAGCCTCTATGTAATACTAGGGACTTGATATAATCTCAGCCTCTAAGTAATACTAGGGACTTGATATAATCTCAGCCTCTATGTAATACTAGGGACCTGATGTAATCTCAGCCTCTATGTAATACTAGGGACCTGATATAATCTCAGCCTCTAAGTAATACTAGGGACCTGATATAATCTCAGCCTCTAAGTAATACTAGGGACCTGATGTAATCTCAGCCTCTAAGTAATACTAGGGACTTGATGTAATCTCAGCCTCTAAATAAGGCCAGGGACCTTATGTAACCTCAGCCTCTAAGTAATACTAGGGACCTGATGTAATCCCAGCCTCTAAATAAGGCCAGGGACCTGATGTAACCTCAGCCTCTAAGTAATACTAGGGACCTGATATAATCTCATCCTCTATGTAAGACTTGGGACCTGATATAATCTCATCCTCTATGTAAGACTTGGGACCTGATGTAATCTCATCCTCTATGTAATACTAGGGACCTGATGTAATCTCATCCTCTATGTTATACTAGGGACCTGATGTAAATCTCCACCTAAATAAGATGACTCATTTCATGTGTTCAGTCATATGGAAAAACAGGGTTCAGACCTGTTTGTTTACCCATCATCCTACCAGATACTGTTGCTGGACTGAGACCTGTCAGTGTCTCCATACTACCAGATACTGTTGCTGGACTGAGACCTGTCGGTGTCTCCATACTACCAGATACTGTTGCTGGACTGGACCTCGGTGAGACTGTTGCTGGACTGAGACCTGTCGGTGTATCCATTCTACCAGATACTGTTGCTGGACTGAGACCTGACGGTGTATCCATACTACCAGATACTGTTGCTGGACTGAGACCTGTCGGTGTATCCATACTACCAGATACTGTTGCTGGACTGAGACCTGTCGGTGTATCCATACTACCAGATACTGTTGCTGGACTGAGACCTGTCGGTGTATCCATACTACCAGATACTGTTGCTGGACTGAGACCTGTCGGTGTATCCATACTACCAGATACTGTTGCTGGACTGGGACTTGTTGGTTTACCCATCATGCTGTCCTAGCTGGTTATGCTGTCCTAACCTAACCTACTGTACTCACTCCTTTTCTCATTTCATGGGTGTAGCCCTCAGCTCCCAGACCAGGGCAGTAGAAAACCCACAAACCAACACAGACACGAGACAGTAACACACTAGCCGCCAATATGGCGGAAGGATTTGTTTTTTTTGGGGGACAAAGTATTTTTTTCATCTTCCAAGCTAGCTGCCCCATGGACAACCATTATTAAATAACTAGTTGTTTGAAAAGATCACATGTGCTGCTTTGGACAAAGAGTATGTTAAGAATATGTTGTAGATTTTCATTTGACCTACACAAGTAAGCTACATTTAGTTCCTCTGTTAAATTAGCATTGGTTAGATGTCCAATGTTTTCTTGCAAAAACATCATTAAGCTTCAACATGTAGGCCGATGTATAAAGCCTTTACTTTTGCATAATTTACGTCTCAAATCTTAGATAACTTAAACCCAATAGCAGTGGGTCTTGAAGCTCTTAACAACATGAGCTGTTGTTGCGAGTGGTCAATGTGTGCTAAATAGTTAATTATATATTCTTGTTACTCTCCATGTAGATTGCAATACCTTTGAGTAAGAACAACGGACAGGGAATCAACATGGCGTTTAGTGTAAACAGAAGGTTTATTGCAAATGGACATTTTACCTGTTTCATGGACACAATACAGCAACAATAACCAACGTTTATCAAAACAAAAACACACGCTAACAAGAGTTCTCCCTGTGAACGATGTACACATGGTCCAGGTTGCTTGGTTTCGTTTGGAGTAGGAATGAGACAAAGTCTTTGGTAGTTAGAAAACACAAATGTCCAATGTGGAACTGTGTTATTCCTCTTCTGGAGATAGGCACTATAGTCATGCCATTGATTCAAGTTGAGGTTGGCATCTGAACACACAGAACATGTCTGCTAGGTCAGGATCGCATTCACAGCCTTTAGAGAAAAAATCAGCTGCTCAAATTCATCTCCAGCCCACTACTCTGAACATGTTAGTAAAATGTACAGAGCTAGGCATACTGGGTAGTAGATACTTCCATCCCCATAATAAATCATTTAACTGAACAGTTACAATGCTCTTATTAACAAGTATTCCATTTTGTTCAGAATCACAAAACAAATGTGAAATAGCAGGATTTTCCCCAAAAAGCAGCACACCCCAACTGCAAAGAATACAAGTAATGATGTTCTGAATCATGATTATGTTAATCAGTTATCACCAGCGAGGGTGAGATAGAGAAGCAACAGGCCTCTCTGTCCCAGCAACAGTCCAGCATCTCCTATCACCAGAGAGGTTGAGAAAGAGAAGCAACAAGACTCTATCTCCCAGCAACAGTCCAGGATCTCCTAGAACCTCCTTCTCCTCTACTCGTTCAACTGGAGCTCCGGTTTGGTTTCCTAAAGACACGTTGCTTCTTCTTAAAGAATATTGACAGAGAATATCAGTAGATGGTGTCAGGTGGAAACAGTCACAAGATGGTTGAGATATTTTCTAACTACTCAGAGCTTGTACTATCAGCAGTTAGAAGAACTCCACATGGATTTCAGGTAGCAGGTAGCCTAGTGGTTAGAGCGTTAGGCCAGTAACTGGGAGGTTGCTGGATCAAATCCCCGAGCTGACAAGGTATAAATTCTGCCGTTCTGCTCCTGAACAAGGGAGCTAACCCACCGTTCCCCGATAGGCCGTCATTGAAAATCAGAATTTGTTCTTAACTGACTTGCCTAGTTAAATGGGGGGGGGGGTCTAGTGGAGACTAGAGGGCCATCTGTCTTGAGAAAAGATTTACTTTTTCCTTGGCTGGACCAGGAGAGGTATGGAGAGGCATCCCCAGGATCAGATCCCTGGGCCAGCCCCGTCTCTTAGCCCTCTCCCCCCTCTGTAGCAGGGGTGATAGAGAATGGCTGAAGGGTTGGCCCTCCTGGCCCCAGAAGGCAGGAGCCTCACCTCTGTCCCAATGCAAGCGTTCTCCGGCTGGCCACATGTGAGCCCTCTCGTTTAGCGCTTTTGTCTAAAGAGAAAGAGTCTAGATGTCGTAGGACGGGCTTATCTTAGCGTATAGCTTCAGCCTATAGCCGCTATTTAGAGCGTCTTTTCGTGTGCTTTTCATCAATTGTGTGTTTCATCATCTGTTCCAGACAGCTTCACTGAAGTTGGCGGCGACGATCAGTTTACAATTGGAGGTCCAAGGCAGAGTCACCTATACAGCAGAGCCAGCGCTGATGTGGCAGGACTGGTCAGGGTTATGGAGTCCCATCTGGGCCTGCTGCTGGGCCTGCTGCTGGTACTGGTTGTCCAGCCGCAGGGGGACCAGAGCGTCTGGGTCGGACGGAACCCGTTCGCGGAAGCTCTCCATCTGTTCTGGACTGGCCAGGTTCTTCAGAAGGCTGTTCTCACGTTCTAGCTGGTTGTTCTTCTCAGCCAGCTCTCTGATCTGCTCCTTGAGGATCTCCACTTCCTCCCTGACGGCATACATCAGGTGGTTCTTCACCAGATCCTAAGACAGGAGAGAAGGAAAGAGATCTACAGTTAGAGATGCCTGTTTAGAGAGAGAGAGAAAGAGAGTTTGTGCAACTCATACAAACCGACCACTAATCTATCCATGTAAGGTGACTCATAGATTAAGCTTAACCTACCGTGCCTTACAAACACTTGTAGTAACATGTAGTAACATGTAGTAAGTTGTAGAAAACATGTAGTAACATGTAGTAACATGTGGTAACAGGTAGTAACTTGAAGTAACATGTAGTAACTTGTAGTATCATGTAGGAACATGTAGTAACTTGAAGTAACATGTAGTATCTTGTAGTAAATTGTACTAACATGTAGTAAGTTGTAGTAACATGTAGTAACTTGAAGTAACATGTAGTAACGTGTAGTAACGTGTAGTAACATGTAGTAACGTGTAGTAACATGTAGTAACATGTAGTAACATGTAGTAACATGTAGTAACATGTAGTAACATGTAGTAACATGTAGTAATGTGTAGTAACATGTAGTAACAGGCCATGTGGTTACATAGACTTGTACCCATATGACCAGGATTAAGGTTTAAAAGCTGAGATGTAAACTAAATAGATAATATAGTCTTGACTGCTGTTGTGCACATCTATAGCTTCCTCCCTGTCTGACTCAGAATGCAGCAGACAGAACACAGTCCCATGCCACATCACACGTATTGAACATGCAGTACTGTAGCCACTCAAAGCTGCAGGCACATACAGACTACCATGCTTCTGCGGTACTACAATTATTCTAGTACTAGACTGAAGCCTAGTCTACTATGATTATCAACATACAGATAATGATGACTATGGGCAAAGTGCATGGATGTGGTGGGATATGGAATAGTGTTACTGGGCTACTATGAGTGATGATATGAACGATAAAGTGTATGTGGTGGGATATGGAATAGTGTTACTGGGCTACTATGAGTGATGCTATGAACGATAAAGTGTATGGTGGGATATGGAATAGTGTTACTGGGCTACTATGAGTGATGATATGAACGATAAAGTGTATGGTGGGATATGGAATAGTGTTACTGGGCTACTATGAGTGATGCTATGAACGATAAAGTGTATGGTGGGATATGGAATAGTGTTACTGGGCTACTATGAGTGATGATATGAACGATAAAGTGTATATGGTGGGATATGGAATAGTGTTACTGGGCTACTATGAGTGATGCTATGAACGATAAAGTGTATGGTGGGATATGGAATAGTGTTACTGGGCTACTATGAGTGATGCTATGAACGATAAAGTGTATAATCCTGCTGATATACATACCATTGCCTGTTCTATCTTGTTGTCAATGGCAACAACGCTAGCACCCGAGGCACTGTGGAGGAGAGAAGAAGAGACGCCATAAGTCAACATATCAAATCAGAGCATTGGATCAGAAGGAACAAACTGGGGTCCTAGTAAAGTACCGGCAGGTTATGATGTTCTCCTACAGATGCTGGCACCAGGATAACTTATTTTGAGTCTTTTGAGATTCAATTGCCACGTGATGCCATCATCACAAATGTTTACTTAATTTGTGTTTAGGCTAAACCTATTTGAGATTGGGCATGTGTATGAAAAACCAGCATGCCTGCCTACCACTGTCCTACAATTCAGGATTATTCTTTTGTTGTTGCAACCAAGCTAGATACATTGTTGCGCGCTGCAAACTTTGACATGAAATTGATTACATTGTATCGATATTGTTTCAAGATACTCCACTTTTATGCGTTTGAAAATGCACCCTTAGGAGACACGCGGCGGGTTGGAGTCAAATTGCATTACTCAAAGTCTGCACAGCAGAAGACATTTATAATACGGTATTTACAATTGTATCATAACGGATACCAGCATAACCATACTTTGCTTAATCTATTTGTAAAGGAAGAAACATGACTATGTCGAATTATAACAATTTAGATGAAATATTTGAATGAAATATATAATGCACAAATGACACATCAATAACACACAAAATGCAGAGCGGGTTTTTCTATTTACCTGTTGTCAAGTTTTACAGACACCACATCTCCTCCTACTAACGAGGAGAAGAAGGAGATGCTGAAGTTATGCAACTGATAGACAGCAACCTCCATTGGCGTTTTGAAGATCTCCGTACTCAAATTTAGCAGCAGACTCGTTTGGATAATGCTTCTCGCCACGTTTGCGATTGGTTGAGTAGATAAATCTACCTATCTAGATACAATTATAGGTTACTGTATTCAGATTAAATCACTCGACTGACTCGATTCGGTTGCTTCTGTGGTGAATTGAGTTGAGTATAGTGCGGTAGGTTAATGCCAGTGATGTGAGCCACGTTATGTTTCAGCGAATGTGTCTATTTCTGCAACCGGCGGCGCTTATAACCGAACTGTGTTCTGACGTCATCTGACGCGGGGGATAATTTATGCAAATACGCCTTATGGCATGATTTCCCCTCTGCCCCCTTATTGAACTCATACAAACACAATAAGCGCCTAGTTGACCCGGAGCGGAGACCCAATCCGTTTACACCCTGAAGAAAACAGGCATCAACAACAAAAAACGGCACAAAAAAGTGTGTGCTTGTGGGTTTTTCCCCGCGCATTTATTTTGAGTGAACGGGTTTTGGTTGCATGACATGTCATATGCAGACTAGGAATTACTGTTGGTTTGGTTGTTTTCGTTGTTGTTTTGCATCAGCTGATAATATTTTTTAAGGAAATGCTACAACGGAATTGTGTAGAATTATTATCGGCCTAGTTCATTCTATTATATTGCTCTTTTTCATTAAATTATTAATTTGTCAGGGACCACGTGCAACAGTGAAGCGAGATTATGAAACAGATAGCCTATAGAGGCAAACTAGAATCTGGATGTATTGAATGCATTAATAATGCATTATTGGTTTACAACAGGATGTCTACATAATGTTTATTGTTTTGAGTCGGTGTTATCTGCAGGTGCAATAGTAGAAGACATTGCAGTATGTTGCAAACAGACATCTTGGGGAAGCCCTTTCTCCTTAATAAGGGTACTTTTCCACACACTGCAAGGCTCTGGTAATTTTCCTTCCTCTCCTCTAGAGCTCTGCTACCACCTGCTGGCGAGAGTTGAAATTTAACTTCTTCAGAAATAACATTTTACAGGCGTCGTATCTTTGGAGAACTCATAACTAGTCTACTTGGTGAGCATTTAGGATTTTGATGCACGGAATTTAAAAAATATTATAATTAATTTGTAATATGTAATGTGGTTTTGTTGTCCTAAAAGATCCTCACTATCAGGCAAGAGTTTCAGCATAAGGACATCTTATAGGGGTCAATACTGTCATCCATAGATAACCCTACCTAGTTACAAGCACCATCACAGCTGCCTTGTTGCTATGTGCTGTCACTGTATAGCAACACAGTTATAACTTGAACACCTCCGACACCCCTTTCGTGTCGCTATTTTAGCTCATATAAGAAAAGTTATTTTGTGAGGAAAGAATTCATTATTCATTAACCCATCGGATCCAATTAGCAAGGTGAGACTCCAGTTTGGTCTGGACACGAACCAGATCTCACAGAGCCTTGTTGAATGTATTAGTATCAATAGTACTTGTCACTTGTGATTTTACACTGTGCTGTGGAGCTGCCAGGCAGGGCTGTAGCAAGTGGCTAGACTGCAACCCAAGAGGCACCCTGTTCCCCATTTAGTGCACTACTTTTGACCTAGGGTCCATAGGGTAGTGCACTACTTTGGACCTGGGGTCCATAGGGTAGTGCACTACTTTGGACCTGGGGCCCATAGGGTAGTGCACTACTTTGGACCTGGGGCCCATAGAGTAGTGCACTACTTTGGACAAGGGCCCATAGGGTAGTGCACTATTTTGGACCTGGGGTCCATAGGGTAGTGCACTACTTTGGACTAGGGCCCATACGGTAGTGCACTACTTTGGACCTGGGGCCCATAGGGTAGTGCACTACTTTGGACTAGGGCCCATAGGGTAGTGCACTACTTTGGACCTGGGGCCCATAGGGTAGTGCACTACTTTGGACAAGGGCCCATAGGGTAGTGCACTACTTTGGACCTGGGGCCCAAAGAGTAGTGCATAGGGAGTAAAGTGCCAGTTGGGAAGAGTATTACACCTATTGTTTCTGGTTGGAAAATCTCTGGGTGTTAGTCACAGTGGTCATGGCTTAGTACTTTTCAAAAAAGTGTATTGTACTGTTTCCTATCTAAATACTGGGGGGAGAGAGAGAGAGAGAGAGAGAGAGAGAGAGAGAGAGAGAGAGAGAGAGAGAGGACGAGGAGGGGGAGAGAGACAGAGAGAGAGAGAGAGAGAGAGAGAGAGAGAGAGAGAGAGAGAGAGAGGGGGACGAGAGAGAGAGAGAGAGAGGGGACGTGGAGAGAGAGAGAGAGAGAGAGAGAGAGAGAGAGAGAGAGAGAGAGAGAGAGAGAGAGAGAGAGAGAGAGAGAGAGAGAGAGACAGGGAGAGAGAGAGACAGGGGAGGGGGAGAGAGAGGGGGGAGAGGAGAGGGGAGGGACATGGAGAAAGATAGAGAGAGAGAGAGAGAGAGAGAGAGAGAGAGAGACAGAGAGAGACAGAGACAGAGACAGAGACAGAGAGAGAGAGAAGTACCACTAACCATGACAATGTCAACAAAGTACTGGTATTTGAACAACAATGTTTGGCCATGTTATATTAACCCGAGTCCTCCTACTGTTCATTTTCTCCTCAGCCATACTACCCTCAGTCCTCTTATCGTTTATATGCTATAAGGGAAACTGTCAGCCAGTGTCCATTGAGCTAAGTGTGCTCCAGCCTAAAGGGTCCAGCAGGATATATGACTCATTTACAGTCCCGCAAATGGAACCATATTCCCCCCATAATGCACTATTTATGACCAGGGCACAAAGCACTCTGGTCATAAATAGAGAACTTTACAGGGAAAAGGGTGCCATTTGGTACACACCCTGGATCTATGAGTCATGATACAACCAATTAGGCATTGAACCAGACTTTCCATCAGATGTCCTGGTCTGAGAGCCAAACAAAACACATTCTAACAGATTTACTCTCTCTGTATCTCTCATCTGGATCCCCATGGTGACCTCCAGAGGCACATGGCTTTGGATCTCCATGGTGACCTCCAGAGGCACATGGCTTTGGATCCCCATGGTGACCTCCAGAGGCACATGGCTTTGGATCCCCATGGTGACCTCCAGAGGCACATGGCTTTGGATCTCCATGGTGATCTCCAGAGGCACATGGCTTTGGATCCCCATGGTGACCTCCAGAGGCACATGGCTTTGGATCCCCATGGTGACCTCCAGAGGCACATGGCTTTGGATCTCCATGGTGATCTCCAGAGGCACATGGCTTTGGATCCCCATGGTGACCTCCAGAGGCACATGGCTTTGGATCCCCATGGTGACCTCCAGAGGCACATGGCTTTGGATCCCCATGGTGACCTCCAGAGGCACATGGCTTTGGATCTCCATGGTGATCTCCAGAGGCACATGGCTTTGGATCCCCATGGTGACCTCCAGAGGCACATGGCTTTGGATCCCCATGGTGACCTCCTGAGGCACATGGCTTTGGATCCCCATGGTGACCTCCTGAGGCACATGGCTTTGGATCCCCATGGTGATCTCCAGAGGCACATGGCTTTGGATCCCCATGGTGACCTCCAGAGGCACATGGCTTTGGATCTCCATGGTGACCTCCAGAGGCACATGGCTTTGGATCTCCATGGTGATCTCCAGAGGCCCGAGGCTTTGGATCCCCATGGTGACCAGAGGCCCAAGGCTTTGGATCCCCATGGTGAACTCCAGAGGCCCAAGGCTTTGGATCCCCATGGTGACCTCCTGAGGCCAAAGGCTTTGGATCCCCATGGTGACCTCCAGAGGCCAAAGGCTTTGGATCCCCATAGTGACCTCCTGAGGCACATGGCTTTGGCTCTCCATGGTGACCAGAGGCCCAAGGCTTTGGATCCCCATGGTGACCAGAGGCCCAAGGCTTTGGATCCCCATGGTGACCTCCAGAGGCCCACAGCTTTGCGATCCCCATGGTGACCTCCAGAGGCCCAAGGCTTTGGATCCCCATGGTGACCTCCAGAGGCCCAAGGCTTTGGCATTGTACTTCCCTAATTACTACACTACTTTTTCCCAGCACAGGGCTTTGTTCAAAAGTAGTGCACTGTTATATTTAGGATGTAGTCTACAGTATGTATTCACCTCTGTAGCCCAGAGGGAATTAGGAGTTTTAAATTATGTGCATAATAGACAGACAGACCATTCGATAAACAGACAGACCTATTCCCAGGTCCATTGACTGACAACACATCCTCATTTACTGCAACTACCTGGGGAATAGTTACAGGGGAGAGGAGGGGGGATGAATGAGCCAATTGGAAGCTAGGGATGATTAGGTGGCCATGATGGCATGAGGATCAGATTGGGGATTTATCCAGGAACACCAGGGTTAACACCCCTACTCTTACGATAAGTGCCATGAGATCTTTAGTGACCACAGAGTCAGGACACCCGTTTAACGTCCCGTCCGAAAGACGGCACCCTACACAGGGCAATGTCCCCAATCACTGCCCTGGGGCATTGGAATATTATACTTTATTTTAGGCCAGAGGAAAGAGCACCTCCTACATGTCCTCCAACACCACTTCCAGCAGCACCTGGTCTCCCATCCAGGGACCGACCAGAACCAACCCTGCTTAGCTTCAGGGGCCAGCCATCAGTGGGATACAGGGTGGTAATGCTGCTGACGCTAAGCCTCTACGATGCAGAGAATAGCAGTGGGATACAGGGTGGTAATGCTGCTGACGCTAAGCCTCTACGATGCAGAGAATAGCAGTGGGATATAGGGTGGTAATGCTGCTGACGCTAAGCCTCTACGATGCAGAGAATAGCAGTGGGATGCAGGGTGGTAATGCTGCTGACGCTAAGCCTCCACGATGCAGAGAATAGCATAAATGCATGGACTGACAAGTGGGAGTGAGACATACAATGAAAACCAAATCACAAGCCATCAGTTTGTCACTCAGAGAAGAGGGGAGATGTCTCTGACAGACTCTTCTTCTCTGTAAAAACAATGAGTGTTCTTCACCCATAGACAATGGATCCACTGTCCTACTGGCAACAAAACAAGGGTCTAAGAAAGAATGATAATGACAGTTGTTCCCGTATCAAACAGAATGATTCAGTATTTTATATACAGACGTAAGTATTTTACTACAACATACATCCAGACTTCCAGACCAATTTGATTAAATGTTACAGAGGAGTATAACTTCCCCAGTGTTTATTAACCTGTTACAAATCAACCAAATGTCAACCTGCCCTACTATTCCTGCCAGTCCCTGTACCTCCTCAACAAACCAACCAATCACCTTTCTCTTGACAACGTAATGACAACATTCAACCATCCACACACATGTTCCTGAACACCCTCCGACCACGCTCTGAAAACGCTCCGAACACATGCAAAACGTGCTCCGACCACCACTTACCGCCGATACCCCCTCTGGGACAGACTAGGTGAGTAGGGGGGTTGGTAGTGGTAGTTCATGGCTCTCGCAACGCTGCTCAGACGTCTCTGTGTCTGCAGTGGGGCTGGGACGGCAGCAGGCGGCTCGGCTAGTCGCTGGATGGTTTGCTGGGCTGGCCCAGGGGATGGGAGAGGTGGTCTGCTTCTGGCCTGGCGAGGGAGTGGGACAACGCAGGGATGCGACCAACAGGCTCCCATTCCAACGACCAACAAACGAATGAGAGGATAGTGGAGAGATGCTTTCACTGTTCTGTTATTCACTGTTGTTTCTGTTTCTTCAGCGATCTCTCTCTCTCTCTCTCAAAACACAAAGAGAAAAACTGACGAGGATACCTCTGGAGGTGGGCCAAGGCCTACGCACAACGCAGCACATAGTGGCATTCGTCATGTGATTTTCCAAGGCCGTATTAGGCCCATACCATCGGCAACCATTGTCACTCAACAGCTGTCCATGCACAGAATATGAACCTCATTCACAAACGAGGGGGGAAATTCTTTAAATTGAAACATTTCTCAATTGATTACTGATGGAATCATTCCGGAATCTCATCCATAATAAGACACTAGTCATCCATTGTCCTGTGACATGGAACACGAAGTCAACCTCTTATCGTCTTACCTACGGTATGTTCTTATGTCAAAACGAAAAAAACAAATGAGTCAATCCAGTTAATTTGGCAGTCTTTTGTACCTGGGCAAAATGCTAACATAAATATTGAGAAATATATAGTGTACTGTAGACCTGTTACAGTCGTTGTTCACATTTAAAACAAGTTGAAGCAGGATATCATGTTGAAAACAAAAGGCATCACATTACATAAGGTTTGAAGATGAAACGTGTCCAGTATTAGTCCATAGAGTAGCTGTAGAAACCACTGACTGAGATGTTGCAAGTCAACAAGACTTTCATTTCATACCTAGTGTCACGCCCTGACCTTTATAGTTCTCTTTATTTTCTTTATTATGTTGGTTAGGTCAGGGTGTGACAAGGGGTGGTTTGTTGTGTTTTTCCCTGTCTAGGGTTTTTGTATGTTTATGGTGTTGTAAACTTGTCTAGGTGTTTTTATGTCTATGGTTGCCTAGATAGGTTCTCAATTAGAGGCAGCTGTTCATCGTTGTCTCTGATTGGGAACCATATTTAGGCAGCCATATTCCTTGGGTAATTTGTGGGTGATTGTCTATGTATTAGTTGTCTGTGTCTGCACTTATTCTGTATAGCGTCACGTTTTTGTAAGTTTGTTGAAGTGTTCTTCGTTTCATTAAAATAGAAGATGTATTCATATGTATATACTGTACTCGATACCATCTACTGTATGCTGCTCTGTACCATCACTCATTCATATATCCTTATGTACATATTCCTTATCCCCTTACACTGTGTATAAGACAGTAGTTTTGGAATTGTTAGTTAGATTACTTGTTGGTTATCACTGCATTGTCGGAACTAGAAGCACAAGCATTTCGCTACACTCGCATTAACATCTGCTAACCATGTGTATGTGACAAATAAAATTGGATTTGATTGGATTTTTTTATTTTTGTATTCACATCCCACCGCGCCTTGGTCTCATCGCTATAACGAACGTGACACCTGGCTAGATAGAGATTTGACACATCACTCTGAATGATGATGATCCCACATTGTGATCCCACAAAGCCAACACAATGCAGACTAATTAAACAGACATAGATACAGATATGTCCTGACACGGTGGGAACACAGAGACAGATCAATGCTAACACCCTGAAACCAGCCAATCTCATCTCCCTGTTAAATCCTTCTCTCTGTCGCTGGTCCGTCAATACGGCTGGGAACAGTCCTTGTAATTTGTCCTCTAAACTCTACGAATGTATGCCAAATGGCACCCTATTCCCTATATAGTGCACTTCTTTTGACCAGAGTCCTATGGAAGATGTCCAAAAGTAGTGACACTATATAGAGAATAGGGAGCCATTTGGGACGCAAAACCACTGTCAACTCCCTGGTAAATTCTACCAGGACGTCAGGGCAGAACACTGGAGGTCTGGGCAGAACACTGGAGGTCTGGGCAGAACACTGGAGGTCTGGGCAGAACACTGGAGGTCTGGGCAGAACACTGGAGGTCTGGGCAGAACACTGGAGGTCTGGGCAGAACACTGGAGGTCTGGGCAGCTCAATGACAGCTGATCCTGCTCCCTTTGTAGAAACCATGGAATTAGAATCAATTCCGAATTCGAATAGAATGAGAAGTCGTTTCTACGATGAGTTCTAGAGCCCTTCTCAGAGACAGGGCCATAATGAGGAGTATTAGTTGATAAGAGAGAGGCATTAAACACGAAGAGACTGTCACCACCAGAGGGAGTCTGATTACCAACTAGGACATACAGCATCTTTCATGGGAGTGGACCCATCCTGATATCTGTAGACGTTAGTAGATATTATCTAATAGATAACCTTTCTAAGAACTGGGAAACATCGAGGCCATTCAAATTCCATGGTTCACTTGGGCAGATGGCCAGGTGTAGCCTACTCAACGCGGCCACACAAGGTGATTCTTCATCTGCTTGCCAAAGTGGCAACCTATTCCCTATATAGTGCACTACTTTTGACCATGGCCTATAGGTCTCTGGTGAAAAATAGAGCACTATGTAGGGAATAGGGTGCCACTTGGCCTGCAGGTCACATGTCTGATGACCTATATGCGACTAACTAACATTTATATTGTGCTGCTGGAGGCCCAGAGATCAATGAGCCTTACAGAAAAAACACATCTATTATTCTGTTTCTGTTGCGCCCACGCCACTCTTTTACTGTCACGTCATTATGTAGTCAGGTCTCCTCTGCAGCTCTCGTCTCCTCACACCATCCATGTGTTACCCTGTTATCTGGTGCCACTGAAGAGACGCTTATATAAATTTGATTAAATTTGATTTATATAAGTCGGCTAGTTGAATAATAATAATTTGTATCCTATGAGACAGTATTGATAACTAACATGGTCCCTATGAGACAGTATTGAATAAATGAGACAATAATTAACATGGTTCCTATGAGACAGTATTGATAACTAACATCCTATGAGACCTATGAGTATTGATAACTAACATGGTTCCCTATGAGACAGTATTGATAACTAACATGGTCCCTATGAGACAGTATTGATAACTAACATGGTCCCTATGAGACAGTATTGATAACTAACATGGTTCGTATCCTATGAGACAGTATTGATAACTAACATGGTTCCTATGAGACAGTATTGATAACTAACATGGTTCCTATGAGACAGTATTGATAACTAACATGGTCCCTATGAGACAGTATTGATAACTAACATGGTCCCTATGAGACAGTATTGATAACTAACATGGTCCCTATGAGACAGTATTGATAACTAACATGGTTCCTATGAGACAGTATTGATAACTAACATGGTCCCTATGAGACAGTATTGATAACTAACATGGTCCCTATGAGACAGTATTGATAACTAACATGGTCCCTATGAGACAGTATTGATAACTAACATGTATTGATAACTAACCTATGAGACAGTATTGATAACTAACATGGTTCCTATGAGACAGTATTGATAACTAACATGTATTGTAACATGGTTCCTATGAGACAGTATTGATAACTAACATGGTCCCTATGAGACAGTATTGATAACTAACATGGTTCCTATGAGACAGTATTGATAACTAACATGGTCCCTATGAGACAGTATTGATAATTAACATGGTTCCTATGAGACAGTATTGATAACTAACATGGTTCGTGCCCTATGAGATAATAATGTATTTACAGGTGTTGTCTTTCAAATTGCTATTTCAGTCATTTGATTGAGTTGTTTTGCTTGTCTACAACATCTACAACATCTACCACTGGGAATGAATTACAACTTTATCTTCCTAGTTTGTTTTCTAAATTAAAAAAGATAAACATTGGAGTCACTCTCCTCTACATTGACAGTGGAGTCACTCTCCTATTCATTTACAGTGGAGTCACTCTCCTAAACATGGACAGTGGAGTCACTCCCCTCTACATTGACAGTGGAGTCACTCTCCTAAACATGGACAGTGGAGTCACTCTCCTAAACATGGACAGTGGAGTCACTCTCCTATACATGGACAGTGGAGTCATTGATCCATTGACAGTGGAGTCACTCTCTAAACATTGAAACATTGACATTGTGGAGTCACTCTCCTAAACATGGACAGTGGATTGACATTGTGGAGTCACTCTCCTAAACATGGACAGTGGAGTCACTCTCCATCTACATTGACAGTGGAGTCACTCTCCTCTACATGGACAGTGGAGTCACTCTCCGAAACATGGACAGTGGAGTCACTCTCATCTACATTGACCGTGGAGTCACTCTCCGAAACATTGACAGTGGAGTCACTCTCCTCTACATTGACAGTGGAGTCACTCCCCTCTACATCGACAGTGGAGTCACTCTCCTCTACATTGACCGTGGAGTCACTCTCCTCTACATTGACAGTGGAGTCACTCTCCGAAACATGGACAGTGGAATCACTCTCATCTACATTGACAGTGGAGTCACTCTCCTCTACATTGACAGTGGAGTCACTCCCCTCTACATTGACAGTGGAGTCACTCTCCTCTACATTGACAGTGGAGTCACTCTCCTAATTGACAGTGGAGGACAGTGGAGTCACTCTCCTATTCATTGACAGTGGAGTCACTCTCCTATTCATTGAAAGTGGAGTCACTCTACTAAACATTGACAGCGGTGTCGTGCAAAGCATGACAACTGGATCTGAAAACATGAAAAGCTGAAATGTAATGGCCTTCAGCCTTCCTCAACAGGAAGCGTCTTCGTGGTGTTCTGAATGAAAGACAAGAGCTGCCTTGAGTTGAGTCATGTACCAGAACAACAAGGCTTACAGAGGTCAAAGACACCCGTTTGTGTTTGTCTGTTCACACACAGTACAGATTTACCTCAGATGTGGACGTCTTCTCTGAACACGAGGCTTCACAAGTGCTGACATCATAGTGAGTGGTACAAAGTGTGCTAAGACCATCAAGACCTGTCTCTCTACCGGTCCCTCTCTACTCTATACCGATCCCTCTCTACTCTATACCGGTCCCTCTCTACTCTATACCGGTCCCTCTCTACTCTATACCGGTCCCTCTCTACTCTATATTGGTCCCTCTCTACTCTATACCGGTCCCTCTCCACTCTATACCGGTCCCTCTCTACTCTATACCGGTCCCTCTCTACTCTATACCGGTCCCTCTCTACTCTATACCGGTCCCTCTCTACTCTATACCGGTCCCTCTCTACTCTATACCGGTCCCTCTCTACTCTATACCGGTCCCTCTCTACTCTATACAGATCCCTCTCTACTCTATACAGATCCGGTCTCTACTCTATACCGGTCCCTCTCTACCGGTCCCTCTCTACCGATCCCTCTCTACTCTATACCGGTCCCTCTCTACTCTATACCGGATCCCGGTCCTCTACTCTATACCGGTCCCTCTCTACTCTATACCGATTCCTCTCTACTCTATACCGATCCCTCTCTACTCTATACCGGTCCCTCCCTCTACTCTATACCGGTCCCTCTCTACTCTATCTATACTCCGGTCCCTTACTCTATACCGGTCCTCTCTACTCTATCTGGTCCCTCTCTACTCTATACCGGTCCCTCTACTCTACTCTACTCTACCGGTCCCTCTCTACTCTATACCGGTCCCTCTCTACTCTATACCGGTCCCTCTCTACTCTATACCGGTCCCTCTCTACTCTATACCCGTCCCTCTCTACTCTATACGGTCCGTCCCTCTCTACTCTATACCTATACCGGTCCTCTCTACTCTATACCGGTCCCTCTCTACTCTATACCGGTCCTCTCTACTCTATACCGGTCCTCTCTACTCTATACTGGTCCCTCTCTACTCTATACTGATCCCTCTCTACTCTATACCGGTCCCTCTCTACTCTATACTCTATACCGGTCCCTCTCTACTCTATACCGGTCCCTCTCTACTCTATACCGGTCCCTCTCTACTCTATACCGATCCTGGTCTCTACTCTATACCGGTCCCTCTCTACTCTATCCCTGGTCTCTCTCTACTCTATACCGGTCCCTCTCTACTCTATACCGGTCCCTCTCTACTCTATACTGGTCTCTCTCTACTCTATACCGGTCCCTCTCTACTCTATACCGGTCCCTCTCTACTCTATACCGGTCCCTCTCTACTCTATACCGGTCCCTCTCTACTCTATACCGGTCCCTCTCTACTCTATACCGGTCCCTCTCTACTCTATACTGGCTCTTTGTTGCATTTGTTTTCAGAGTTGGTGTATATTTTGTAAAGTACACTGCAACGTTATAACAATCAATGAACCACCTCTGTTTCATTAATTTTGAGAAAAAACGAACACCCTATTCCACCAGACCCCAGTAGCCTGCAGATGTGAGGTTGTGCCCGCTGTCCTTCCATCCTACCCTCTAGTAGGGTGTCTCTCTTAACAGCTGTGTGACCTTTGACATGACGACTAGGACAGGGCAGGACTGAGACTGGAGGATCCCCATCTGTCTGTCTCTTTTAGTCAGCAGAAGATCTAGATCAAACCGTCTGACAAAGACAAAAAAACTATTCATCAATGTCAGTGTAGTGTCTGGCTGGAACAATCCCAGGGTTTCCCCTTGGCACTGACTGGCTCATGTGTCATCACTACAACCTTACCACAGGAGGCTGCTGAGGGGAGAATGGCTTATAATAAGGGAGCCACTACAATCTCACAATCGGGCCAATAAAATTCATGAATCTGTCCCATTCTAGCAAGTTCCAATCTACCTCTGTGTCCTGTAATAAGTTACGTGACATCTTATTATCTGGGATAAACACCACCTCAGGTCACGACAGATTGGACGCTAAGCTGGCTAAAGAAATGGTTGATTTCATTATCACACCTCAACCACATTTTCAATCTATCATTTGCAAAGGGCATTGTGTCCTATGAACTAAAAATGGGCAAAAGTTTTCCAATTCATAAAGTTTTTATTTTTTTTGTAATTACCAATTTTGCCGTCTACCTCGACCATTTTAGAGAAGCTTGCATATAACAGATTAATAAAATATCAAACATCAGTATGGCTTCATTAAAATTTAACTCTACTTATTTAATTGACGAAATACATAAGGAAAATGATCGCATTCAGTATTTTTTCTGGATCTCTCAAAAGCATTCGGGAGATTAAGTGTGGTGTGCCGCAGGGATCAATTCTTGGTCCCCTATTATTTCTGATCTATTTAAATGCTCTGCCTAAAGCATCCAAAGTGCTCTCCCAGATCTCACAGAGACCTCAATTATCATATTAATATTGTTCATGATAAACTGCAATATCTCCAAGTGATTTAAAATCAACAAATTGTAATTGAATGTATTATTTGGTCCAAGAACAGAGAATCCAATCCAGACTATATAGGGGTCCATATTGATAATATACATTTTGATTAGGGAAAGGGAAAGGGGGGATACCTAGTCAGTTGTAAAACTGAATGAACATCCACGTCTTTGGTGGGTTAACTGCTTTGCTCAGTGGCAGTACGACAGATTTTTATCTTGATAGCTCAGGGATTCGATCCAGCAAACTTTCGGTTACTGGCCCAACGCTCTAAGCCTGTACAACATACTTTCTTGGTGAATCCAATCCAGACTATATAGGAGTCCATATGAATAATATCCAAGTTTATCAAGCCTGTACAACACACTTTCTTGGTCTTTTTATTGATGATAAATTGTCATGGAAACCACACATAACGATAATAACCTCTAAGATCACGAAAAATAATCACAGCTTCTGTAACATTACATGGACCAGGACATAACATACCAAACTACTATCAATCTATCGCCTGCAGAAACCATCAGTAATAATAATATCATCTGGTGGATTAAGAGACCATTCAGCAGTTACTTTTCAAACAGTTGTTAAATTTGTTTACAGCTCTTTAAATCAATTATTACAATCTTTCTTCAAAAACAACTATTTCACAACCACATATGAATTCCATAACTACTCAATAAGAAACAGACAACAGCTACGCCCGCACACATTCAACAACAACCACTTCTCAATTCAATCACCTACAGAGGCCCTATGATCTGGAACTCACTCCCTTCCTGGTTTTGCCAAACTCTCCCCATCATTGTTTCAAACATGTTGGAACTGTCCATTACAGCTCTACACCCCCAGTTGTAACTGTCCATTACAGCTCTTCACCCCCAGTTGTAACTGTCCATTACAGCTCTTCACCCCCAGTTGTAACTGTCCATTACAGCTCTTCACCCCCAGTTGTAACTGTCCATTACAGCTCTTCACCCCCAGTTGTAACTGTCCATTACAGCTCTTCACCCCCAGTTGTAACTGTCCATTACAGCTCTACACCCCCAGTTGTAACTGTCCATTACAGCTCTACACCCCCAGTTGTAACTGTCCATTACAGCTCTTCAGCCCACCCCCAGTTGTAACTGTCCATTACAGCTCTTCACCCCCAGTTGTAACTGTCCATTACAGCTCTACACCCCCAGTTGTAACTGTCCATTACAGCTCTACACCACCAGTTGTAACTGTCCATTACAGCTCTTCACCCCCAGTTGTAACTGTCCATTACAGCTCTACACCCCCAGTTGTAACTGTCCATTACAGCTCTTCACCCCCAGTTGTAACTGTCCATTACAGCTCTTCACCCCCAGTTATAACTGTCCATTACAGCTCTACACCTCCATTTTATTTTATATGACCTCTTTTACCAGACTTTATTTTCCCTAACAATAAATGTATCAACCCCTACAAAAGGATGCGTTATTCATTATCCACGTAATAATCAACATTTCCTGTTGCTGCAGGATTCTTTTCCTGCCCTAGAAAACTTTCTCAAATGAATATGCTACATCTGTAGTGCACTATATAGGGAATAAAGTGCCATTTCGGAGACATACAATATACTGTAGCTGCTATGATTGTCATTGTCTTTTCCCTACCAACTGAGAGCATTTGTCCCCAAGGTGAAACAGAAACCATGGACTGGAGGGAGCCCAAACGACAAATGAGCTCAATGAGATTTAAATCATATTACCATCCGTCTACAGTACCACAATGATTATAATAATTGCAACAAATTGAGTCAGTCCTTTCTCGATCCAATGTGGACGTGTTCCGATTAACAAGGAAGTCACCGTAGTTGATGATGACATTTTTACTGTGACCCAAACAGCACACTATTCCCTATATAGTACACTACTTTTCTCCAGGGCCCATAGGACACTGGTCAAAAGTAGTGCACTAAACAGGGAATAGACTTCCATTTGGGAAATTTTATCAGCAAAATTGAATTGTGGGTTTTATCTGCATCAATTTCTCTTTTACAAATGTAATTGTCTGGCAGTAAATTAGGTAAAGAGCTTCATCATAGGATGAGATTCAATGAGATGGTTTCACTTCTGGTAGCAGAGGAATAATAGCTACCGTAGTAAGTGGAATGAAATAGCCATTTTCTGGTGTAGACATATTTGGTAATCTTCAGTCTTACTGTATAGCCAGTCCAAGGCACAAAGGGTTCTCAGCGTGGGAGTACTTGATCAGGTTCCCTCCTAGTCAATGTAGGCTTCTTCATTCTGATCTAAAAAGGCAAAACTGGTCCTAGATCAGTACTCCTACTCTGAGACACTATGAATAATTTTGTGACGCCTCTGCTGGTTTGGTAAATGTTTTTCACATGGTTTGCTTTCACTGTAAAGTATTTTTGAAATATGACAAAGCAGCTGGATTAACAAGAAGTTAATATTTTAAACAATGTATGACACTTGTATTTTCATGAATGTTTAATATTACGATTTTTGTATTTTGAATTTCGCGCTCTGCAATTTCACCGGATGTCGTCGAGGTGTGCCGCTAGCGGGACATCTAGCCCAAAGAGGTTTTAAGCATATCCCAGTTTAGGTACACAGTACAAACTCTGAAGATAAATTGGGGGCAATTATTTCACATATGGTGTCCAGGGCACAGCTGGGGGCTGAGGGGGGTCTATAACAAGTGGACACAGTGAGATGACAGAACTCTGCAGGCTATCTCTGTAGCAGATTGCAACTCCACCCCCTTCGGCAGTTCTATCGTCGTGGAAGTTGGATTCAGACACGGCTAGGACATCAGGGTTAGCAGAGTGTGCTAAAGCAGTGAGTAAAACACACTTAGGGAGGAGGTTTCTGATGTTAACAAGCATGAAACCAAGGCTTTTACGGTTACAGAAGTCAACAAATGATAGCGCCTGGGGAATTGGAGTGGAACTGGGGCTTTGGGGCCTGGGTTAACCTGTACATCACCAGAGGAACAGAGGAGGAGTAGGATAAGGGTACTTCTAATGGCTATAAGAACTGGTTGTCTCGTGATTTGGGGACAGAGAATAAAAGAAGCAGATTTCTGGGCGTGGTAGAATAGATTCAAGGCATAATGTACAGACAAGGGTATGGTAGGATGTGAGTACAGTGGAGGTAAACCTAGGTGTTGAGTGACAATGAGAGAGGTTTCTTCTCTGGAGGAACAAGTTATGTCAGGTGAGGTCTCCACATGTGTGTGGGGTGGGACGAAAGAGCTATCTAAGGCATTTTGAGCAGGACTGAAGGCTGTAGAGTTAAATAAAACAGTAAAATCTAGCCAAGACAGCAGTAGCCAAGGCATATTGACATTAGAGAGAGGCGGTGTCACAGGTGTCACAGGTGTTGATCAGGAGAGCTAAGACAACAACGGGTAAATGGCAATGAATGGGCAGAGCGGGTCAGTTAGGTACATACAGGACCTGAGTTCGAGGCTGGGGCCGACAGATAAACTAAAGGCGGTACAGTGCTATTGAAACAGTCCAGGGGGCGTCAGCTGTGTAGCCGAGTGATCATAGGGTCAAAAGAGCAGCAATAGGTGAGTCAGGGTGCTGTTCAGCAGCCACGCTAGGAGAGCAGGGGACGCAGCGTTCAGAAAAGCTAGCGGGCCGGGGCTAGTAGATGGTTCTTCAGCAACATCGTAACAGAATAGCCTGTTGAGACCACATCGGGGGATCACATCGGCAGTCCAGTCGCGATGGATCGGCGGGTTTCCGTGTCGACAATAAAGGGTCCATGCCAATTGGCGAAGGAGGTATTGTAGCCCTAGAATTAGCTGGTATATGGGCCTAGCTCAAGGCTAACTCAAGGCTAGCTGGTGCTTGCTTCGGGCCTAGCTCGAGGCTAGCTCAAGGCTAGCTGGTGCTTGCTTTACGACTGAGGCGGTAGCTAACAGTAGCCACTCGTTTACCGCCAGCTAGCTGTGTTGATCCGGAGTAATGATCCAGAGAGGCAGGAATCCGGCGTGGTAGAGAGAAGCAGTCCGATGTGCTCTGGGTAAATATCGCGCTGTGCAGACTGGCAGCTAAGGCTGGCTGATAACGGGGATAAAAAGGCGAGCACCGCGAGTCGTGGCTAACAAAGACTAGTAGCTAGTTAGCTTGACTAGCTCCTGATGGAAGTTCCAGTTATAAGGAATAAAAATAGCAGATCCGTACCACATTGGGTGAGGCGGGATGCAGGAAAGAATATTTCATTCGTAGATAGAAAGTGGGATTAAGATATATATGAAAAAGACCGCCTATTTACACTGGATAAGACAAAGACGGATATACACGTCCAACTGCAGCGCCGTCTTGGATTCTACCACTATTCCCTATTTAGTGCACTACCTTGGACCAAAGCCCCATAGGCACTGGTCAAAAGTAGTGCACTGTGTAGGGAATAGGGTATAATGTGAGACGCATCTAGTCACAACTGTTCCAGATGTGCCTGATTCCTCCATGTGCTGTGGAAGTGGTTCCGTTAACCATACTAACTCATTAATAATGTATTGTTTTCTACAGAGAACCCCAAATCTGTCTGTGTGTGTTATTCACGGCTGGCTGGTCATAGCTAGGCCGGAGACGATCAATGCTTCCAATTACACAACAGTCTCCCATAACGATGGGGGAGGTGTGTGTGTGTGTGTGTGTGTGTGTGTGTGTGTGTGTGTGTGTGTGTGTGTGTGTGTGTGTGTGTGTGTGTGTGTGTGTGTGTGTGTGTGTGTGTGTGTGTGTGTGTGTGTGTGTGTGTGTGTGTGTGTGTGTGTGTGTGATGGGGGAATAACAGAGCAAAGCGAGGACTCTGTCACGGAAGGCTTATATTCCAAGTCCATCTGCAGTGGGGAGGGGAGTGGGGTGCAGGGCAGTGTCGAAAAAGAGAGGCACTCACACCAATTTACTGCCTGACTGCCACAGATCCACTTCCTCCTAACACTGCACAGGCTGATGAAACATATAAATGGACTTTACATAAGGCTCTGCAGTGCTTTAAGTCTCACTGACGACTGACTGCGTCAGCTCTGCCACTCTCTCTTTTCAGCTAATATCTATGTCATCTGTGAAAGAGGGCTCTGTCCTCACCAACTGTGAAAGAGGCCTCTGTCCTCACCAACTGTGACAGGCCTCTGTCCTCACCAACTGTGAAAGAGGCCTCTGTCCTCACCAACTGTGAAAGAGGCCTCTGTCCTCACCAACTGTGAAAGAGCCTCTGTCCTCACCAACTGTGACAGAGGCCTCTGTCCTCACCAACTGTGAAAGAGGCCTCTGTCCTCACCAACTGTGAAAGAGGCCTCTGTCCTCACCAACTGTGAAAGAGGCCTCTGTCCTCACCAACTGTGAAAGAGCCTCTGTCCTCACCAACTGTGAAAGAGCCTCTGTCCTCACCAACTGTGGCAGAGGCCTCTGTCCTCACCAACTGTGGCAGACTGGGAAACACTCTATTTAAATGTAGCCATGAGGCATCAAGTCACCACTAACAACTGTTCAAGAGTGGAGAGTTCTCCTTTACTTTACAGTACAGTCTCACATTCTCCTTTACTTTACTGTACAGTCTCACATTCTCCTTTGCAGTACAGTCTCACATTCTCCTTTACTTTACTGTACAGTCTCACATTCTCCTTTGCAGTACAGTCTCACATTCTCCTTTACTTTTAAAGTACAGTCTCACATTCTCCTTTACTTTACAGTACAGTCTCACATTCTCCTTTACTTTACTGTACAGTCTCACATTCTCCTTTGCAGTACAGTCTCACATTCTCCTTTACTTTACAGTACAGTCTCACATTCTCCTTTACAGTACAGTCTCATATTCTCATTTACTTTACAGTACAGTCTCACATTCTCCTTTACAGTACAGTCTCACATTCTCCTTTACATTAGTCTCACATTGTCCTTTACTTTACTGTACAGTCTCACAATCTCCTTTACTTTGCAGTCTCACATTCCCCTATACTGTACAGTCTCACATTCTCCTTTACTTTACAGTAGTCTCATATTCTCCTTTACTTTATAGTACAGTCTCACATTCTCCTTTACTTTACAGTACAGTCTCACATTCTCCTTTACTTTACTGTACAGTCTCACATTCTCCTTTACTTTACAGTCTCACATTCTCCTTTACTTTACAGTACAGTCTCACATTCTCCTTTACTTTACAGTACAGTCTCACATTCCCCTTTACTTTAGTGTACAGTCTCACATTCTCCTTTACTTTACAGTACAGTCTCACATTCTCCTTTACTTTACAGTACAGTCTCACATTCTCCTTTACTTTACAGTACAGTCTCACATTCTCCTTTACTTTACTGTACAGTCTCACATTCTCCTTTACTTTACTGTACAGTCTCACATTCTACTTTACTTTTACAGTACAGTCTCACATTCTCATTTATTTACAGTACAGTCTCACAATCTCCTTTACTTTACAGTACAGTCTCACATTCTCCTTTGCAGTACAGTCTTTACTTTACTGTACAGTCTCACATTCTCCTCTGCAGTACAGTCTCACATTCTCCTTTACTTTAAAGTACAGTCTCACATTCTCCTTTACTTTACAGTACAGTCTCACATTCTCCTTTACTTTAATGTACAGTCTCACATTCTCATTTCCAGTCTCACATTCTCCTTTACTTTAAAGTACAGTCTCACATTCTCCTTTACTTTACAGTACAGTCTCACATTCTCCTTTACTTTAATGTACAGTCTCACATTCTCATTTGCAGTACAGTCTCACATTCTCCTTTACTTTACTGTACAGTCTCACATTCTCCTTTGCAGTACAGTCTCACATTCTCCTTTACTTTACAGTACAGTCTCACATTCTCCTTTACAGTACAGTCTTATTCTCCTTTACTTTACAGTACAGTCTCACATTCTCCTTTACAGTACAGTCTCACATTCTCCTTTACATTACAGTCTCACATTGTCCTTTACTTTACTGTACAGTCTCACAATCTCCTTTACTTTACAGTCTCACATTCCCCTATACTGTACAGTCTCACATTCTCCTTTACTTTACAGTACAGTCTCATATTCTCCTTTACTTTACAGTACAGTCTCACATTCTCCTTTACAGTAGAGCACAGTCTCACATTCTCCTTTTCTTTACTGTACAGTCTCACATTCTCCTTTACTTTACAGTACAGTCTCACATTCTCCTTTACTTTACAGTACAGTCTCACATTCTCCTTTACTTTACTGTACAGTCTCACATTCTCCTTTACTTTACTGTACAGTCTCACATTCTCCTTTACATTACAGGACAGTCTCACATTCTCCTTTACTTTACAGTACAGTCTCACATTCTACTTTACATTACAGTCTCACATTCTCCTTTACTTTACTGTACAGTCTCACATTCTCCTTTACATTACAGTACAGTCTCACATTCTCCTTTACAGTACAGTCTCACATTCTCCTTTACTTTACAGTACAGTCTCACATTCCCCTTTACTTTACATTACAGTCTAACAATAATTTGGCCTCAAACACTGCTGCCACGTCATTTAAAGCCATTACTGTAAGAGCTTGACGGGGAGTTAGGCTGTTTGGGAGTTTACAGGAACCATGACTCTCCTTTCCTGAGTTCAGAGCCCTTCTGATGCACTCCTCGTTCCTCAATAAGGTTTCAATTGTACTGGGCTTCAGGTGAACAATAAGGTCTAAATTGTATGGGGATTCAGGTAAACAATAATGTCAAAATTGTACGAGGCTTCAGGTAAACACTAAGGTTTAAATTGTACGGGGCTTCAGGTAAACACAAAGGTTTAAATTGTACGGGGCTTCAGGTAAACACTAAGGTTTATATTGTACGGGGCTTCAGGTAAACACTAAGGTTTAAATTGTACGGAGCTTCAGGTAAACACTAAGGTTTAAATTGTACGGGGCTTCAGGTAAACACAAAGGTTTAAATTGTACGGGGCTTCAGGTAAACACTAAGGTATATATTGTACGGAGCTTCAGGTAAACACTAAGGTTTAAATTGTACGGGGCTTCAGGTAAACACAAAGGTTTAAATTGTACGGGGCTTCAGGTAAACACAAAGGTTTAAATTGTACGGGGCTTCAGGTAAACACTAAGGTTTAAATTGTACGGGGCTTCAGGTAAACACTAAGGTTTAAATTGTACGGGGCTTCAGGTAAACACAAAGGTTTAAATTGTACGGAGCTTCAGGTAAACACTAAGGTATATATTGTACGGAGCTTCAGGTAAACACTAAGGTATATATTGTACGGAGCTTCAGGTAAACACTAAGGTATATATTGTACGGAGCTTCAGGTAAACACTAAGGTTTAAATTGTACGGAGCTTCAGGTAAACACTAAGGTATATATTGTACGGAGCTTCAGGTAAACACTAAGGTATATATTGTACGGAGCTTCAGGTAAACACTAAGGTTTAAATTGTACGGAGCTTCAGGTAAACACTAAGGTATATATTGTACGGAGCTTCAGGTAAACACTAAGGTATATATTGTACGGAGCTTCAGGTAAACACTAAGGTATATATTGTAGGAGCTTCAGGTAAACACTAAGGTATATATTGTACGGAGCTTCAGGTAAACACTAAGGTATATATTGTACGGAGCTTCAGGTAAACACTAAGGTTTAAATTGTACGGAGCTTCAGGTAAACACTAAGGTATATATTGTACGGAGCTTCAGGTAAACACTAAGGTATATATTGTACGGAGCTTCAGGTAAACACTAAGGTATATATTGTACGGAGCTTCAGGTAAACACTAAGGTATATATTGTACGGAGCTTCAGGTAAACACTAAGGTTTAAATTGTACGGAGCTTCAGGTAAACACTAAGGTATATATTGTACGGAGCTTCAGGTAAACACTAAGGTATATATTGTACGGAGCTTCAGGTAAACACTAAGGTATATATTGTACGGAGCTTCAGGTAAACACTAAGGTATATATTGTACGGGGCTTCAGGTAAACACTAAGGTATATATTGTACGGAGCTTCAGGTAAACACTAAGGTTTAAATTGTACGGAGCTTCAGGTAAACACTAAGGTTTAAATTGTACGGGGCTTCAGGTAAACACTAAGGTTTAAATTGTACGGGGCTTCAGGTAAACACTAAGGTTTAAATTGTACGGGGCTTCAGGTAAACACTAAGGTATATATTGTACGGAGCTTCAGGTAAACACTAAGGTATATACGGGGCTTCAGGTAAACACTAAGGTATATATTGTACGGAGCTTCAGGTAAACACTAAGGTTTAAATTGTACGGAGCTTCAGGTAAACACTAAGGTTTAAATTGTACGGGGCTTCAGGTAAACACTAAGGTATATATTGTACGGAGCTTCAGGTAAACACTAAGGTATATATTGTACGGAGCTTCAGGTAAACACTAAGGTATATATTGTACGGGGCTTCAGGTAAACACTAAGGTATATATTGTACGGAGCTTCAGGTAAACACTAAGGTTTAAATTGTACGGAGCTTCAGGTAAACACTAAGGTTTAAATTGTACGGGGCTTCAGGTAAACACTAAGGTTTAAATTGTACGGGGCTTCAGGTAAACACTAAGGTTTAAATTGTACGGGGCTTCAGGTAAACACTAAGGTTTAAATTGTACGGAGCTTCAGGTAAACACTAAGGTTTAAATTGTACGGGGCTTCAGGTAAACACTAAGGTTTAAATTGTACGGGGCTTCAGGTAAACACTAAGGTATATATTGTACGGGGCTTCAGGTAAACACTAAGGTTTATATTGTACGGAGCTTCAGGTAAACACTAAGGTATATATTGTACGGGGCTTCAGGTAAACACTAAGGTTTAAATTGTACGGGGCTTCAGGTAAACACTAAGGTATATATTGTACGGAGCTTCAGGTAAACACTAAGGTATATATTGTACGGGCTTCAGGTAAACACTAAGGTTTAAATTGTACGGGCTTCAGGTAAACACTAAGGTTTAAATTGTACGGGGCTTCAGGTAAACACTAAGGTATATATTGTACGGGCTTCAGGTAAACACTAAGGTTTATAACGGAGCTTCAGGTAAACACTAAGGTATATATTGTACGGGGCTTCAGGTAAACACTAAGGTATATATTGTACGGGGCTTCAGGTAAACACTAAGGTTTATATTGTATGGGGCTTCAGGTAAACACTAAGGTATATATTGTACGGGGCTTCAGGTAAACACTAAGGTTTAAATTGTACGGGGCTTCAGGTAAACACTAAGGTTTAAATTGTACGGGGCTTCAGGTAAACACTAAGGTATATATTGTACGGGCTTCAGGTAAACACTAAGGTTTATATTGCGGGGCTTCAGGTAAACACTAAGGTTTAAATTGTACGGGGCTTCAGGTAAACACTAAGGTATATATTGTACGGGGCTTCAGGTAAACACTAAGGTTTAAATTGTACGGGGCTTCAGGTAAACACTAAGGTATATATTGTACGGAGCTTCAGGTAAACACTAAGGTATATATTGTACGGGGCTTCAGGTAAACACTAAGGTATATATTGTACGGAGCTTCAGGTAAACACTAAGGTATATATTGTACGGGGCTTCAGGTAAACACTAAGGTATATATTGTACGGAGCTTCAGGTAAACACTAAGGTTTAAATTGTACGGGGCTTCAGGTAAACACTAAGGTATATATTGTACGGAGCTTCAGGTAAACACAAAGGTTTAAATTGTACGGGGCTTCAGGTAAACACTAAGGTATATATTGTACGGAGCTTCAGGTAAAACTAAGGTATATATTGTACGGAGCTTCAGGTAAACACTAAGGTATATATTGTACGGAGCTTCAGGTAAACACTAAGGTTTAAATTGTACGGGGCTTCAGGTAAACACTAAGGTATATATTGTACGGAGCTTCAGGTAAACACTAAGGTTTAAATTGTACGGGGCTTCAGGTAAACACTAAGGTATATATTGTACGGAGCTTCAGGTAAACACAAAGGTTTAAATTGTACGGGGCTTCAGGTAAACACTAAGGTATATATTGTACGGAGCTTCAGGTAAACACTAAGGTATATATTGTACGGAGCTTCAGGTAAACACTAAGGTATATATTGTACGGAGCTTCAGGTAAACACTAAGGTTTAAATTGTACGGGGCTTCAGGTAAACACTAAGGTATATATTGTACGGAGCTTCAGGTAAACACTAAGGTATATATTGTACGGAGCTTCAGGTAAACACTAAGGTATATATTGTACGGAGCTTCAGGTAAACACTAAGGTATATATTGTACGGAGCTTCAGGTAAACACTAAGGTATATATTGTACGGAGCTTCAGGTAAACACTAAGGTATATATTGTACGGAGCTTCAGGTAAACACTAAGGTATATATTGTACGGAGCTTCAGGTAAACACTAAGGTATATATTGTACGGAGCTTCAGGTAAACACTAAGGTATATATTGTACGGAGCTTCAGGTAAACACTAAGGTATATATTGTACGGAGCTTCAGGTAAACACTAAGGTATATATTGTACGGAGCTTCAGGTAAACACTAAGGTATATATTGTACGGAGCTTCAGGTAAACACTAAGGTATATATTGTACGGAGCTTCAGGTAAACACTAAGGTATATATTGTACGGAGCTTCAGGTAAACACTAAGGTATATATTGTACGGAGCTTCAGGTAAACACTAAGGTATATATTGTACGGAGCTTCAGGTAAACACTAAGGTTTAAATTGTTCGGGGCTTCAGGTAAACACTAAGGTTTAAATTGTTCGGGGCTTCAGGTAAACACTAAGGTATATATTGTACGGAGCTTCAGGTAAACACTAAGGTATATATTGTACGGAGCTTCAGGTAAACACTAAGGTTTAAAGGCTTCAGGTAAACACTAAGGTATATATTGTACGGAGCTTCAGGTAAACACTAAGGTTTATTGTACGGGGCTTCAGGTAAACACTAAGGTATATATTGTACGGAGCTTCAGGTAAACACAAAGGTTTAAATTGTACGGGGCTTCAGGTAAACACTAAGGTATATATTGTACGGAGCTTCAGGTAAACACTAAGGTATATATTGTACGGAGCTTCAGGTAAACACTAAGGTATATATTGTAAACGGAGCTTCAGGTAAACACTAAGGTATATATTGTACGGAGCTTCAGGTAAACACTAAGGTTTATATTGTACGGAGCTTCAGGTAAACACTAAGGTATATATTGTACGGAGCTTCAGGTAAACACTAAGGTATATATTGTACGGAGCTTCAGGTAAACACTAAGGTATATATTGTACGGAGCTTCAGGTAAACACTAAGGTATATATTGTACGGAGCTTCAGGTAAACACTAAGGTATATATTGTACGGAGCTTCAGGTAAACACTAAGGTATATATTGTACGGAGCTTCAGGTAAACACTAAGGTATATATTGTAAACACTAAGGTATATATTGAGCTTCAGGTAAACACTAAGGTATATATTGTACGGAGCTTCAGGTAAACACTAAGGTATATATTGTACGGAGCTTCAGGTAAACACTAAGGTATATATTGTACGGAGCTTCAGGTAAACACTAAGGTATATATTGTACGGAGCTTCAGGTAAACACTAAGGTATATATTGTACGGAGCTTCAGGTAAACACTAAGGTATATATTGTACGGAGCTTCAGGTAAACACTAAGGTATATATTGTACGGAGCTTCAGGTAAACACTAAGGTATATATTGTACGGAGCTTCAGGTAAACACTAAGGTATATATTGTACGGAGCTTCAGGTAAACACTAAGGTATATATTGTACGGAGCTTCAGGTAAACACTAAGGTATATATTGTACGGAGCTCAGGTCAGGTAAACACTAAGGTATATATTGTACGGAGCTTCAGGTAAACACTAAGGTATATATTGTACGGAGCTTCAGGTAAACACTAAGGTATATATTGTACGGAGCTTCAGGTAAACACTAAGGTTTAAATTGTTCGGGGCTTCAGGTAAACAAAAAGGCTAAATTGCTCTGTTTCCTCTCCACCGCTAAGAGAATGGGACTAAAGTCCAACTATTGTTCTACAGAACAGCGTATCACCTCTGGAGCCCACCAATAGCTCACGCCATATACACACACACACGCACATGTAAACACACCCACACACCCACACACTGGAGCTGTAGTAGCTCGATGGGGAGGGAGCTTTGTTTGGGCGTTTACAGGAACAGGGACCGTACCTTTCCATTCCTGAGCTCAAAGCCCCTCTGCTGCACCCCTTAGCCCTCAGACACAGGGGGCTCCCAAATCGCACCCTATTCCCAATATATTGCACTACTTTTGACTAGGGCTCATAGGGCTTTGATGCAAAGTAGGGCATTTATGTGGAGCATTTAGTGCACTACTTTTGACTAGAGCTCATAGGGCTTTGATGCAAAGTAGGGCATTTATTTGGAGCATTTAGTGCACTACTTTTGACTAGAGCACATAGGGCTTTGATGCAAAGTAGAGCATTTATGTGGAGCATTTAGTGCACTACTTTTGACTAGAGCACATAGGGCTTTGATGCAAAGTAGGGCATTTATGTGGAGCATTTAGTGCACTACTTTTGACTAGAGCTCATAGGGCTTTGATGCAAAGTAGGGCATTTATTTGGAGCATTTAGTGCACTACTTTTGACTAGAGCACATAGGGCGTTGATACAAAGTAGGGCATTTATGTGGAGAATTTAGTGCCATTAGGGACACAGTAAAGGTGCTGTCTCCGCCGATTGGTGGACGAGCAGAATTGTTGGGGGGCGTGGTGGGAGAGGCAACTGCTTTAGTTCTGACGTAAAAAAAGTACACTAACGACCATTGAACAGAATACAATTACAAACAAAGAAATACTGATGATAAATTCATACAATACATTTCTCTCGACACAGCGTTTCAACGGGATGACAAGATATCACTTGGAGAGACTGTTGTTTTGAAGGTAAAACAGATTTGAGCATGCCATTCCTTAATCAGATCCTCTTGGCTATGTGTCACTGACTCTGTCCCAAATGGCAGCCTATTCCATTTAAAGTACACTACGTTTGACCTGGACTCAATTGGGACCAGGACTTCTTACTGGCTTAAAATCAAATCGAGTTTTGAAATTAATGTAAATGTATCCACATTTTATATATTATATTTCCCCATGTAGTTTTCCTTGACAATCTTTTCTTTAATAAATAAATTACCTTCACTTTCAGAATACGATAATCATAATTGTCTAAAAAGAAATGAAAAAGCACAATGTGCTGTGCGCTTGGAGGAGTTTCTCCATCTCTGGCTCTAAAGGAACACAGCTGACATTGACAGCCTGCCTTGTCAAGGAGTTTACTTCGCGTTATAAATTGATGTTGACCTCTTTCAGGCTTTAAGACGTAGATTCAACGACATTACCGACGTTTGGCATCAAGGCTCTGCTTAATTGTGGGACTTCTCACAACAAAAGGACAGGAAAGGGAAATACCTATATTCAGAGATAAGTGCAGGAAATGCGTCCTCACCCAATTCTCTTTAAACCTGAGAACATAAAAACAAATGGTCCTTTGGGACTTCTTTCTCCAGGTTTTAAAAGTATCAGAGCAAAGTAAGTCAACATCAAGCCCCTGTACTACTCCTGTACGGGGCTGCAAGTCAACAATAAGGTTTAAATTGTATTGGGCTTCAGGTAAACAATACGGTTTAAATTGTATTGGGCTTCAGGTAAACAATCAGGTTTAAATTGTACGGGGCTTCAGGTAAACAAGAAGGTTTAAATTGCACGGGGCTTCAGGTAAACAATCAGGTTTAAATTGTACGGGGCTTCAGGTAAACAATCAGGTTTAAATTGTACGGGGCTTCAGGTAAACAATAAGGTTTACATTTTACGGGGCTTCAGGTAAACAATCAAGTTTAAATTGTATGGGGCTTCAGACAGTGTATATTTACAGTACCTGGCTCTCTCACCTGCTCCTCCAGACAGTGTATATTTACAGTACCTGTCTCCCTAACCTGCTCCTCCAGACAGTGTATATTTACAGTACCTGGCTCTCTCACCTGCTCCTCCAGACAGTGTATATTTACAGTACCTGGCTCTCTCACCTGCTCCTCCAGACAGTGTATATCTACAGTACCTGGCTCTCTCACCTGCTCCTCCAGACAGTGTATATCTACAGTACCTGGCTCTCTCACCTGCTCCTCCAGCCAGTGTATATCTACAGTACCTGGCTCTCTCACCTGCTCCTCCAGACAGTGTATATCTACAGTACCTGGCTCTCTCACCTGCTCCTCCAGCCAGTGTATATTTACAGTACCTGGCTCTCTCACCTGCTCCTCCAGACAGTGTATATTTACAGTACCTGGCTCTCTCACCTGCTCCTCCAGACAGTGTATATTTACAGTACCTGTCTCCCTAACCTGCTCCTCCAGACAGTGTATATTTACAGTACCTGGCTCTCTCACCTGCTCCTCCAGACAGTGTATATTTACAGTACCTGGCTCTCTCACCTGCTCCTCCAGACAGTGTATATTTACAGTACCTGGCTCTCTCACCTGCTCCTCCAGACAGTGTATATTTACAGTACCTGGCTCACCTGCTCCTCCAGACACCTGCTCCTCCAGACAGTGTATATTTACAGTACCTGGCTCTCTCACCTGCTCCTCCAGACAGTGTATATTTCCACAGTACCTGGCTCTCTCACCTGCTCCTCCAGACAGTGTATATTTACAGTACCTGGCTCTCTCACCTGCTCCTCCAGACAGTGTATATTTACAGTACCTGGCTCTCTCACCTGCTCCTCCAGACAGTGTATATTTACAGTACCTGGCTCTCTCACCTGCTCCTCCAGACAGTGTATATTTACAGTACCTGGCTCTCTCACCTGCTCCTCCAGACAGTGTATATTTACAGTACCTGGCTCTCTCACCTGCTCCTCCAGACAGTGTATATTTACAGTACCTGGCTCTCTCACCTGCTCCTCCAGACAGTGTATATTTACAGTACCTGGCTCTCTCACCTGCTCCTCCAGACAGTGTATATTTACAGTACCTGGCTCTCTCACCTGCTCCTCCAGACAGTGTATATTTACAGTACCTGGCTCTCTCACCTGCTCCTCCAGACAGTGTATATTTACAGTACCTGGCTCTCTCACCTGCTCCTCCAGACAGTGTATATTTACAGTACCTGGCTCCTCCAGACAGTGTATATTTACAGTACCTGCTCCTCCAGACAGTGTATATTTACAGTACCTGTCTCCTCCCTAACCTGCTCACCCTCCAGACAGTGTATATTTACAGTACCTGTCTCCCTAACCTGCTCCTCCAGACAGTGTATATTTACAGTACCTGTCTCCCTAACCTGCTCCTCCAGACAGTGTATATTTACAGTACCTGTCCTCCCAGTGTATATTTAACCTGTATATTTACAGTACCTGTCTCCCTAACCCTCCTCCAGACAGTGTATATTTACAGTACCTGGCTCTCTCACCTGCTCCTCCAGACAGTGTATATTTACAGTACCTGGCTCTCTCACCTGCTCCTCCAGACAGTGTATATTTACAGTACCTGGCTCTCTCACCTGCTCCTCCAGACAGTGTATATTTACAGTACCTGCTCCTCCAGACAGTGTATATTTCTACCTCACCTGCTCCTCCAGACAGTGTATATTTACAGTACCTGGCTCTCTCACCTGCTCCTCCAGACAGTGTATATTTACAGTACCTGGCTCTCTCACCTGCTCCTCCAGACAGTGTATATTTACAGTACCTGGCTCTCTCACCTGCTCCTCCAGACAGTGTATATTTACAGTACCTGCTCCTCCAGACAGTGTATATTTACAGTACCTGTCTCCCTAACCTGCTCCTCCAGACAGTGTATATTTACAGTACCTGTCTCCCTAACCTGCTCCTCCAGACAGTGTATATTTACAGTACCTGTCTCCCTAACCTGCTCCTCCAGACAGTGTATATTTACAGTACCTGGCTCTCTCACCTGCTCCTCCAGACAGTGTATATTTACAGTACCTGTCTCCAGTGTATATTTACAGTACCTGTCTCACCTACCTGCTCCTCCAGACAGTGTATATTTACAGTACCTGGCTCTCTCACCTGCTCCTCCAGACAGTGTATATTTACAGTACCTGGCTCTCTCACCTGCTCCTCCAGACAGTGTATATTTACAGTACCTGGCTCTCTCACCTGCTCCTCCAGACAGTGTATATTTACAGTACCTGTACCTCCAGACAGTGTATATTTACAGTACCTGGCTCTCACCTGCTCCTCCAGACAGTGTATATTTACAGTACCTGGCTCTCTCACCTGCTCCTCCAGACAGTGTATATTTACAGTACCTGTCTCCCTAACCTGCTCCTCCTCCAGACAGTGTATATTTACAGTACCTGGCTCTCTCACCTGCTCCTCCAGACAGTGTATATTTACAGTACCTGTCTCCCTAACCTGCTCCTCCAGACAGTGTATATTTACAGTACCTGGCTCTCTCACCTGCTCCTCCAGACAGTGTATATTTACAGTACCTGGCTCTCTCACCTGCTCCTCCAGACAGTGTATATTTACAGTACCTGGCTCTCTCACCTGCTCCTCCAGACAGTGTATATTTACAGTACCTGTACCTGCTCCTCCAGACAGTGTATATTTACAGTACCTGGCTCTCTCACCTGCTCCTCCAGACAGTGTATATTTACAGTACCTGTCTCCCTAACCTGCTCCTCCAGACAGTGTATATTTACAGTACCTGTCTCCCTAACCTGCTCCTCCAGACAGTGTATATTTACAGTACCTGTCTCCCTAACCTGCTCCTCCAGACAGTGTATATTTACAGTACCTGTCTCCCTAACCTGCTCCTCCAGACATTTACAGTACCTGTCTCCCTAAGCTCCTCCAGACAGTGTATATTTACAGTACCTGTCTCCCTAACCTGCTCCTCCAGACAGTGTATATTTACAGTACCTGTCTCCTCCAGACAGTGTATATTTACAGTACCTGTCTCCCTAACCTGCTCCTCCAGACAGTGTATATTTACAGTACCTGGCTCTCTCACCTGCTCCTCCAGACAGTGTATATTTACAGTACCTGTCTCCCTAACCTGCTCCTCCAGACAGTGTATATTTACAGTACCTGTCTCCCTAACCTGCTCCTCCAGACAGTGTATATTTACAGTACCTGTCTCCCTAACCTGCTCCTCCAGACAGTGTATATTTACAGTACCTGGCTCTCTCACCTGCTCCTCCAGACAGTGTATATTTACAGTACCTGTCTCCCTAACCTGCTCCTCCAGACAGTGTATATTTACAGTACCTGTCTCTCTCACCTGCTCCTCCAGACAGTGTATATTTACAGTACCTGTCTCCCTAACCTGCTCCTCCAGACAGTGTATATTTACAGTACCTGGCTCTCTCACCTGCTCCTCCAGACAGTGTATATTTACAGTACCTGCTCTCCAGACAGTGTATATCTACAGTACCTGCTCTCTCACCTGCTCCTCCAGACAGTGTACATATTTACAGTACCTGTCTCTCTCACCTGCTCCTCCAGACAGTGTATATTTACAGTACCTGTCTCTCTCACCTGCTCCTCCTCCAGACAGTGTACCTGCTATTTACAGTACCTGTCTCCTCACCTGCTCCTCCAGACAGTGTATATTTACAGTACCTGGCTCTCTCACCTGCTCCTCCAGACAGTGTATATTTACAGTACCTGGCTCTCTCACCTGCTCCTCCAGACAGTGTATATTTACAGTACCTGGCTCTCTCACCTGCTCCTCCAGACAGTGTATATTTACAGTACCTGGCTCTCCTCCAGACAGTGTATATTTACCTGCTCCTCTCCAGACAGTGTATATTTACAGTACCTGGCTCCTCCAGACTCACCTGCTCCTCCAGACAGTGTATATTTACAGTACCTGGCTCTCTCACCTGCTCCTCCAGACAGTGTATATTTACAGTACCTGGCTCTCTCACCTGCTCCTCCAGACAGTGTATATTTACAGTACCTGGCTCTCTCTCACCTGCTCCTCCAGACAGTGTATATTTACAGTACCTGGCTCTCTCACCTGCTCCTCCAGACAGTGTATATTTACAGTACCTGTCTCCAGACAGTGTATATTTACAACCTGCTCCTCCAGACAGTGTATATTTACAGTACCTGGCTCTCTCACCTGCTCCTCCAGACAGTGTATATTTACAGTACCTGGCTCTCTCACCTGCTCCTCCAGACAGTGTATATTTACAGTACCTGGCTCTCTCACCTGCTCCTCCAGACAGTGTATATTTACAGTACCTGGCTCTCTCACCTGCTCCTCCAGACAGTGTATATCAGTACAGCTCCTCCAGACCTGGCTCTCTCACCTGCTCCTCCAGACAGTGTATATTTACAGTACCTGGCTCTCTCACCTGCTCCTCCAGACAGTGTATATCTACAGTACCTGGCTCTCTCACCTGCTCCTCCAGACAGTGTATATTTACAGTATACCTGCTCCTCCAGACAGTGTATATTACAGTACCTGGCTCTCTCACCTGCTCCTCCAGACAGTGTATATCTACAGTACCTGGCTCTCTCACCTGCTCCTCCAGACAGTGTATATTTACAGTACCTGGCTCTCTCACCTGCTCCTCCAGACAGTGTATATTTACAGTACCTGTCTCCCTAACCTGCTCCTCCAGACAGTGTATATCTACAGTACCTGGCTCTCTCACCTGCTCCTCCAGAGACAGTGTACCTGCTCCTCCAGACAGTTTACAGTACCTGGCTCTCTCACCTGCTCCTCCAGACAGTGTATATTTACAGTACCTGGCTCTCTCACCTGCTCCTCCAGACAGTGTATATTTACAGTACCTGGCTCTCTCACCTGCTCCTCCAGACAGTGTATATTTACAGTACCTGGCTCTCTCACCTGCTCCTCCAGACAGTGTATATTTACAGTACCTGGCTCTCCAGACAGTGTATATTTCACCTGCTCCTCCAGACAGTGTATATTTACAGTACCTGGCTCTCTCACCTGCTCCTCCAGACAGTGTATATTTACAGTACCTGGCTCTCTCACCTGCTCCTCCAGACAGTGTATATTTACAGTACCTGGCTCTCTCACCTGCTCCTCCAGACAGTGTATATTTACAGTACCTGGCTCTCTCACCTGCTCCTCCAGACAGTGTATATTTACAGTACCTGGCTCTCTCACCTGCTCCTCCAGACAGTGTATATTTACAGTACCTACAGGCTCTCTCACCTGCTCCTCCAGACAGTGTATATTTACAGTACCTGGCTCCTCCAGACAGTGTATATTTACAGTACCTGCTCTCTCACCTGCTCCTCCAGACAGTGTATATTTACAGTACCTGGCTCTCTCACCTGCTCCTCCAGACAGTGTATATTTACAGTACCTGGCTCTCTCACCTGCTCCTCCAGACAGTGTATATTTACAGTACCTGGCTCTCTCACCTGCTCCTCCAGACAGTGTATATCTACAGTACCTGGCTCTCTCACCTGCTCCTCCAGACAGTGTATATTTACAGTACCTGGCTCTCTCACCTGCTCCTCCAGACAGTGTATATTTACAGTACCTGCTCCTCCAGACAGTGGCTGGCTCTCACCTGCTCCTCCAGACAGTGTATATTTACAGTACCTGGCTCTCTCACCTGCTCCTCCAGACAGTGTATATCTACAGTACCTGGCTCTCTCACCTGCTCCTCCAGACAGTGTATATTTACAGTACCTGGCTCTCTCACCTGCTCCTCCAGACAGTGTATATCTACAGTACCTGGCTCTCTCACCTGCTCCTCCAGACAGTGTATATTTACAGTAGTACAGACAGTGTATATTTACAGTACCTGGCTCTCTCACCTGCTCCTCCAGACAGTGTATATTTACAGTACCTGGCTCTCTCACCTGCTCCTCCAGACAGTGTATATTTACAGTACCTGCTCCCTAACCTGCTCCTCCAGACCAGTAACCTGCTCCTCCAGACAGTGTATATCTACAGTACCTGGCTCTCTCACCTGCTCCTCCAGACAGTGTATATTTACAGTACCTGGCTCTCTCACCTGCTCCTCCAGACAGTGTATATTTACAGTACCTGGCTCTCTCACCTGCTCCTCCAGACAGTGTATATTTACAGTACCTGGCTCTCTCACCTGCTCCTCCAGACAGTGTATATTTACAGTACCTGGCTCTCTACCTGCTCCTCCAGACAGTGTATATCTACAGTACCTGGCTCTCTCACCTGCTCCTCCAGACAGTGTATATCTACAGTACCTGGCTCTCTCACCTGCTCCTCCAGACAGTGTATATCTACAGTACCTGGCTCTCTCACCTGCTCCTCCAGACAGTGTATATTTACAGTACCTGGCTCTCTCACCTGCTCCTCCAGACAGTGTATATTTACAGACAGCTCTCTCACCTGCTCCTCCAGACAGTGTATATTTACAGTACCTGGCTCCTCTCACCTGCTCCTCCAGACAGTACAGTATATTTACAGTACCTGGCTCTCTCACCTGCTCCTCCAGACAGTGTATATCTACAGTACCTGGCTCTCTCACCTGCTCCTCCAGACAGTGTATATCTACAGTACCTGGCTCTCTCACCTGCTCCTCCAGACAGTGTATATTTACAGTACCTGGCTCTCTCACCTGCTCCTCCAGACAGTGTATATTTACAGTACCTGGCTCTCTCACCTGCTCCTCCAGACAGTGTATATTTACAGTACCTGGCTCTCTCACCTGCTCCTCCAGACAGTGTATATTACAGTACCTGGCTCTCTCACCTGCTCCTCCAGACCTGGCTCTCTCACCTGCTCCTCCAGACAGTGTATATTTACAGTACCTGGCTCTCTCACCTGCTCCTCCAGACAGTGTATATTTACAGTACCTGGCTCTCCTCCAGACACCTGGCTCCTCACCAGACAGTGTATATTTACAGTACCTGGCTCTCTCACCTGCTCCTCCAGACAGTGTACCTGGCTCTCTACAGTACCTCCAGACAGTGTATATCTACAGTACCTGGCTCTCTCACCTGCTCCTCCAGACAGTGTATATTTACAGTACCTGGCTCTCTCACCTGCTCCTCCAGACAGTGTATATTTACAGTACCTGGCTCTCTCACCTGCTCCTCCAGACAGTGTATAGTTTACAGTACCTGGCTCTCTCACCTGCTCCTCCAGACAGTGTATATTTACAGTACCTGGCTCTCTCACCTGCTCCTCCAGACAGTGTATATTTACAGTACCTGGCTCCTCCAGACAGTGTATATTTCACCTGCTGCTCCTCCAGACAGTGTATATTTACAGTACCTGTCTCCCTACCTGCTCCTCCAGACAGTGTATATTTACAGTACCTGGCTCTCTCACCTGCTCCTCCAGACAGTGTATATTTACAGTACCTGGCTCTCTCACCTGCTCCTCCAGACAGTGTATATCTACAGTACCTGGCTCTCTCACCTGCTCCTCCAGACAGTGTATATTTACAGTACCTGGCTCTCTCACCTGCTCCTCCAGACAGTGTATATCTACAGTACCTGGCTCTCTCACCTGCTCCTCCAGACAGTGTATATTTACAGTACCTGGCTCTCTCACCTGTTCCTCCAGACAGTGTATATTTACAGTACCTGGCTCTCTCACCTGCTCCTCCAGACAGTGTATATCTACAGTACCTGTCTCTCTCACCTGCTCCTCCACTTTGCTTTAATTACATTTCACTTCATTCATTCCATATTTCATTTGAATGATTCCATACTCTGGTTGTGCCGGGACAGTGCTTCAGTGTGCATATTCACAGACTCCTAGTGATAGGGAATGTACTGTAGCTAGTTCCTTTACCTCTCCTGACCCTCTCTGTAGAGTGTAGAGCTAGCATGCCTGTCGTGCTCTGGAATCCTGCCAATCTCCTGACATGTTTGTGTGAACCACTGACAGAGCTCTCTGATGCTGTGGGAAGATAAGGAACCGTGTCCCAAATGGCATTATACTCCCTATGTAGTGAACTACTTTTGACCAGAGCTGGTCAAAAGTATTGCAAGATATAGGGAATAAGTTGTCCTTTGGGACTCAAACATGGTGACAGCTAGCTGGCTTTCAGTTCTGCCTACGTGGCCAATTATCTCTGAAAAATCTCTTAACAATTCATTGCTACTTGTCCTGCACACGTCCTCTCCTGGTTGGCTGACTACACCCGCAGCGTTATTTGCGCGTATTGTACTTTTTAAAGAAGGAGAGAATTGCCGACATGCTATCAAGTTGTCCAGATGACTTCTAGCAAAATAGTATGCGGCTGTGCAGATTTTGTTGAGCGACTAAAACACCAAACAGAGGGCCAGAACCTCTTATCATGTTGACATTTGATCAGAACCGGGGTCATAGATGTGATCATGCTGCTGGTTTTTAACATTGCATAAGCGTATTTTACTGCCAAAGCAATTGTAGAATGTGGACTTAAGTAATTTATTAGAGCACCAAGTTCTGAAGACCAAGTTTGAATGACTTGATAAATGAATTGATAAATACTAAATGAATTGATACATGTATACAAATGAAAGTTAATCTAATATGTAACTAAATACGGGTTGAGTGCCAGGGAGACTAGCTGCTTGGATGAACTTTCTGAGCGCCATTGCACAGACACGCACAACATTGCGTAATCTGAAGTGATTTGCGTCTATTCCAATCAACCTTACAGGTGATGACAACCCACCTTAAAGGGGGTGGTACATGAAAACATAACACAACCTGCCTTAAAGGGGAGGTGATACATGAAAACATAACACAACCTGCCTTAAAGGGGAGGTGATACATGAAAACATAACACAACCTGCCTTAAAGGGGAGGTGATACATGAAAATGTAACGGATGTGAAACGGCTAGCTTAGTTAGCGGTGTGTGCTAAATAGCGTTTCAATCAGTTACGTCACTTGCTCTGAGACCTTGAAGTAGTAGTTCCCCTTGCTCTGCAAGGGCTGCGGCTTTTGTGGAGCGATGGGTAACGATGCTTCGAGGGTGACTGTTGTTGATGTGTGCAGAAGGTCCCTGGTTCGCGCCCGGGTATGGGCGAGGGGACGGTTTTAAATGATTCTGTTACAAAAACATAACACAACCTGCCTTAAAGGGGAGGTGATACATGAAAACATAACACAACCTGCCTTAAAGGGGAGGTGATACATGAAAACATAACACAACCTGCCTTAAAGGGGAGGTGATACATGAAAACATAACACAACCTGCCTTAAAGGGGAGGTGATACATGAAAACATAACACAACCTGCCTTAAAGGGGAGGTGATACATGAAAACATAACAAAACCTGCCTTAAAGGGGAGGTGATACATGAAAACATAACAAAACCTGCCTTAAAGGAGAGGTGATACATGAAAACATAACAAAACCACTTGGTTTATGAGCACCTCATGGATTAACTATTTATTTTTGCACAACTGAGAACCAGGTGGGGAGATTTTTAAGACAAACCCATTTTCTACTCAGTGACCCCGTTCACCCAAAAACCTGCCAACTGATTTCAGTCCCAAATGACACCCTCTGGCTAATTTAGTTCCCTACATTTGACCTATGTTTGTCAACACAGGAGGGTATCACAGCATGCAGCCTGTCAGTCATTCCTGTTATGTAACTGATTGTCTGAATATCAATGGTATCCAGAGACAGTCGGCAGCCACACAGCCAGACAAACAGGCAGCCAGGCAGCCACACAGCCAGACAAACAGGCAGCCAGGCAGCCAGACAAACAGGCAGCCTGGCAGCCACACAGCCACACAGCCAGACAAACAGCATGCAGCCTGTCAGTCATTCCTGTTATGTAACTGATTGTCTGAACATCAATGGTATCCAGAGACAGTCGGCAGCCAGACAGTCAGCATCCAGACAGCCAGGAAAACAGGCAGCCAGTCAGCCAGACAGCCACGCAGCCAGAGTCAGCAGCCAGACAGCCACACAGCCACACAGCCACACAGCCACACAGCCACACAGCCGGCAGCCAGCCAGTCAGCAGCCAGGCAGCGTGTGATTTGGTGAGTCTGGTGGTAATCTTTCTGACAAGACTGTAATGATGGTTCTACCACACAGGAAAATTACACAGCTGGGTGTCTCTGCTGCCTCAGAGCCAACAGAGCCCAGAGACAGACAGGCTTATGACAGGCTTATTCTACAGGGACAACACCAGGACCAGGGAACAGTCAGGTTTAATCTACAGGGACAACACCAGGACCACGGAACAGTCAGGTTTAATCTACAGGGACAACACCAGGACCAGGGAACAGTCAGGTTTAATCTACAGGGACAACACCAGGACCAGGGAACAGTCAGGTTTAATCTACAGGGACAACACCAGGACCAGGGAACAGTCAGGAAAAACACCAGGACCAGCGAACAGTCAGACTGGCTTATTCTACAGGGACAACACCAGGACCAGAGAACAGTCAGACAGGCTTATTCTACAGGGACAACACCAGGACCAGAGAACAGTCAGGAAAAACACCAGAGACCAGAGACAGACAGGTTTAATCTACAGGGACAACACCAGGACTAGAGAACAGTCAGGAAAAACACAAGAGACCAGAGACAGACAGGTTTAATCTACAGGGACAACACGAGGACCAGGGAACAGTCAGGTTTAATCTACAGGGACAACACCAGGACCAGAGAACAGAGAGACAGGTTTAATCTACAGGGACAACACCAGGACCAGGGAACAGTCAGGTTTAATCTACAGGGACAACACCAGGACCAGAGAACAGTCAGGAAAAACACCAGGACCAGAGAACAGTCAGACAGGTTTATTCTACAGGGACAACACCAGGACCAGAGAACAGTCAGGAAAAACACCAGGACCAGAGAACAGTCAGACAGGTTTAATCTACAGGGACAACACCAGGACCAGAGAACAGTCAGGAAAAACACCAGAGACCAGAGACAGACAGGTTTAATCTACAGGGACAACACCAGGACCAGAGAACAGAGAGACAGGTTTAATCTACAGGGACACCATCAGAACCAGAGAACAGAGAGACAGGTTTAATCTACAGGGACAACACCAGGACCAGAGAACAGAGAGACAGGTTTAATCTACAGGGACACCATCAGAACCAGAGAACAGAGAGACAGGTTTAATCTACAGGGACAACACCAGGACTAGAGAACAGAGAGACAGGTTTAATCTACAGGGACAACACCAGGACCAGGGAACAGTCAGGTTTAATCTACAGGGACACCATCAGAACCAGAGAACAGAGAGACAGGTTTAATCTACAGGGACAACACCAGGACTAGAGAACAGAGAGACAGGTTTAATCTACAGGGACACCATCAGAACCAGAGAACAGAGAGACAGGTTTAATCTACAGGGACAACACCAGGACTAGAGAACAGAGAGACAGGTTTAATCTACAGGGACAACACCAGGACTAGAGAACAGAGAGACAGGTTTAATCTACAGGATCAACACCAGGACTAGAGAACAGAGAGACAGGTTTAATCTACAGGGACACCATCAGAACCAGAGAACAGAGAGACAGGTTTAATCTACAGGGACAACACCAGGACCAGAGAACAGAGAGACAGGTTTAATCTACAGGGACAACACCAGGACCAGATAACAGAGATACAGGTTTAATCTACAGGGACACCACCAGGACCAGGTTTAATCTACAGGGACAACACTAGGACCAGGTTTAATCTACAGGGACAACACCAGGACCAGGTTTAATCTACAGGGACAACACCAGGACCAGGTTTAATCTACAGGGACAACACTAGGACCAGGTTTAATCTACAGGGACAACACCAGGACCAGGTTTAATCTACAGGGACAACACCAGGACCAGGTTTAATCTACAGGGACAACACCAGGACCAGGTTTAATCTACAGGGACAACACCAGGACCAGGTTTAATCTACAGGGACAACACCAGGACCAGGTTTAATCTACAGGGACAACACCAGGACCAGGTTTAATCTACAGGGACAACACCAGGACCAGGTTTAATCTACAGGGACAAGACCAGGACCTCCGTGGACATTTAGCTACCTGCTTAATTTTATAAATGCAGTAATAACATTTACAGAATCTGTATTGTATCAATGGAAAGCATTGCAAAGCCATATTGTCACTCCTCTACCATCCCATTCTTTTCTGTTCCATATCTTCACACATGCTTTTTCTTTTAACAGCCTCTGAGCACCAGCTAAATCTCATCTGGCACAAGTTAAGCAGTCGGTCAGTGTACGTACCCCTGCCTTGCCTGCGCTTGATAATTAGCATGTCTGTCACTTGTCTGCATCACATACTCTGTGACGTTTGGTTAAGGTCTATTTAAGGCTCAGGTGAAGAGTATTATGTTATCTAATAATGTTGCCAGTCAGAATGCCTACGGCAGGGTGAAACAAGGTGAGTAAGTCAGTTGGCCGGTAGAATGTAGAATGTAGAATGTAGAATGTAGAATGTAGAACGTTGGCTTGTTCCTTGATACCATTCTTTACTCTGCAGCCGACCTTATCTTCCCTGTCTGCTCTCTAGCCCTACCTCCCAAAGAATTTTGCTGAACTGCCCTGGTTCTCATCTGCCCTTCGTTTTAACAGACATGCACCACTAAATCACCCTGTCCTCAAACCACCTGCTTAGTCACACACTGTTGGAAAGATAAAGACGCCTGTGCAGCCACCTGGACAACCAGCAGCCACCTGGACAACCAGCAGCCACCGGAATAGCCAACAGCCACTGGAACAGCCAACAGCCACCGGAACAGCCAACAGCCACCGGAAGAGCCAACAGCCACCGGAACAGCCAGCAGCCACCGGAACAGTCAACAGCCACCGGAACAGCCAACAGCCACTGGAACAGCCAACAGCCACTGGAACAGCCAACAGCCAACGGAACACCCAACACAACTCAACAGCCACCCAACACAACTCAACAGCCACCCAACACAACTCAACAGCCACCAAACACAACTCAACAGCCACCAAACACAACCAAAAGCCACCAAACACAAATTTCTCTTTCTCTCTGTAGATGAATGGCGGTTGGCTAGTTTAAAACAAGATGGAACTTAGTGTGACCATGTCATAGGGACAGAGAGAAAGGCCACTATTATTAGACAGACCTTGGATAAACACACAGTCATAGAAGTGGCATGGTATTATATTTTCAAGATATTACTGACCACATTATGTCACTGAAGTTCCTGTTTATGTTACATAAATTAGTGGAAATTATTTTGGTTATTATCAGTACATGTTCAGGATATTGTGTTTGTCACTTGTGGAACTGGTGAAAACCAAATGCAACACTTTTACAAGATGTTTCTTTTTGATTCAAACAGATAGATTAGGCCTCTGCTTTATACAGACATGCACCAAACTCTAGTATTATACTGATACAATCCTATTTCACAGAGATGTAGATCTGATAAACCCAGTAGCAGCAGTGTCTGCTAGAGAAGCGAGGAGAGCCCCCCCCCCCTGTATTTTGAGGTGCCTGACAAGGGCAGCAAAATGAACACCGAAATAGAGAAATGAAAAAAAGAGGAATAGAAAGACGAGGGAGGAAGGAGGGAGGGAGGGATCACCACACACAGCTGTTATTCTGCAGTCCTTCCTCTGATAGTAGTGGTCTTGGCTGTACTCCCAGTTCTTAAGGTGAACTGACTTACTCATTGACTGACGCCACAAAACACAATTGCCATGTGATCTGATGGCCTCTCTACGAAGAGTAAGGTACCAGTGTGTAGACTAGGGTATTCATGCAAAATGCACCCTATTCCCTCTTTAGTGCACCACTTTTGGATATAGGGAATACGGTGCTATTTGGGACTCATCCTAGGCCTATACAATGATGCCTGGACATGAAGCAGAAAGCCTGTACAACTGCTTTTCATTTCCATCTGAGAGTCTTGTCTAAGCTGGTATTGTTTTCTTGCATGTGTTTTGCTGAAAACGGCACTTTTTAGCTAATGGTTTTATCATTAAACCTTCAGAAGTTAATTTGATGGAAGTATGGAACGTTCACATTTGCTTTGTTGTCTGCATCACCGCCTTTGTGATTGTTGGAATAATTTTAGATTCATGATTATAAATTAATACAAATGTACAGATGAAGGTTCTCTTGTTGCTGAGAATTTTCCTGCACGGCAGGAGGATATGCAAACTTGTATTGTAATCGAGGTTTACAAAGGCTTCTGATATGTGTAATTTCCACTTTAAAATGTTAGATCTGATTTGTCACATCACAATTCACTTTTGTTGCTGCAGGATTATTTTCCTGCTGTAGCAAACTGGCTCAAATTAAGATACACACCTAAAAAAAAACTATACAGACGTAGTAACTTCTGAAGGAAGTACTTTACTTATTGTAGTCTTATTGTTTAACTGAGTATCACCCATTGGGTCTGTGTGACATATCACACAATGAATTATCACCTGAATTAGATCCTGTCTGCTTGAACTACACATGATTTGTTCATGAATTAGCAAGAAGAAGATGTTTGTCTTGACATCGACAAGCTTTGTGCTCTTCCTCTGTGACCCAGATTATTAGTGACCCAGATTATTAGTGACCCAGATTATTAGTGACCCAGATTATTAGTGACCCAGATTATTAGTGACCCAGATTATTAGTGACCCAGATTATTAGTGACCCAGATTATTATGGTTATTTCTCCTAACATTGTGGACAGGACAGACAGGCTGTAACGGTTTTCATATGGTGAAGGAGAGTCGGACCAAACTGCAGCGTGTATATTGTGATCCATGTTTAATAAAACAAACGTAACACGAATCAATACAAAAACTCAACAAAACAATAAACATAATGAAAACCAAAACAGCCTAAACTGGTGCAAACTAACACAGAATAAGGACGTCAAGACACTAAGGACAATCACCCACAATACAACCAAAGAATATGGCTGCCTAAATATGGTTCCCAATCAGAGACAACGATAAACACCTGCCTCTGATTGAGAACCACTTCAGACAGCCATAGACTCTCCTAGAACACCCCACTAAGCTACAATCCCACTAAGCATACACACCAAAACCCCAAGACAAAACACACCACAATACAAAAACTCCATGTCACACCCTGGCCTGACCCAATACATGAAGAAAAACACAAAATACTTAGACCAGGGCGTGACACAGGCTCCTACTTGTTGGTACAGTAATAGATAACTTGTCTTGATGGGTATTATGAGTATAAAAGGCAGGGAACTATGAGAGCTCTCTGAGTCTAAAGCCTGAAACCAGGCCCCATTATCTGTTAATTGGCCAAACGTTACCAGGAGGACATGCTCTTCTACAGAATTCCTATCACGTTTGGCATTTATTAGATTTTCTAGAAGTCTAAGACAAGGATGTCCTGTATTACTATATATATTTGTTATGTTGCATTAAATCATGTTAATCAAATTCAGCTACAGTATCTGAATGGTATATCATTCAGATTATACTGATGATTCAGGTAATAAGCCTAAAGTATGGTGTGATTGCTTTGTTGGTTGTATGTTTCCAGTCCATTACCACCTTGATTGTTACCTAACTGAGAGAGAACAAGACTGTCTGGGACTCTGCTTCACCAGTCAACTAAAACACTTTCACTCACGGTTGAGGAGTCACAGCCCACTCGCATGTGAATGACATACACCCTCAGGTGCTTAACCTTAGACTGCGTCCCAAATGGCACCCTAATTCCCTAAGGAAACTGGTCAAAATATGTTTACTACATACGGAATAGGGTGCCATTTGGCAGCACAGCCTTATATGCAGGGTTTCTTAGGGTGTGCTCTACTGTAGTGTACATGTCTTACATACTATAAGGTCGGGTGCCGACATGGTAATTAGTGTAAGTTACAACTATACTGACGGGTCTATTAAAGTCCTCACCTACTTTTTGAAACCTGAATTGAGTCCAACTCCTGCTGACGTGACATACAAAGGATACTGCATTTGATGTGTTGCAACGTATCCAATGCAAACTGTGTTGAAAGATGTCTTTTTCAAAGAGTAAAAGAAAATATGGAATGGGGGAAAAAACCAACAGTGATCGTCACGCTGTTGAAATGGGCCATGCACTTTGACTACATCAATCATCATTAACGTCAACATTTTACTCTGTGAGGATTTTCACCCAGTTTCAGCTGGTGTTCGTCCCAAATTGCACCCTATTCTCGACATAGTGCACTATGTTGGACCAGCGCCCAGGGCTCATAGAGCTAAAAAAAAAAGTCAAAAGCAGCAATGCACTATATAGGGAACAGGTTGCCATTTGGGAAACAATCACAGTTTCCTCTTATATAATAACTGTCACATCATAAAAACATTGAATAAAGTGTAAGTAAAACGCATTGACAACAGACCAAAATACTGGTCTCCTTTAGCTTGGTGTTGAAATCTAGCAGACGCAGGAACGAAGGCATCATTAATGTTAAAAACAAATTACATGTTATTATCATTTCCTCATTCGTGAGGACAAGATACTAAGTAGCACACAGAAGAGTAACTGTTTACAACGTCTGTATTAATACCGATTTTTATGAAGCACTGCGTTTGCATTTTCAATCACAACTGTAATACCAACATGTTTCAAGCAGACCACCATAGACCCTGTGCCCACAAATGCCAAGGTAACCTGTCTAAATGACTATTGTCTCGTAGCCCTCACATCTGTAGCCATGAAGTGCTTTGAAAGGCTGGTCATGGCCCACATCGACACAGTCATCCCAGAGACTCTGGACCTACTCAAATTCACATACCGTCCCCAACAGATACACAGATGAAGCAATCTCCACACTGCCCTTTCCCACCTGGACAAAAGGAACACATATGTTAGAATGCTGTTCATTCACTACAGCTCAGCGTTCAACAACTTAGTGCCATCCAAGCTCATCACGAAGCTAAGGACACTAGGACTAAACACCTCCCTCTGCAACTGGATCCTGGACTTGCTGACGGGCCGCCCCCAGGTGGTGAGGGTAGGTAACAACACATCTGCCACACTGACCCTCAACACGGGGGCCCCTCAGGGGTTTGTTCTTAGTCCTCTCCTGTACTCCCTTCTCAACCACGACTGAGTGGCTGCGCACGACTCCAACACCATCATTACATTTGCAGACAGCCTAAAGGGAGGGGGTCAGAGACCTGGCAGTGTGGTTCCGGGACAACAACTTATACCTAAACGTCAGCAAGACGAAGGAGCGAATCATGGACTACAGGAAAAGGTGGCCCGAGCAAGCCCCCATTCACATCCACGGGGCTGTAGTGGAGCGGGTCGAGAGCTTCAAGTTCCTCTGTGTCCACATCACTAAAGATCTATCATGATCCAAACACACCAACACAGTTGTGAGGAGGGCACGATAATGCCTCTTCCCACTCTGAAAAGATTTGGCATGGACCCTCAGATCCTCAAAGTTCTGCAGCTGCACCATTGAAAGTATCTCTGCTGGCTGCATCACCGCTTGGTATGGAAACTCTGTAGAATGTGTTCAAGATGGAACCCAAAAGAGTTCTACTTGGAACCATAAACGGTTCTACCTGGAACCATAAAGGGTTCTTCAAAGGATTCCCCTATGGGGACACCAGAGAACTACTTTTACATTCTAATAGCACTGTTTTTCTAAGAGTGTAGTGGGACTGGAGACCTTAGTTGACCCCTCTAAGGCTCCACTTCACAGGTGAAGTTAGGGGTCATCTGTTACCTTGTCAAAACAGATTAGGCATCTAGAGCAAGAAGCCAATAACCATTAGAGTTAGGCCCAAGGGGTATATACCCCTGGCAGGTGCAACCAAACGGGACAGGTCGGAGGGTAGGAGGGAGATCAAGCAACCCTGGTCTTGCAGGTTGGGGATTCTGTGTAGGGCTAACACCCTACACCCGCAACACATACAATGGGCTAGTAAAATAAATATTTACCTATGACAGAGACAGACTGGATCAAAGGCAATGACCCAGGGCTGAAAGTGACAGATTAAGAATAGTACTGTTTTCCTCCAATTCTCTACTATAGAAACATTCATGATCTCACCTCATCCTAAACAGTCTTTCACCATCAGATTGAGAATAGCCACACACAACAACTTCCCTCCCCATGTAACTACTGCCCCATCAACTTAATGTTAGATAATAATATATATTCTCCTCAGTCAACTGAAATGCTACAACTACCCTCCCCATGTAACTACTGCCCCATCAATTTAATGTCCCCTTAATGTCCCCTGTATGACACCTGTATGACACCTTTTATCCAGTGATAGAAAGGTCTTTGTATGCACTGCAGCCTGGCCTGAGAAACTCTCTCCCTGGATCACCCCAGCCGTAGCAATGCAAGTCATTATAGAGCTATGTGGATGAGAGAGAGAGACATATTTTACATTCCTGCATCAGTGTCTTGCAGTTGGCCTTCTTTGCAGAGTAATCCCTCTCTACCTCCTAACTAAGCTTGTACTATTAGCCAGTCTCTCTGTGTCTCTGTGTCTCTGTGTCTCTGTGTCTCTGTGTTCTTTCCAGACCTCTACCCTCTGTGTCTCTGTGTCTCTGTGTCTCTGTGTCTCTGTGTCTCTGTGTCTCTGTGTCTCTGTGTCTCTGTGTCTCTGTGTCTCTGTGTCTCTGTGTCTCTGTGTTCCTTCCAGATCTCTACTCTCTGTGTCTCTGTGTCTCTGTGTCTCTGTGTCTCTGTGTCTCTGTGTCTCTGTGTCTCTGTGTCTCTGTGTCTCTGTGTCTCTGTGTCTCTGTGTCTCTGTGTCTCTGTGTCTCTGTGTCTCTGTGTCTCTGTGTCTCTGTGTCTCTGTGTCTCTGTGCTCCTTCCAGAGCTCTGCTCTCTGTCCTGTTTACTCATCATTCAGTCTGTTTAACCTCTGTAGCACGTAAACAAACTAAGTGACCATCAACATGCATCGCTGTAATGGTGAGTCACTGCCATGACATCTCAGTGGAAAGAACGCCAGCCACCCCACCAGCCAGCCCACCATTCAGCCAGCCAGCCCACCAGCCAGCCAGCCCACCAGCCAGCCCACCAGTCAGCCCACCAGTCAGCCAGCCAGCCAGCCCACCAGTCAGCCAGCCCACCAGCCAGCCAGCCCACCAGCCAGCCAGCCCACCAGTCAGCAAGCCAGTGCAGGCTAAATGGCATCACCAATTAGTGTACATAGTTGTTCTAAAAAAGTACCCGCCCTGTACCCGCTCTGTACCCACCCTGTACCCGCCCTGTACCTGCCCTGTACCCACCCTGTTCCTGCCCTGTAGCCACCCAGTACCCACCCTGTACCCACCTGTACCCGCCCTGTACCCGCCCTGTTCCTGCCCTGTACATGTACCCCCCTGTACCCGCCCAGTACCCGCCATGTACCCGCCATGTACCCGCCCAGTACCCACCCTGTACACACCCTGTTCCCACCCTGTACACACCCTGTTCCCACCCTGTACCCACCCTGTACCCGCCCTGTTCCTGCCCTGTACCCGCCCTGTACACTCCCTGTTCCCACCCTGTTCCTGCCCTGTACCTGTACCCCCTGTACCCGCCCAGTACCCGCCATGTACCCACCATGTACCCACGCTGTACCCACCCTGTACCCGCCCTGTTCCTGCCCTGTACCCACCCTGTACCCACCCTGTTCCCGCCCTGTACCCGCCCTGTTCCTGCCCTGTACCCACCCTGTACCCACCCTGTTCCCACCCTGTACTCCCCCTGTTCCTGCCCTGTACCCGCCCTGTACCCACCCTGTACCCACCCTGTACTCCCCCTGTTCCTGCCCTGTACCTGCCCTGTACCCACCATGTACCCACCCTGTACTCCCCCTGTTCCTGCCCTGTACCCGCCCTGTACCCGCCCTGTACCCACCCTGTACTCCCCCTGTTCCTGCCCTGTACCTGCCCTGTACCCACCATGTACCCACCCTGTACTCCCCCTGTTCCTGTCCTGTACCCGCCCTGTACCCACCCTGTACCCACCCTGTACCCATCCTGTACCCTCCCTGTACCTGTACCCACCCTGTACCCACCTTGTACCCACCATGTACCCACTCTGTTCCAGCCCTGTACCCGCCCTGTACCCACCCTGTACTCACCCTGTACCCACCATGTACCCACTCTGTTCCAGCCCTGTACCCACCCTGTACCCGCCCTGTACCCACCCTTTACCCACCCTGTACCTGTACCCACCCTGTACCCACTATGTACCCACTCTGTTCCAGCCCTGTACCCACCCTGTACCCACCCTGGACCCGCCTTGGACCCACCCTGTACCCACCCTGTACCCACCCTGTACCCACTCTGTACCCGCCCTGTTCCCATGGCACAACTTGCTCTTGTAAACAATACCCAGAAGTAAAGGCTCAGACAGGATGCATCTTGTTATTTTCTCTCATCCAGCCCTGTCAAGTTTTTATTTTAAATCGACAGAAACAATCACAGGCTTAAAAAAAAGAAATTGGCAACCAATCCGAATCCCTGTTCTCCGGCACTCTGTGGTCTGTACGGAATGGCCTGGAATAAGCACAAGAGGAGCTTGACAGGGCAAATAACTTGCTTCGAACTCAGAGAGAGTCAAATGTCTGAATTTGGAGCCCTGCCTAATCTGCCTCGACCTTACTGTTACTGGGGAAATTAAAACTGGACTTTTTCTTGGTGGAGGTTGGATGGGTTGGGTGGTATCCTATCATCAAATCACGTTTTTTTAGTTACATGCGCCGAATGCAACAGATAGACCTTACAGAGAAATTATTACTGACAAGCCCTTAACCAACAGTGCAGTTTTAAGAAAATAGCAGCAACGTGGGGGGGCGGGTATCAATGCAAATAGTCTGTGTAGCCATTTGATTAGCTGTTCAGGAGTCTTATGGCTTGGGTGTAGAAGCTGTTGAGATGCCTTTTGGTCCTAGGCTTGGCGCTCTGGTACTGCTTGCCATGTTTTAGCAGAGAAAACAGTCTATGACCTGGGTAGCTGGAGTTTTTCACAATTTTTAGGGCCTTCCTCTGACACCACCTGGTATAGAGGTCCTGGATGGCAGGAAGCTTGGCCCCAGTGATGTACTGGGCCGTATGCACTACACTCTGTAGTGCCTTGTGGTCGGAGGCCGAGCAGTTGCTATACCAGGCAGTGGTGCAACCTGTCAGGATGCTCTCTATGGTGCAGCTGTAAAACCTTTTGAGGATCTGAGGACTCATGGCAAATCTTTTCAGTCTCTTGAGGGGGAATAGGTTTTATCATGCCCTCTTCACAACTGTCTTGGTGTGATTGGACCATGTTAGTTTGTTGGTGACTTGAACGCCAAGGAACATGAAGCTCTCAACCTGTCCCACTACAGTCCCACCGATGGGGGAGAACTTGGTGGGTTTTATTTGGGTTGGGTGGTGTCCTGTTCGCGATGATGAGTGATAGATGGCTAATGCAGTCCAGAAGGACAACAGGAAAGTGGGAAGCTACGGAACTGTGGAAGGACAACAGGAAAGTTGGAAGTCGGAACTGTGGAAGGACAACAGGAGACTGGGAAGCTGGGAACTGTGGAAGGACAACAGGAAAGTGGGAAGCTGGGTTTTGGAAGGACAACAGGAAATGTCGGAACTGTGGAAGGACAATGATGAGTGGGAAGCTGGAACTGTGGAAGGACAACAGAAAAGTCCGGAACTGTGGAAGGACAACAGGAAAGTGGGAAGCTACGGAACTGTGGAAGGACAACAGGAAAGTGGGAAGCTACGGAAATGTGGAAGGACAACAGGAAAGTGGGAAGCTACGGAACCGTGGAAGAACAACAGGAAAGTGGGAAGCTACGGAACTGTGGAAGAACAACAGGAAAGTGGGAAGCTACGGAACTGTGGAAGAACAACAGGAAAGTGGGAAGCTACGGAACTGTGGAAGGACAACAGGAAAGTGGGAAGCTACGGAACCGTGGAAGGACAACAGGAAAGTGGGAAGCTACGGAACCGTGGAAGGACAACAGGAAAGTGGAAAGCTACGGAACCGTGGAAGAACAACAGGAAAGTGGGAAGCTACGGAACCGTGGAAGAACAACCACCTGTGAACATGTTGTCCTGTTGCTAGGCAGAATGAAGAACTTCAGTACTGATCTAGGATCAGATCCATACCATCTTATTCATTTTGATGTAAAAGGCAAAACCTGTTACCCTGCTCTGCACAGGACAGGGATCGTCTGAGTGTGCTGAATGCTTCCAAAATTGCATCCTATTCCATGCATACTGCACTGTTCTAGTTGTCTATGTGACAGTCGTATTCCACACATACTGCACTGTTCTAGTTGTCTATGTGACAGTCGTATTCCAGACATACTGCACTGTTCTAGTTGTCTATGTGACAGTCGTATTCCATACATACTGCACTGTTCTAGTTGTCTACGTGACAGTCGTATTCCATACATACTGCACTGTTCTAGTTGTCTATGTGACAGTCGTATTCCATACATACTGCACTGTTCTAGTTGTCTACGTGACAGTCGTATTCCATACATACTGCACTGTTCTAGTTGTCTATGTGACAGTGCATTCCATACATACTGCACTGTTCTAGTTGTCTATGTGATGTGACACTGTTCTAGTTGTCTATGTGACAGTCGTATTCCATACATACTGCACTGTTCTAGTTGTCTATGTGACAGTCGTATTCCATACATACTGCACTGTTCTAGTTGTCTATGTGACAGTCGTATTCCATACATACTGCACTGTTCTAGTTGTCTATGTGACAGTCGTATTCCATACATACTGCACTGTTCTAGTTGTCTATGTGACAGTCGTATTCCACACATACTGCACTGTTCTAGTTGTCTATGTGACAGTCGTATTCCATACATACTGCACTGTTCTAGTTGTCTATGTGACAGTCGTATTCCATACATACTGCACTGTTCTAGTTATCTACGTGACAGTCGTATTCCAGACATACTGCACTGTTCTAGTTGTCTATGTGACAGTCGTATTCCATACATACTGCACTGTTCTAGTTATCTACGTGACAGTCGTATTCCATACATACTGCACTGTTCTAGTTGTCTATGTGACAGTCGTATTCCATACATACTGCACTGTTCTAGTTGTCTATGTGACAGTCGTATTCCATACATACTGCACTGTTCTAGCGTGACAGTCGTATTCCATACATACTGCACTGTTCTAGTTGTCTATGTGACAGTCGTATTCCAGACATACTGCACTGTTCTAGTTGTCTATGTGACAGTCGTATTCCATACATACTGCACTGTTCTAGTTGTCTATGTGACAGTCGTATTCCACACATACTGCACTGTTCTAGTTGTCTATGTGACAGTCGTATTCCACACATACTGCACTGTTCTAGTTGTCTATGTGACAGTCGTATTCCATACATACTGCACTGTTCTAGTTGTCTATGTGACAGTCGTATTCCATACATACTGCACTGTTCTAGTTGTCTGTGACAGCACTATGCATCTTCATATCACAGAGTTTCATGTGACCTTCTCATGTTCTTGTCATGTTTTGTCATAGATTGTCATGTCTTGTCATAGATTGTCATGTTTTGTCATTGATTGTCATGTCTTGTCCCTGTGCTTTCTCTTCTATTCGTTTCCCCCTGCTGGTCTTATTAGGTTCTTTCCCTCTCTCTATCTCTCTCTCTCTATCGTTCCGTTCCTGCTCCCAGCTGTTCCTCATTCTCCTAACTACCTCGTTTACTCTTTCACACCTGTCCCCTATTTTGCCCTCTGATAAAGTCCCTATTTCTCTCTCTGTTTCTGCTTCTGTCCTTGTCGGATCCTTGTTTGCTGTGCTGTGTTCTTGTTCCGTCCTGTCGTGTTTTTGCCTTCATCAGATGCTGCGTGTGAGCAGGTGTCTCTGTCAGCTACGGCCTGCGCCTACCCGAAGGGACCTGCAGTCTGTGGCCGCTTCTCCTGTTATTCCCCTCTACAGACTAGAGGATTTCTGTTATTCCCCGCTTGGACATTTCCTGTTAAGGATTCAGGATTTGTCGTTTTCTGTTTGGACTTGAATAAACTCTGTTTCTGTTAAGTCGCTTTTGGGTCCTCACTCACCTGCATAACAGTTCTGGTCGTGCAATATCTCCTCACGAGCTAACCCTGATATGTCAAAACGAAAACCGTTTCAAAAGTCTTATATCATCATTAGGAATTGATGATGAGAATATTGTGGTGGGGGGTTTGTTTTGTTTGACTTCATAGTTAACTGCTGGAAAAACATATGTGTTATGGCTTTACACCCCCTGCTATATTGTACATAAAGAGTTACCTGTCTAACGGAACCTAGAGGGTGTTTTTTAATGGAAGCCTCTCAAACATAATCAGGTTGAATCAGCATTTCTCCAGGGCAGCTGTCTAGGGCCCTTAAGTAAAATAAATAATTAATTAATAACAAAATACTGATTCGACCTGAAAAAAGCCACACTCCCATGAGTGTCACAAAATGGTACCAAACAGTTCGTAGCTGGATTCTTCACCAATTTTTATACCTTCTCCAGAACATAAATGTTCTTCGGACCTCAAGTTCTGTGAGGTGGAAGAAATTCCTTTGTTCTCTATGAAAATTCAGTCTGTCTCTATACTGTGTGGCCATGGGGAGATAAACTCCTTCAGGAATGTACGACCTCTCTGACCACAGCAGCCTAGTTGTAGGATACCGAGAAAGGGTGAAGGTACTCGCTGTACCCAAAGAGGGCAACGTCATGACAAGGCTGACCGGAACATATCCCGGTCCGCATGATCAAACAATCTTGAAGCGTGGATTCCAATTGGTCAAACCAGCGTTGAATGGGTCTAGTCACTGATACATCCTGTTTGAGTTTCTGCCGATAAGACGGTAGGAGCAGGATGGCGTCGTGGTTGGATTTGCCAAAAGGATGGCGGGGGAGGGCTTTGTATGCATCGTGGAAGTTAGAGTAGCAGTGATCCAGTGTATTACCCCCGGCGCGTAGTGCAATCAATATGCTGATAGAATTTAGGTAGCCTTGTTCTCAAATGTGCTTTGTTAAAATCCCCAGCTACAATAAACACAGCCTCAAGATATATGGTTTCCAGTTCACATAGAGTCCAGTGAAGTTCCGCGAGGGCCGTCTTGGTGTCTGCTTGAGGGGGAATGTACACAGCTGTGACGATAACTGACGAGAATTCCCTTGGGTGATAATATGGACGGCATTTGATTGTAAGGAATTCTGGGTCGGGTGAGCAGAAGGACTTGAGTTCCTGTATGTTGTTATGATTACAGCATGAGTCGTTAATCATGAGGCATACACCCCCGTCCTTCCTCTTCGCAGAGAGGAGTTTATTTCTATCGGCGCAATGCATGGAGAAGCCAGGAGGCTGAACAGATTCCGACAACATATCACGAGAGAGCCATGTTTCCGAGAAACAGAGAATGTTACAATCTCTGATGTCTCTCTGGAAGGCACCCCTTGCTCGAATTTCATCTACCTTGTTGTCAAGAGACTGGACATTGTATACTCGGGAGCGGTAGACAATGTGCACGTCTACGGAGCCTAACCAGGAGGCCTTCTGAGGCACCGTTGTTTTGGGTTGGCTTCTGGGATTAGGTCCATTGTCCTGAGTGGAGGGCCAAACAAAGGATCCGCTTCGGGAAATTAGTATTGCTGGTCGTAATGTTGGTAAGTTGACGTCGCTCTTATATCAAATAGTTCTTCCCGGCTCTATGTAATAAGACTTAAGTTTTTCTGAGGTGACAATGTCACTTGCCGTTGAACGAAGGAGAGCTCGGGTTTGTTGTTTTGGAAATGTGGTTGTTTTAAAAGTGTGGAATGGAATGTTTCTCAGTAGCTAGCTAACTTTTTAGTTTGGCTGGTAACATCAACTGTGCTAAGTGGCTGTGCTACAGAAACATTGCTAACCAAACAACAGTGCTAGGTGCCTGTACTACAGACACACTGCTAACCAAACAACAGTGCTAGGTGCCTGTACTACAGACACACTGCTAACCAAACAACAGTGCTAGGTGGCTGTACTACAGACACACTGCTAACCAAACAACAGTGCTAGGTGCCTGTACTACAGACACACTGCTAACCAAACAACAGTGCTAGGTGCCTGTACTACAGACACACTGCTAACCAAACAACAGCGCTAGGTGCCTGTACTACAGACACACTTCTAACCAAACAACAGTGCTAGGTGCCTGTACTACAGACACACTGCTAACCAAACAACAGTGCTAGGTGCCTGTACTACAGACACACTGCTAACCAAACAACAGTGCTAGGTGCCTGTACTACAGACACACCGGTCGTCATCGTGGATACTAAGGAGATCCTGAGGGAAATCGCCAAGTACCAACAGTTTTATGCTATGGAGGAACAACATACTCCATCAAGGAAAGATCCGGCTACCTCAAAAATGAACTCTAACCTGACATAAAAAAGAAAGACAGATTAGTCTACAGACACGGACAATATACTTACCGATGAAGTAGAGGCTAGTGCTCTGGCTGGAATGCATGCAACACTGGAAAGGTTGTGTGAGGAAGTAGCAGAGCTGAGGGGGAGTTTAGAGTTCAGCCAGAGTGGAATTCTCACGCTCCATGGAGAGAACAAGGCACTCACAGCCAAGGTCAAAATACAGGGTATTTTGTTCTTAAATGATATTGTAAATTGGAATGGTAGAGTTATGTATTTCATAGAGTTGTCAGAATTGTACGGGAAGGTCTGTTCAATCCAAGAGTACAACCAATTGATTACAGTATTGCCCCAAAAATGGAGGAGGCAGGTGGCAGCGGGAGGAGGCAGGGAAATGGTCTATCTGCCCAATATAAAGGATCAATACTGGAGGAGGCAGGTGGCAGCAGGAGGAGGTAGGGAACTGGTCTGTCTGCCCAATATAAAGGATCAATACTGGAGGAGGCAGGTGGCAGCAGGTGGCAGCAGGAGGAGGCAGGGAACTGGTCTGTCTGACTGTGCCCAATATAAAGGATCAATACTGGAGGAGGCAGGTGGAAAAATTGTAGGGAACTGGATTTTGATGTACCCAATATCCATGGATCAATACTGGAGGGGCAGGTGGAGCAGGATAGGTATAAAACTGGTCTGTCTGTCCAATATAAAGGATCACAACTGGAGGAAAGGTGGCAGCAGGAGGATAAACTGGTCTGTCTGCCCAATTTTGATCAATACTGGAGGAGGCAGGTGGCAGCAGGAGGAGGTAGGGAACTGGTCTGTCTGCCCAGTATAAAGGATCACAACTGGCAGAGGAATACAAATAGCATTAATAGGAAAGTTACCAGTTTCATTTGAGGACCAGGATGTTGGCAACTGTGCCATACAGATTGAAAAATTGTAGGGAAGAGATTTTGATGTACCGATTCCATGGTACAGGGTGTATGAGTTGATATATAAAATTACACACGATTCAAATTATTATATAGAATTCTTGCCACCAACAAAATGTCGAATATTTGGGGCATAAAATCATCAAAGCTCTGCAGATTTTGTTGTGAGGATACATAATCGATAGACCATTTATTTTGGTATTGCCCCCAGGTAGCCTGTTTCTGGTCTCAGGTTCAGGAATGGCTGAAAATGCATAACATTGATCTAAAATTGACCCTGGAAATATTACTGTTGTTAGATCTAGAGAGTCAATTACTAATATACCATTACTCTTAGTAAAATTATTTATCTTCAACTCTCAAGCTGTGGATTCCATTCGACTAGATTGGTTGTCCTTGATGTCCTTTTTTTGGCATTTTGTTGTTTTCTGTTTTCCTTTGTCTTTGTCTTCTTTTCTCTTTAGTTCATTTCCTTGGTTGTTGTTGAATTGGGGGTGGGTTATTGGGGGTGGGGGTTATTGGGGGTGGGGGTTATTGGGGGTGGGGGTTATTGGGGGTGGGGGTTATTGGGGGTGGGGGGTTATTGGGGGTGGGGGTTATTGGGGGTGGGGGTTATTGGGGGTGGGGGTTATTGGGGGTGGGGGTTATTGGGGTTGGGGGTTATTGGGGGTGGGGGTTATTGGGGGTGGGGGTTATTGGGGTGGGGGGTTATTGGGGGTGGGGGTTATTGGGGTTGGGGGTTATTGGGGTTGGGGGTTATTGGGGTTGGGGAATGGAATTATTTGCATTTGTATTTTTTATTATAATGATTATTTTTCTTGCGGGTGGACTGTGGGAGGGGTCTTGGATGGTTGGGGGACAGCTCTTGGGGAACTGTGGGGGGGGGGGGGGATCTTGGAGGATTCGGGTCCCTGTTTTTTGCCTTGTGGGATCAAAACTGTTGACGTGCCCTTGAGCAGGACGTATATCACTGGATGCTTCTGTGTGTCGCTCTGAATGGGAGTCTGTTGGATGACTGGTGTGGTGTAGTTGTTGAGCGGTTTTACTGCAAGTATATTGTCTGTTTTGGATATTCAATAAAATAACATTTAAAAAAAATATATATATAATTATATATATATAATTATTTAGTTTTTTTAAACAATGTAAGAAATAATATTTAAAAAAATAATATACTGCATAGTTTCCTAAGGACTCGAAGCGAGGCGACCATCTCTGTTGGCGTCGTCTTGTATTGTAGATATCTAGTGCTGTAATAACTTTATATGATGTACTGTGTTATATATAGTTATATATAGTATCTACTCATGACATTACCATTGACATCCTTCATGGCCTAACAAGCCCAGAGTGGCTGCTACACAACATGGACAGTTAGTGTAGGAACATACTGGACTTGTTGAATCAGTTTCAGGCAGTTGCCTGTGTGAAGCTGCATCTCTGTCTGACTGTTTGCCCGTGAGTCTCTGCTGGATCTCTGTATAAGAAGATCTCTGTATGAGAAGATTTCTGTATGAGAAGATCTCTGTATGGGAAAATCTCTGTATGAGAAAATCTCTGTAAGAGTAGATCTCTGTATAAGAAGATCTCTGTATGAGAAGATCTCTATAAGAGTAGATCTCTAAGAGTAGATCTCTTTATGAGTAGATCTCTTCATGAGTAGATCTCTTCATGAGTAGATCTTTGTATGAGTAGATCTTTGTATGAGTAGATATATGTATGAGAGGACCTCTGTATGAGCCTGGCTGGTGATGTGGCCCCACTGACAGAGCCTGGCTGGTGATGTGGTGAAGAGGTCCACAGCGACAGCTGTCCCCCACTGAGAGTGACTCCCGTTTGGGTCGTTGAGAGCATGTACAGATGGCTCCTGATGGTACTCTGAACCAGACAAACAGAGAGAGAACAGGGGAACACCACACACACACACACACACACACACACACACACACACACACACACACACACACACACACACACACACACACACACACACACACACACACACACACACACACACACACACACACACACACACACACACACACACACACACACACACACACCACCATATAACAAGGACACCACACTGTTGCCAGACATCTCCTGGCAGAGCACCAACATCCATTAACACAGTCATAACAATGCTGTAAGTCAACAAGTTCATTAAAACACCATTACTTGACTACAGCTCAGCGTTCAATACAATAGTACCCTTAAAGCTCATCACTAAGCAAAGGAACCTGGGACTAAACACCTCCCCCTGCAACTTGATCCTGGACTTCCTGACGAGGTGCCCCCAGGTGGTGAGGGTAGGTAGCAACACATCTGCCACGCTGATCCTCAACACTGGAGCTCCCCAGGGTTGCGTGCTCAGTCCCCTCCTGTACTCCCTGTTCACCCACGACTGCATGGACAGGCACGACTCCAACACCATCATTAAGTTTGCAGACGACACAACAGTGGTAGGCCTGATCAACGACGAGACAGCCTATATGGAGGAGGTCAGAGACCTGGCCGGGTGGTGCCAGTGTAACAACCTATCTGTCAACGTAACCAAGACTAAGGAGGTGATTGTGGACTACAGGAAAAGGAGGACCGAGCACGTCCCCATTCTCATCAACGGGGCTGTAGTGGAGCAGGTTGAGAGCTTCACATTCCTTGGTGTCCACATCAACAACAAACTAGAATGGTCCAAACACACCAAGAGAGTTGTGAAGAGGGCACAACAAAACCTATTCCCCCTCAGGAAACTAAAAAGATTTGGCACGGGTCCTGAGATCCTCAAAAGATTCTACAGCTGCAACATCTAGAGCATTCTGACCGGTTGCATCACTGCCTGGTACAGCAATTGCTCGGCCTCCAACAGCAAGGCATTACAGAGGGTAGTGCGTACAGCCCAGTACATCACTATGGCTAAGCTGCCTGCCATCCAGGACCTCTACACCAGGCGGTGTCAGAGGAAGGTCCTGAAAATTGTCAAAGACCCCAGCCACCCCAGTCTTCTGTAGCTCAGTTGGTAGCGCATGGCGCTTGTAACACCAGGGTAGTGGGTTTGATCCCCGGGACCACCCATACGTAGAATGTATGCACACATGACTGTAAGTCGCTTTGGATAAAAGAGTCTGCTAAATGGCATATATTATTATAATATTATTATTCTCATAGACTGTTCTCTCTGCTACCGCGTGGCAAGTGGTACCGGAGTGCCAAGTCAAGGACCAAAAGGATCTCAATAGTTTTTAACCATAAGCCATAAGACTCCTGAACAGGTAACCAAATGGTTACCTGGACAATTTGCATTGTGTGCCCCCCCAACCCCTCTTTGACGTTGCTGCTACTCTCTGTTTATCATATATGCATAGTCACTTTAACCATATCTACATGTACATACTACCTCAATTTGCGCGACCAACCAGTGCTCCTGCACATTGGCTAACCTGTCTATCTGCATTGTGTCCCACTACCCGCCAACCCCTCTTTTACGTTACTGCTACTCTCTGTTCATCATATATGCATAGTCACTTTAACCATATCTACATGTACATACTACCTCAATAAGCCTGACTAACAGGTGTCTGTGTAGCCTTGCTACTCTCATTTTCAAATGTCTTTTTACTGTTGTTTTATTTCTTTACTTACACACAGTGTACAGACAGTACTGTTAAACCTTTCATAAATCTGAAGTACAGCAATGATGGCTGCTGAAGCTATGGAAGAGTTTTAATGGAAAACTGTTAACTCTAATTTGAACCGAGTTTAAGTCATCCCAAGGGTTGGTTCGTGCTGCCAAAGGGAGATGCGAACTGGCAGTAATCAGTTGCATGCCAACTATAATCCCAACTAACACGTCAGCATGTATCCAAACAAACCTGTGGTTTATATTTACAATTTGGCAATGATGAGAGGGGAGTATATTTAGATCTTAATAAGCCTTCTGCAATCCACCCAAACTAATTCAAAACTCGTCCAATATCACAAGCTGCCTAGTGTTTTGTGATGTGTTGTGTTTACTGTGACCTCTAGAGGGTTTGTGATGCGTTGTGTTTACTGTGACCTCTAGAGGTTTTGTGATGTGTTGTGTTTACTGTGACCTCTAGAGGGTTTGTGATGCGTTGTGTTTACTGTGACCTCTAGAGGGTTTGTGATGCGTTGACCTCTAGAGGGTTTTGACTGTGACCTCTAGAGGGTTTTGATGCGTTGTGTTTATGACCTCTAGAGGGTTTGTGATGCGTTGTGTTTACCTAGAGGGTTTGTGATGCGTTGTGTTTACTCTAGAGGGTTTGTGATGCGTTGTGTTTACTGTGACCTCTAGAGGGTTTGTGATGCGTTGTGATTACTGTGACCTCTAGAGGGTTTGTGATGCGTTGTGTTTACTGTGACCTCTAGAGGGTTTGTGATGCGTTGTGTTTACTGTGACCTCTAGAGGGTTTGTGATGCGTTGTGTTTACTGTGACCTCTAGAGGGTTTGTGATGTGTTTAATGGTGCTCTACCATGCTGTCCCTAGAAGAGGGGTGCGTCACGCAGTGCCAGGCTTTTTCCCCCTCTATACTCAACTTGAGTGGGTTGAGTCACTGACGTGAACTTCCTGTTCAGTTTTGACGGACAGGAAGCCCATTTCATGGGCTATACTTAGCCTTGTCTCAGGGTAGTAGGTTGGTGGTCTGTTGATATACATTTAGTTGTGTGGGGGCTGTGCTTTGACAAAGTGAGTGGGGTCATATCCTGCCTGGTTGGCCCGGTCCAGGGGTATCGTCAGACAGGGCCACGGTGTCCCCCAACCCCTCCGGTCTCAGACTCCAGTATCTATGCTGCAGTAGTCTATGTGCCGGAAGGCTAGGGTCAGTCTGTTATATCTGGTGTAATTCTCCTGTCTTATCTGTCATCCTGTGTGAACTTAAGTTCTCTCTCTCTCTCTCTCTCTCTCTCTCTCTCTCTCTCTCTCTCTCTCTCTCTCTCTCTCTGGCTCTCTCTCTCTCTCTCTCTCTCTCTCTCTCCTCTCTCTCTCTCTCTCTCTCTCTCTCTCTCCTCTCTCTCTCTCTCTCTCTCTCTCTCTTATCTCTCATCTCTCTCTCTCTCTCTCTCTCTCTCTCTCTCTCTCTCTCTCTCTCTCTCTCTCTCTCTCTCTCTCTCTCTCTCTCTCTCTCTCTCTCTCTCTCTCTCTCTCTCTCTCTCTCTCTCCTGTTGTCTCGACCTCTGAAGCCTCGGCTATGAAAAGCCAACTGACATTTATTCCTGAGGTGCTGACCTGTTGCACCCTCTAAAACCACTGTGATTATTATTATTTGACCCTGCTGGTCATCCATGAACATTTGAACATCTTGACCATGTTCTGTTATAATCTCCACCCGGCACAGCCAGAAGAGGACCTCCTCTTTCTAGTTGTTCCACCGTGCTTCTACATGTGCGTTGCTCTCTGGTGTTTTAGTCTGGGTTTCTGTATCAGCTCTTTGTGACAACTGCTGATGAAAAAAAGGACTTCATAAATACACTAATAATTAATCATAATAATTAATTCATAATTGTGTGTCTTCTGTCTTTTGCCCGAGTCCTTTGAAAAGTTATTATTATGCATTGGAGAGGGAAATGTATAACTGTATCTTTATGTGTAGAAATGAGGGCTAATGAAAACTAGTTGACTTGTCGTTCAGCTCTCAAATCATCAACATTCTTAGCGCGTCAGTTTTTAAAACAACCTAATTGGTCAATTGTGATGTTTGATTAAGGGTAGAATAGTCACGTTATTTCGTTTTCATCGGGTTGATGATATTATTGTGGTCATTTTGTGGTTATGACAGGGATATCACCAATACATTTCTATGGTAAATAAACATTGAAAAATGACATCATCAGAAAGTGGAACAGATGGATTGGAGGGTAAACGATGACGTCACAACTTTCAGTACAAGTGAGGAGGAGGGTGTAACCAAATGCTTATGTTCTCAGCTCCAACAGAGCAGTAATATCGTTTTTTGTTTTAGATAGATACCGCCTGCACTGTTGGTGCTAGGAACACAAGCAGTTTGCTACATCACATCTGATAAATATGTGTATGTGACCAATACAACTGGATTTGATATCCCTTCAGTACTGACAATGTATTTAGTTGTTACCTGTCCCGTACGCAGTGACAGTATTGAAGTTAGTCATTGTGCCTTTCCATAACCCAGGTAAGATTACTGCTCCAAGCACAATATAACAATGAGTAATCACACTAATTATTACATTGTGCAGTGCTTACGAAAATAATTACACTGTAATGTTTAGTGAGATAATGTGAAATATAGAGATATTTTTGAGGTGTTTTAATGTATCAGAAACAGGATGAAATAAAAGTGGAGGTGTAAATGAGGATGAGAGGTAGAGAGGTGAAGGACAGTTACCTGTGGAAGAACAGCAGGATGGACAGCGTGGTCTGGTCGATGTTGCTGTTGCAGATGCCCTCGTTGAGCAGGTAACAGGGGTCTCTGACCACAGACTCCAGAGAGTCCAGCCTCATCATGCTGTTCAGCTTGTCTGTGTTCACGTTCTGGTTCTGGAACGTCAGCTGCTCACGGAACTGGCGGAAGTGGCTGAGCGACGTGGGGCTGCCCATCAGAGGGGTGCTTTGGCCTCTGCCTTGGCCCCCAACTCTAGCTGGGTCGTCACAGTTGGCCAGGTCCAGGCAGCAGGAGCAGCAGTCCAGACCGATGGGAGAGAGACACTCCTCTCCATCTGACATGATGACAGCAGATCAGTCAAACCCGGTCAGCAGAGCACCTTGACGGACTGGAGAGATGAGCTCCACAGCAGGAGAGAGAGAGGTAGAAAAAGAGAAAGGGAAAGAGAAAGACCTTGTTGCTGGTCTCTCTTCTTCTTCTCAGGCTTGTAGTTGTTGTTGTGTGTTCCTCAGTGTATGCAGAGGGACGGATTTTCTCCCTCCAGGTGTTCTGGATCAGGGTGTTGGGAAGTCAAGTGTCCCCTGCTTCCTCCTCTCCCTGAGAGTAGACAGTCAGTCGTGTCTCCCTGAGTCTCCCTCTCGTCACGTTAATAAGGCTATGTTTGCTTTGGTTGTGAGACACTCGCTGGCCTCTGTGTCTGTGGGGGAGAGAGAGCTAGCCAATGCTGTGCTGTCTGTGTCTGTGGGGGAGAGAGAGCTAGCCAATGCTGTGCTGTCTGCGTCTGTGGGGGAGAGAGAGCTAGCCAATGCTGTGCTGTCTGTGTCTGTGTCGAACACACACATCCTGATTCAGCGGGAATGTGTTTCAAAGCTGCTTATCACTTTTTTTCACTGCCCAGCACTTTTTCCTCCCCCAACGTGCTTAGAGACTGAGGGAGGGAGGGAGGAGGGAGGGAGAGAGGAAGGGAGGGAGGGAGGTTAGCCGGGAGGGAGGTGGGGAAAACCCTTGTGATTGGTAAACGACTGGCCCTCCTCCTTCTCCTCTCTCACATTCCCGCTGAATCAGGATGTGTGTGTTCAGACAGCATAATTAGGGGATGGAAAGATGCAATGCATGTGCTTGGTGATGCTCACTGTTCTAGAGAGAGAGAGAGAGAGAGAGAGAGAGAGAGAGAGAGAGAGAGAGAGAGAGAGAGAGAGAGAGAGAGAGAGAGAGAGAGAGAGAGAGAGATGCAGAGAGAGACAGAGGGGAAAGAAAGAAAGTAAGAAAGAAAGAAAGAAAGAAAGAAAGAAAGAAAGAAAGAAAGACAGAAAGAAAGACAGAAAAAGGGAGAGGGAGACGCAGAGAGATACAGGGAGAGCATGAGCACATATGGAGCTGCTGCTCCCTGTTAGCTCTCTTTGGGCTGAGTGCTCTGTCTGAAATAGTAGGAGCTCTCTTTGGGCTGAGTGCTCTGTCTTTTAACTCCAGTGCCTGTAATGACACGCATATTATACCTTTGGGCTGAGTGCTCTGTCGGAAGCATACTGTAGGCTAGCTCTCTTTGGGCTGAGTGCTCTGTCTGAAGGATACTGTAGGCTACCTCTCTTTGAGCTGAGTGCTCTGTCTGAAGCATACTGCTAGCTCTCTTTGGGCTGAGTGCTCTGTCTGAAGCATTTGGGCTGAGTGCTCTGTCTGAAGCATACTGTAGGCTAGCTCTCTTTGGGCTGAGTGCTCTGTCTGAAGGATACTGTAGGCTAGCTCTCTTTGGGCTGAGTGCTCTGTCTGAAGCATACTGTAGGCTACCTCTCTTTGGGCTGAGTGCTCTGTCTGAAGCATACTGTAGGCTAGATCTCTTTTGCTGAGTGCTCTGTCTGAAGCATACTGTAGGCTAGCTCTCTTTGGGCTGAGTGCTCTGTCTGAAGCATACTGTACGCTAGCTCTCTTTGGGCTGAGTGCTCTGTCTGAAGGATACTGTAGGCTAGCTCTCTTTGGGCTGAGTGCTCTGTCTGAAGCATACTGTAGGCTAGCTCTCTTTGGGCTGAGTGCTCTGTCTGAAGCATACTGTAGGCTAAATCTCTTTTGCTGAGTGCTCTGTCTGAAGCATACTGTAGGCTAGCTCTCTTTGGGCTGAGTGCTCTGTCTGAAGGATAATGTAGGCTAGCTCTCTTTGGGCTGAGTGCTCTGTCTGAAGCATACTGTAGGCTACCTCTCTTTGGGCTGAGTGCTCTGTCTGAAGCATACTGTAGGCTACCTCTCTTTGGGCTGAGTGCTCTGTCTGAGGCATACTGTAGGCTAGCTCTCTTTGGGCTGCATTTACAGCATTGTTGTCAAAATGGATGTCACATCTTTAACTAGGAAGAGCAGCGATGTTCCTTGTGGATTAATGAGTTGGACAACAGTAAAGGCACACAGATCTATATGGAGGTTCGGACCAAATGTACACGAATGTGGCATATTGGTGAGATGCAGAGATGCATGCTTGAAAATGTTTGAATTCGATCCATTTCAAGTGTGTACATGTCAAGATGGTAAAGGTCAATATTTGCTATCAGTTTGTCCCCAGTTTGTTCATTGTTCTAAGTGCATTTTAAGATCTGGCCCAGAACCCTTGTTAAGTGAGAAAGAACACTGACAGAGTCAGAGGGTGGTTCTGTTCTCAAATAAGAGTTTCTCAAGCTAGAAAACATTATTTCATTACATTTGCACAATTTGAATTTAATGGCTGTGAGACTGCAACACTGTAAAATCTCATTTAAATTTTAATTGAACTAAGTTAGGTGAATTTATCTATCCTGAGCCCGATTAAGATATATGAACCTATCGATCGCAAGTGTGATTAAGTTGGGGGAACTTATCTATCCTGGGCCTGATTAAGACAACTTTGCAGTGCAGACAGAATAGAACGCTAAGAAGACATCATGGCTTATTGAAGGCAGGCATCAATACAAATGTTTCATTGCTCAGTGGAATCAGTTAAACAGAGAAAATGACTGTCTCTTGTTTTACTGAGTGTCTGAGGATGTCCTCTGGCAGTGGAGCCCTGGCATGCCTCCCAAATGGCACCCTGTTCCCTATATAGTGCACTACTTTTGACCAGAGTCCTATGGCACCCTATTCCCTATATAGTGCACTACTTTTGACCAGAGTACTATGACACCCTATTCCCTATATAGTGCACTACTTTCGACCAAAGCCCAATAGCATGCCATTTGGGGACTTACACTTTCTGGTATGGGGAAATCAGGTAGAAGCTGTGGATGAAGTGAAATGAAAGAAACACTGCCCTCTATTGGTGCTGATAAAATACAGCACTTCTGTGATGATGTGTTTTACATGTTTTTATTTATTTAACCTTTATATTTAACGAGTCAGTTAAGAACAAATGATGATAAAGAGACTTAGCCTGACACCAAATTCGTCCGTTGCTTTGTCGTTCGCTGCGTACTTCAGTCGGAGACGACCATCATGGAAGTCGTTTGTGGCGGCGAGGGGCGTTGTCCAAAACAAAATCATCGTCTCTGACCAATCAGAGTATCAAAGCCATTTACTCATTTTAAAACCACCGCTTTATCCACCTGTGTTCTGGCTCTGGAAAAACCCATCGGTTTCTGGACCAATCAGGCAGCCCCAAATGTGTTTGTATTTGGTGACGGTTTGAGCAGGGATTCAAACTCATGGAGGAGGATAAACTAATGTCTGTTGCCATGGCGTACAGTGGCGTAGCGTAGTTCCGCAGGGCCCCCCCGCGACGTCAGAGCATGGGCCAGAGAGACAAATGTGCAGTTTTAATAAAGCTAATTTTACGCTACTTTACATTTTGCCCCGAGGCTGAGAGAAGATTTTTCTGTTTCAGAGCTCAGGGATTCTTGAAAGAAAGGGACAAATATGTGTCTTAATTAATATACATATTAACAAATATATATTTTGATAAAGTATAACATTTCCCAACAAAAAGGAACAACCTCCTCTATATATTGTTTTCTTCAGAAAATGCAACTAACTGGATTCATTTCAAGTCTGTCAGAGACCATAAAAGGCATTTTATTTTTTATAGTTATTGTCCAACAAGTGTTTAAAGGCTTTTGATTGTTTAAATCTAACATTAGATTATTTAAATATGTAGTACAAATCTCCAAACATATTTTTGTTTTGTTTTGTAGCCTCATTGAATGTTCCAGAGCTAATTCCGTTAGCATTTTGGTACATTTTTATAGATCTACAACATAAAACAACGTTATTAAAGCAGATATTATCCCGAAGGTCTTAACACAGAAAAATAATTTCATTGTTTAAGCATATGTTGCAGAACAGAGATCACAAATATATATTTTTCAGAATATTTACAACAACAAAAAAACGATCCTAAGGGCCGTCAGTGACTGAGATGACAACAGATACTCAAAAAATATCTTGTCTGTGTTTCTGCCAACGTTAGCAGTCCACACCTAGAGAAGGTTGTCTGCTGCTGTGGGTTATCTAATGTGTATTTAGAGGAGATACTCTGGCATGGCTCTCTAATGAAGCAGTGTGAAGTATCCACAACCACACATTATTGTCTTAGACCCTCTGGTGCTCCCTGGAGCCAGACTGCGTGTGTGTGTGTGTGTGTGTGTGTGTGTGTGTGTGTGTGTGTGTGTGTGTGTGTGTGTGTGTGTGTGTGTGTGTGTGTGTGTGTGTGTGTGTGTGTGTGTGTGTGTGTGTGTGTGTGTGTGTGTGTGTGTGTGTGTGTGTGTGTGTGTGTGTGTGTGCGTGCGTGCGCGTGCGTGTGTTCATACTGCCTGCTGTTATAAGGGCTGCCTTTGATCTCTAGGGTCACCATCCAACAACAGAGAGAAGCTGCTAACATTACCCCTCATACTGAGGTGACAGGACCATAACATTACCCCTCATACTGAGGTGACAGGACCATAACATTACCCCTCATACTGAGGTGACAGGACCATAACATTACCCCTCATACTGAGGTGACAGGACCATAACATTACCCCTCATACTGAGGTGACGGGACCATAACATTACCCCTCATACTGAGGTGACAGGACCATAACATTACCCCTCATACTGAGGTGACAGGACCATATAACATTACCCCTCATACTGAGGTGACAGGACCATAACATTACCCCTCATACTGAGGTGACAGGACCATAACATTACCCCTCATACTGAGGTGACTAGGACCATAACATTACCCCTCATACTGAGGTGACTAGGACCATAACATTACCCCTCATACTGAGGTGACAGGACCATAACATTACCCCTCATACTGAGGTGACAGGACCATAACATTACCCCTCATACTGAGGTGACAGGACCATAACATTACCCCTCATACTGAGGTGACAGGACCATAACATTACCCCTCATACTGAGGTGACGGGACCATAACATTACCTCTCATACTGAGGTGACAGGACCATAACATTACCCCTCATACTGAGGTGACAGGACCATAACATTACCCCTCATACTGAGGTGACAGGACCATAACATTACCCCTCATACTGAGGTGACAGGACCATAACAGAACTGGTTAATGCTTTAACCCAGTTATGAAGGCTCAGCCAAAGTCCTTCTAGCTACACGCTGAGTGTACAACAAGCCTTTCCATGACATAGGCTGACAAGGGTAATCCAGGTGAAACCTATTATCCCTTATTGATGCCACTTGTTAAATCCACTTTAATCAGTGTAGATGAAGGGGAGGAGACAAGTTATTAAAGAAGGATTTTAAGCCTTGAGACAGCAGAGACATGGATTGTAAATATGTGCCATTCAGAGGGTGAATGGGCAAGACAAGCCTTTGAACAGGGTGGTAGGTGCAAGGTGAACCGGTTTGAGTTTGTCAAGAACTGCAATGCTGCTGGGTTTTTCACGCCCAACAGATTCCTCATCACAGATAGACTACCCTGTCTGTCTGTGTGGTAGTCTCTCTCACCTCACATCATCCCAGATAGACTACCCTGTCTGTCTGTGTGGTAGTCTCTCTCACCTCACATCATCCCAGATAGACTACCCTGTCTGTCTGTGTGGTAGTCTCTCTCACCTCACATCATCCCAGATAGACTACCCTGTCTGTCTGTGTGGTAGTCTCTCTCACCTCACATCATCACAGATAGACTACCCTGTCTGTCTGTGTGGTAGTCTCTCTCACCTCACATCATCACAGATAGACTACCCTGTCTGTCTGTGTGGTAGTCTCTCTCACCTCACATCATCCCAGATAGACTACCCTGTCTGTCTGTGTGGTAGTCTCTCTCACCTCACATCATCCCAGATAGGGTAGTCTATCTGGGATGATGTGAGGTGAGAGAGACTACCACACAGACAGACAGGGTAGTCTGTCTGTCTGTGTGGTAGTCTCTCTCACCTCACATCATCCCAGATAGACTACCCTGTCTGTCTGTGTGGTAGTCTCTCTCACCTCACATCATCACAGATAGACTACCCTGTCTGTCTGTGTGGTAGTCTCTCTCACCTCACATCATCCCAGATAGACTACCCTTCTGTCTGTGTGGTAGTCTCTCTCACCTCACATCATCCCAGATAGGGTAGTCTATCTGGGATGATGTGAGGTGAGAGACTACCACACAGACAGACAGGGTAGTCTGTCTGTCTGTGTGGTAGTCTCTCTCACCTCACATCATCCCAGATAGACTACCCTGTCTGTCTGTGTGGTAGTCTCTCTCACCTCACATCATCACAGATAGACTACCCTGTCTGTCTGTGTGGTAGTCTCTCTCACCTCACATCATCCCAGATAGACTACCCTGTCTGTGTGGTAGTCTCTCTCACCCCACATCATCCCAGATAGACTACCCTGTCTGTCTGTGTGGTAGTCTCTCTCACCCCACATCATCACAGATAGACTACCCTGTCTGTCTGTGTGGTAGTCTCTCTCACCTCACATCATCACAGATAGACTACCCTGTCTGTCTGTGTGGTAGTCTCTCTCACCTCACATCATCCCAGATAGACTACCCTGTCTGTGTGGTAGTCTCTCTCACCTCACATCATCCCGGATAGACTACCCTGTCTGTCTGTGTGGTAGTCTCTCTCACCTCACATCATCCCAGATAGACTACCCTGTCTGTGTGGTAGTCTCTCTCACCCCACATCATCCCAGATAGACTACCCTGTCTGTCTGTGTGGTAGTCTCTCTCACCTCACATCATCCCAGATAGACTACCCTGTCTGTCTGTGTGGTAGTCTCTCTCACCTCACATCATCCCAGATAGACTACCCTGTCTGTCTGTGTGGTAGTCTCTCTCACCTCACATCATCCCAGATAGACTACCCTGTCTGTCTGTGTGGTAGTCTCTCTCACCTCACATCATCACAGATAGACTACCCTGTCTGTGTGGTAGTCTCTCTCACCTCACATCATCACAGATAGACTACCCTGTCTGACTGTGTGGTAGTCTCTCTCACCTCACATCATCCCAGATAGACTACCCTGTCTGACTGTGTGGTAGTCTCTCTCACCTCACATCATCCCCGATAGACTACCCTGTCTGTGTGATAGTCTCTCTCACCCCACATCATCCCAGATAGACTACCCTGTCTGTGTGGTAGTCTCTCTCACCCCACATCATCCCAGATAGACTACCCTGTCTGTGTGGTAGTCTCTCTCACCCCACATCATCCCAGATAGACTACCCTGTCTGTGTGGTAGTCTCTCTCACCTCACATCATCCCATATAGACTACCCTGTCTGTCTGTGTGGTAGTCTCTCTCACCCCACATCATCCCAGATAGACTACCCTGTCTGTGTGGTAGTCTCTCTCACCCCACATCATCCCAGATAGACTACCCTGTCTGTCTGTGTGGTAGTCTCTCTCACCTCACATCATCCCAGATAGACTACCCTGTCTGACTGTGTGGTAGTCTCTCTCACCTCACATCATCCCCGATAGACTACCCTGTCTGTGTGATAGTCTCTCTCACCCCACATCATCCCAGATAGACTACCCTGTCTGTGTGGTAGTCTCTCTCACCCCACATCATCCCAGATAGACTACCCTGTCTGTGTGGTAGTCTCTCTCACCCCACATCATCCCAGATAGACTACCCTGTCTGTGTGGTAGTCTCTCTCACCTCACATCATCCCATATAGACTACCCTGTCTGTCTGTGTGGTAGTCTCTCTCACCCCACATCATCCCAGATAGACTACCCTGTCTGTGTGGTAGTCTCTCTCACCCCACATCATCCCAGATAGACTACCCTGTCTGTCTGTGTGGTAGTCTCTCTCACCTCACATCATCCCAGATAGACTACCCTGTCTGTCTGTGTGGTAGTCTCTCTCACCCCACATCATCCCATATAGACTACCCTGTCTGTCTGTGTGATAGTCTCTCTCACCCCACATCATCCCAGATAGACTACCCTGTCTGTGTGGTAGTCTCTCACCCCACATCATCCCAGATAGACTACCCTGTCTGTCTGTGTGGTAGTCTCTCTCACCTCACATCATCCCAGATAGACTACCCTGTCTGTGTGGTAGTCTCTCTCACCCCACATCATCCCAGATAGACTACCCTGTCTGTGTGGTAGTCCCTCTCACCCCACATCATCCCAGATAGACTACCCTGTCTGTGTGGTAGTCTCTCTCACCCCACATCACCCCAGATAGACTACCCTGTCTGTCTGTGTGGTAGTCTCTCACTCCACATCATCCCAGATAGACTACCCTGTCTGTGTGATAGTCTCTCTCACCTCACATCATCCCAGATAGACTACCCTGTCTGTCTGTCTGTGTGGTAGTCTCTCTCACCTCACATCATCCCAGATAGACTACCCTGTCTGTCTGTGTGGTAGTCTCTCCCTCCACATCATCCCAGATAGACTACCCTGTCTGTGTGGTAGTCTCTCCTGACAGACTATATCCATGGCTAGACTACCCTGTCTGTCTGTGTGGTAGTCTCTCCTGACAGACTATATCCATGGCTAGACTACCCTGTCTGTCTGTGTGGTAGTCTCTCCTGACAGACTATATCCATGGCTAGTGCACATGAGACATGGTTCTGTTTTGAGGTTCGGGTTTGTCAGTCCAAAACATGTCACCAGCTACTGAGTTGGCTCAGGCACCATATTCCCTATTTAGGGCCCTACTTTTGAGCCCTATTGGTGACACGTGGAACGCAACCCATGATCTGTAGAAGGACTCTTGTCTCACCTCTTCCCACCTCTTCCCACTCTGTTGATCAACTACAATCAGACTCTGTGTCAGAAAGCTACAGCTAAACCAGCCTGTTGATCAAATACATGTGATGTTTAAATGACATTTGAAAAGGTAAAATTATAAATGTTAATTACATTCAAACGTTCTGCCACCAAGTTGTTATAATAACACCACAGTCCCATTATGAAAAACCTGTCTTCTGATTGGGGATCTGTCCCAAATCGCTCCCTATGTCCTGTATAGTGCACTACTACAATTAACATGTGGGACGTAGCACTAGGGGTTTCCCAGTACAATGTGTAGGATGTTTTTTGTTATGGTCTTAAATCCCCAACCAGCGTGGAACATAGGTGACTCTCGGCTACTTGAGTTTTGACTGCCCCCCTTTGGAAAGAAAGGGGTACTGCTGGTGTTGAGGCATTGGCACACCAATTGAAGGATTCTGAAGTTGAAAACACACGAGAGTGAGGACTAAGCAAACATCAACACGAATTTAATAGAGACAGTAGATCAAGCTGGTCTGTCATAATATAAAAGAGGCAGTAGATCTAGCTGGTCTGTCATAATATAATTGAGGCAGAAGATGTAGCTGGTCTGTCAAAATATACTAAAGACCGTAAATCTAGCTGGTCTGTCATAATATAATAGAGACAGTAGATCTAGCTGGTCTGCTATAATATAGAGACACTAGATCTAGTTGGTCTGTCAGAATTTAATAAAGACAGTAGTTCTAGCTGGTCTGCCATAATGTAATTGAGACAGTAGATCTAGCTGGTCTGTCATTATATAATAGAGATAGTAGATCTAGCTGGTCTGCCATAATATAATTGAGACAGTAGACCTAGCTGGTCTGCCATAATATAATTGAGACTTTAGATCTAGCTGGTCTGTCAAAATTTAATAGAGACAGTAGAACTAGCTGGTCTGTCATAATATTTATAGAGACAGAAGATCTAGCTGGTCTGCCATAATATAATTGAGACAGTTGTTCTAGCTGGTCTGTCGTAATATAAAAGAGGCAGTAGATCTAGCTGGTCTGTCATTATATAATAGAGACAGTAGATCTAGCTTGTCTGCCATAATATAATTGAGACAGTTGTTCTAGCTGGTCTGTCCTAATATAAAAGAGGCAGTAGATCTAGCTGGTCTGTCATTATATAATAGAGACAGTAGATCTAGCTGGTCTGCCATTATATAATAGAGACAGTAGATCTAGCTGGTCTGCCATAATATAATTGAGAAAGTAGTTCTAGCTGGTCTGTCATAAAATAATTGAGGCAGTGGATATAGGTGGTCTGTCATAATATAATATAGACAGTAGATCTAGCTGGTCTGCCATAATTTAGTTGAGACAGTAGATGTATCTGGTCTTTCATAATATAATGGAGACAATAGATCTAGCTGTTCTGCCATAATGTAATTGAGACAGTAGATCTAGCTGGTCTGCCATAATATAATTGAGACAATAGATCTAGCTGGTCTGCCATAATGTAATTGAGACAGTAGATATATCTGGTCTTTCATAATATAATGGAGATAATAGATCTAGCTGGTCTGCCATAATATAATTGAGACTTTAGATCTAGCTGGTCTGTCAAAATTTAATAGAGACAGTAGAACTAGCTGGTCTGTCATAATATTTATAGAGACAGTAGATCTAGCTGGTCTGCCATAATATAATTGAGAAAGTTGTTCTAGCTGGTCTGTCCTAATATAAAAGAGGCAGTAGATCTAGCTGGTCTGTCATTATATAATAGAGACAGTAGATCTAGCTTGTCTGCCATAATATAATTGAGACAGTTGTTCTAGCTGGTCTGCCATAATATAATTGATACAGTAGATATAGCTGGTCTGTCATTATATAATAGAGATAGTAGATCTAGCTGGTCTTTCATAATATAATAGAGACAATAGATCTAGCTGGTCTGCCATAATATAAAAGAGACAGTAGATCTAGCTGGTCTGTCATTATATAATAGAGATAGTAGATCTAGCTGGTCTGCCATAATATAATTGAGACAGTAGACCTAGCTGGTCTGCCATAATATAATTGAGACTTTAGATCTAGCTGGTCTGTCATAATATAATAGAGACAGTAGAGAGCTGGTCTGTCATAATATTTATAGAGACAGAAGATCTAGCTGGTCTGCCATAATATAATTGAGACAGTAGTTCTAGCTGGTCTGTCGTAATATAAAGAGCAGTAGATCTAGCTGGTCTGTCATTATATAATAGAGACAGTAGATCTAGCTTGTCTGTCATAATATAATAGAGACAGTAGTTCTAGCTGGTCTGTCATAATATAATAGAGACAGTAGATCTAGCTGGTCTGTCATTATATAATAGAGACAGTAGATCTAGCTGGTCTGTCATTATATAATAGAGACAGTAGATCTAGCTGGTCTGCCATAATATAATTGAGACAGTAGTTCTAGCTGGTCTGTCATAAAATAATTGAGGCAGTAGATCTAGCTGGTCTGTCATAATATAATAGAGACAGTAGATCTAGCTGGTCTGTCATAATATAGTTGAGACAGTAGATCTAGCTGGTCTTCATAATATAATAGAGACAGTAGATCTAGCTGTTCTGTCATAATGTAATTGAGACAGTAGATCTAGCTGGTCTGTCATAATATAATAGAGACAATAGATCTAGCTGGTCTGCCATAATATAATTGAGACAGTAGATCTAGCTGGTCTTTCATAATATAATGGAGATAATAGATCTAGCTGGTCTGTCATAATATAATAGAGAGACTAAGATCTAGCTGGTCTGTCATAATATAATAGAGACAGTAGATCTAGCTGGTCTGTCATAATATTTATAGAGACAGTAGATCTAGCTGGTCTCATAATATAATAGAGACAGTAGTTCTAGCTGGTCTGTCATAATATAATTGAGAGAAGTGAGTTCTAGCTGGTCTGTCTAATATAAAGAGACAGTAGAGAGCTGGTCTGTCATTATATAATAGAGACAGTAGATCTAGCTGGTCTGTCATAATATAATTGAGACAGTTGTTCTAGCTGGTCTGCCATAATATAATTGATACAGTAGATATAGCTGGTCTGTCATTATATAATAGAGATAGTAGATCTAGCTGGTCTTTCATAATATAATGGAGACAATAGATCTAGCTGGTCTGCCATAATATAAAAGAGGCAGTAGATCTAGCTGGTCTGTCATAAAATAATTGAGACAGTAGATCTAGCTGGTCTGTCATTATATAATAGAGATAGTAGATCTAGCTGGTCTGCCATAATATAATTGAGACAGTAGACCTAGCTGGTCTGAAATAATATAATTGAGACTTTCAATCTAGCTGGTCTGTCAAAATTTATTAGAGACAGTAGAACTAGCTGGTCTGTCATAATATTTATGGAGACAGTAGTTCTAGCTGGTCTGTCATAATATAACTGATACAGTAGATCTAGCTGGTCTGTCATAATATAACTGATACAGTAGATCTAGCTGGTCTGTCAAAATTTATTAGAGACAGTAGAACTAGCTGGTCTGTCATAATATTTATGGAGACAGTAGTTCTAGCTGGTCTGTCATAATATAACTGATACAGTAGATCTAGCTGGTGTGTCATAACATATTAGAGACTGTAGATGTAGCTGGTCTGCCATAGTATAGTAGAGACAGTAAATCTAGCTGGTCTGATAAAATATACTAGAGAATGTAGATCTAGCTGGTCTGTCACAATATAATAGAGACAGTAGATCTAGCTGGTCCGCCATAATATAATTGAAACAGTTTTTCTAGCTGGTCTGTCATAATATAACTGATACAGTAGATCTAGCTGGTCTGGCATAATATAATGGAGACAGTAGATCTAGCTGGTCTGTCATAATATAATGGAGACAGTAGATCTAGCTGGTCTGCCATAATATAATTGAGAGAGTAGATCTAGCTGGTCTGTCATAATATAAGATGCAGTAGATCTAGCTGGTCTGTCATAATATTTATGGAGACAGTAGTTCTAGCTGGTCTGTCATAATATAACTGATACAGTAGATCTAGCTGGTCTGTCATAATATTTATGAGAAAGTAGACCTAGCAGGTCTGTCATAAAATATTAGAGACTGTAAATGTAGCTGGTCTGTCAAAATATACTAGAGACAGTAGATCTAGCTGGTCTGTCATAATAAAATTGTAGATCTAGCTGGTCTGTCTTAATTTAGTAGAGACAGTGGAATTAGCTGGTCTGTCATAATATAGAGACAGTACATCTAGCTGGTCTGTCATAATATAACTGATACAGTATATCTAGCTGGTCTGCCATAATATAATTGAGACAGTAGATCTAGCTGGTCTGCCATAATATAAAAGAGACAGTAGATCTAGCTGGTCTGCCATAATATAATTGAGAGAGTAGATCTAGCTGGTCTGTCATAATATAATTGAGACAGTAGATCTAGCTGGTCTTTCATAATATAATTGAGACAATAGATCTAGCTGGTCTGCCATAATATAAAAGATACAGTAGATCTAGCTGGTCTGTCATAATATAATTGAGACAGTAGATCTAGCTGGTCTTTCATAATATAATTGAGACAATAGATCTAGCTGGTCTGCCCTAATATAAAAGAGGCAGTAGATCTAGCTGGTCTGTCATTATATAATAGAGACAGTAGATCTAGCTTGTCTGCCATAATATAATTGAGACAGTTGTTCTAGCTGGTCTGTCATAATATAATAGAGACAGTAGACCTAGCAGGTCTATCACAACATATTAGAGACTGTAGATGTAGCTGGTCTGCCATAATATAGTAGAGACAATAAATCTAGCTGGTCTTATAAAATATGCTAGATAATGTAAATCTAGCTGGTCTTTCGTAATATAATTGAGAGAGCAGATCTAACTGGTCTACCATAATATAATCGAGACAGTAGATCTTGCTGGTTTGTCATAATATAAGAGGCAGTAGATCTAACTGGTCTTTCAAAATATAATTGAGACAATAGATCTAGCTGGTCTGCCATAATATAATTGAGACAGTAGTTCTAGCTGGTCTGTCATAATATAATTGAGGCAGTGGATATAGGTGGTCTGTCATAATATAATATAGACAGTAGATCTAGCTGGTCTGCCATAATGTAATTGAGACAGTAGATGTATCTGGTCTTTCATAATATAATGGAGACAATAGATCTAGCTGGTCTGTCATAATATAATTGAGGCGGTGGATATAGGTGGTCTGTCATAATATAATATAGACAGTAGATCTAGCTGGTCGGCCATTATGTAATTGAGACAGTAGAGGTATCTGGTCTTTCATAATATAATTGAGACAATAGATCAGGCTGGACTGCCATAATATAAAAGAGGCAGTAGATCTAGCTGGTCTGTCATAATATAATTGAGACAGTAGATCTAGCTGGTCTGACATAATATAATTGAGAGAGTAGATCTAGCTGGTCTTTCACAATATAACAGAGACAGTAGATCTAGCTGGTCTGTCATAATCTAATAGAGACAGTAGATCTAGCTGGTCTGCCATAATATAATTGAGACAGTAGTTCTGGCTGGTCTGTCATAATATAATTGAGGCAGTGGATATAGGTGGTCTGTCATAATATAATATAGACATTAGATCTAGCTTGTCTGTCATAATATAATATAGACAGCAGATCTAGCTGGTCTGCCATTATGTAATTGAGACAGTAGATGTATCCGGTCTTTCATAATATAAAAGAGGCAGTAGATCTAGCTGGTCTGTCATTATATAATAGAGACAGTAGATCTAGCTGGGCTGTCATGATATAAAAGGGGCAGTAGATCTAGCTGGTCTGTCATAATATAATAGACACAGTAGATCTACCTGGTCTGTCATAATATAATTGAGACAGTAGATCTAGCTGGTCTGTCATAATATAAAAGGGGCAGAAGATCTAGCTGGTCTGTCATAATATAATAGTAGATCTAGCTGGTCTGCCATAATATAATTGAGACAGTAGTTATAGCTACATTAATGAGAAGTAGACCTATCATAATATAATAGAGGCAGTAGATCTAGCTGGTCTGTCATAATATAATAGAGACAGTAGATCTAGCTGGTCTGTCATAATTGAATAGAGACAGTAGATCCAGCTGGTCTGTCAAAATGTAATAGAGACAGTAGATCTAGCTGGGCTGTCATGATATAAAAGGGGCAGAAGATCTAGCTGGTCTGTCATAATATAATAGAGACTGTAGATGTACCTGGTCTGTCAAAATATACTAGAGACAGTAAATCTAGCTGGTCTTTCGTAAAATAATTGAGAGTGTAGATCTATCTGTTCTGCCATAATATAATTGAGACAGTAGATCTAGCTGGTCTGCCATAATATAATTGAGACGGTTCTTCTAGCTGGTCTTTTATAATATAAAAGAGGCAGAAGACCTAGCTGGTCTGTCATAATATAATAAAGACAGTAGATGTAGCTGGTCTGTCATAATATAAAAGAGGCAGTAGATGTAGCTGGTCTGTCATAATATAATTGAGACAGTAGATATAGCTGGTCTGCCATCATTTAATTAAGACAGTAGTTCTAGCTGGTCTGTCATAATATTAATGAGAAAGTAGACCTGGCAGGTCTATCATAATATATTGCAGACTGTAGATGGAGCTGGTCTGTCAAAATATACTAGAGACACTATATATAGCTGATCTTTCGTAACATAATTGAGAGTGTAGATCTAGCTCGTCTGCCATAATATAATTGAGACAGTAGATCTAGCTGGTCTGTCATAATTTAATAGAAACAGTAGATCTAGCTGGTCTGTCATAATATAATAGAGGCAGTAGATCTTGCTGGTCTGTCATAATTTGATAGAAACAGTAGATCTAGCTGGTCTGCCATAATATAATAGAGAGAGTAGATCTAGCTGGTCTGTCATAATATAATAGAGACAGTAGATCTAGCTGGTCTGTCATAATTTAATAGAAACAGTAGATCTAGCTGGTCTGCCATAATATAATAGAGGCAGTAGATCTAGCTGGTCTGTCATAATTTGATAGAAACAGTAGATCTAGCTGGTCTGCCATAATATAATAGAGGCAGTATATCTAGCTGGTCTGTCATAATTTGATAGAAACAGTAGATCTAGCTGGTCTGCCATAATATAATAGAGGCAGTAGATCTTGCTGGTCTGTCATAATTTGATAGAAACAGTAGATCTAGCTGGTCTGCCATATTATAATTGAGACATTTGATCTAGCAGGTCTGTCATAATATAAAAGAGGCAGTAGATGTAGCTGGTCAGTCATAATATAATAGAGACAGTAGATCTAGCTGGTCTGCCATAATATAATAGAGGCAGTAGATCTAGCTGGTCTGTCATAATATAATTGAGACGGTTCTTCTAGCTGGTCTTTTATAATATAAAAGAGGCAGAAGACCTAGCTGGTCTGTCATAATATAATAGAGACAGTAGATCTAGCTTGTCTGCCATAATATAATAGAGGCAGTAGATCTAGCTGGTCTGCCATAATATAATAGAGGCAGTAGATCTAGCTGGTCTGTCATAATATAATAGAGGCAGTAGATCTGGCTGGTCTGTCATAATATAATAGAGGCAGTTGAATCCTACAGACGAAGAACCATATATGTGACATTTAAATTTTTTTTAAAGAGATATACGTAAAAAATCATTATTGGACACCTTTTTCTATAGTGAACCGGTTTCACAAGCTTTCCACGCGCTAATTAACAATCATTTAAAATGTAAATATAGGCTCTGTTGGAATACCCGTTTATGTGCACCACTCAGAATGGACGGACGAGCGCACAACCTTTCTGTTGCCGATGAAAATCGCAGAAATGTGGGAAAGAAACGTAAAACAAAACTAAAAGAATGGAAAGACAGGCGAAGGAAGATCTTACGGGATGTGGGAAAACCCTATACAAATCATAAGGGTTATGAAAACCCTATACAAATCATAAGGGTTAAGAAAAAAACTGTGAAAAGCTGTCCAAAAGAGATATGTGGAAGAACCGTATATCAAACAATCAATCTCGCTAGCTATAGAGTACAGTAACTAACATGTATGTTCTGGGTTGTCTAATTTGTAACTATAGAGAAAACATATTAGCTAAAGTTTGTTGGCTACTAACTCATACATTATCGTTACAAATGTTATTTCTAGATTATAGAAGAAACATAGCTAGCTACTTTTTCTCCATCCACCGGATGATTCGACATGGCTACAGTAGCTAGCTAGTTACACTGTATCCTGCAGGGAAGAGCGTGTTCCACGACGTGCAGAAAGGCAAGCTGCATCTGTTCAACAGTTTCTACACTGCCCCATACGAGAAACAACAAGCGTTGATTCTCTCTGGCTTAGAACAGGTTAGAAATAAGATCAAACGCCTATTATTATAATAGCTATATTGACCACTTGCATAGTTTAACTTTGACAGTAATGATATGTACATTAACGTTAACTCTAAAAGTGCAGTGTTACACAATGGTGCAATACAAACTCATTGTGTGTATAGGTTGGGAGTGTGTGAACGATGGAGGTCATGATCAAGCGATACCCTGAATGTGCTACAGGACATTAAATTCTGATTTCATCATTGTCGATTTTGTATTGCAGCATGAGGTGAAACGGAGACATAAACCTGAAGATACAAAGGAGAACAAACGACGGAAACAAACCTTCAAATACCGAGTACAGCAAGCAGCAAGCAGCAAGCAGGCCAGAGATTGAATGTGTGCAAGGTCACTTTCAGGTCTGTGTTCCAGCTGACCAACAGCCGTCTTCAGGCAAGTGGAAATATGAATTAATGTCTATATGAATATCAATTACAAAGATATTGTATTCTCTGTACTAGTTTTTAATAACCTGCTAATTGAAATGTAATTGTTTTGGTCAGGTTATTCAGGAAAGGTGAGCTGAGGCAGGTGAGGTTGCAGCGTCTCCAGATCAGACTACTGAGGCTCGGTCTCCTTTACAAGGTGGAGGAGGGAAGCATAGCAATAGGTAATGCGCTATGGATTCCAGCCTGGATTATTTCACTATAGCAGTGCTCTAAACAATCTTCTAAACATTAATAACATAGAGTATCGAATGGATGAATAGCGAATTCTGAAACAAAAATATAAAAATGTTTATTACTTTTAAACAAAATGATGGTAACTAAGCTGTCCAACTACCACCTGAGCATTGAGGACTGAGTGCCGATTACCTTCCCCCTCCCACCGGACAGCCCTGGCCTAATTCTCGCAGCCCTACAGGACCCCCGGCCACAAAAGTTGCACTCTAAAGCAGGTCCCTGGACCATTGAGAGAATACAACTTCAACAACATCTTGTTGTCTCCTTACAGGCCACATTGGATACATGCTACAGTGAAAGAGGGCATCAAGGAGCACATTCTATCTTTCCCAAGAACCCAGAACGTGGGGATGTACACAGAGAATACCTCAGCCCTGATCTGAATTTGTTGCGAATGTACCGACTCTACAAAGAGAATATATAGAGTAGAGAGGCTATATACAGTAGAGAGGCTATATACAGTAGAGAGGCTATATACAGTAGAGAGGCTATATACAGTAGAGAGGCTATATACAGTAGAGAGGTTATATACAGTAGAGAGGCTATATACAGTAGAGAGGCTATATACAGTAGAGAGGCTATATACAGTAGAGAGGTTATATACAGTAGAGAGGCTATATACAGTAGAGCGGCTATATACAGTAGAGAGGCTATATACAGTAATAATAATAATAATAATAATAATATATGCCATTTAGCAGACGCTTTTATCCAAAGCGACTTACAGTCATGTGTGCATACTCTACGTACGGGTCAGTAGAGAGGCCATATACAGTAGAGAGGCTATAACAGTAGAGAGGCTATATACAGTAGAGAGGCTATAACAGTAGAGAGGCTATATACAGTAGAGAGGCTATATACAGTAGAGGCTATAACAGTAGAGAGGCTATATACAGTAGAGAGGCTATATACAGTAGAGAGGCTATAACAGTAGAGAGGCTATATACAGTAGAGAGGCTATATACAGTAGAGAGGCTATAACAGTAGAGAGGCTATATACAGTAGAGAGGCTAAATACAGTAGAGGCTATAGACAGTAGGGAGGCTATAACAGTAGGGAGGCTATATACAGTAGAGAGGTTATATACAGTAGAGAGGCTATATACAGTAGAGAGGCTATAACAGTAGAGAGGCTATATACAGTAGAGAGGCTAAATACAGTAGAGGCTATAGACAGTAGGGAGGCTATAACAGTAGGGAGGCTATATACAGTAGAGAGGCTAAATACAGTAGAGGCTATAGACAGTAGAGGCTATATATAGTAGAGAGGCTATATACAGTAGAGAGGCTAAATACAGTAGAGAGGCTATATACAGTAGAGAGGCTATATACAGTAGAGAGGCTATATACAGTAGAGAGGCTATATACAGTAGAGAGGCTATATACAGTAGAGAGGCTAAATACAGTAGAGGCTATAGACAGTAGAGAGGCTATATACAGTAGAGAGGCTAAATACAGTAGAGAGGTTAAATACAGTAGAGAGGCTATATACAGTAGAGAGGCTATATACAGTAGAGAGGCTATATACAGTAGAGAGGCTATAACAGTAGGGAGGCTATATACAGTAGGGAGGCTATAACAGTAGAGAGGCTATATACAGTAGGGAGGCTATAACAGTAGAGAGGCTATATACAGTAGAGAGGCTATATACAGTAGAGAGGCTATATACAGTAGAGAGGCTATATACAGTAGAGAGGCTATATACAATAGAGAGGCTATATCCAGTAGAGAAGCTATAACAGTAGGGATGCTATATACAGTAGAGGCTATATACAGTAGAGGCTATATATAGTAGAGAGGCTGTATACAGTAGAGGCTATATACAGTAGAGAGGCTATATACGGTAGAGACTATATACAGTAGAGGGGCTATATACAGTAGGGAGGCTATATACAGTAGGTAGGATATAACAGTAGGGAGGCTACATACAGTAGAGAGGCTATATACGGTAGAGAGGCTATATACAGTAGAGAGGCTATATACGGTAGAGAGGCTATATACAGTAGAGAGGCTATATACAGTAGAGGGGCTATATACAGTAGAGAGGCTATATACAGTAGAGAGGCTATATACAGTAGAGAGGACAGAAGATGAGAGGAGCGGACAGAAGATGAGAGGAGAGGACAGAAGATGAGAGGAGAATAGAGGAGAGTAAAGGAGAAGAGAGGAGAATAGAGGAGAGGACAGGAGAAGAGAGGAGAATAGAGGAGAGGACAGGAGATAAGAGGAGAGGACAGGAGATAAGAGGAGAGGACAGGAGAAGAGAGGAGAGGACAGGAGATAAGAGGACAGGACAGGAGAAGAGAGGAGAATAGAGGAGAGGAGAGGAGAAGAGAGGAGAGGAGAGGAGAGGACAGGAGAAGAGAGGAGAGGAGAATAGAGGAGAGGACAGGAGATAAGATGAGAGGACAGGAGAAGAGAGGAGAGGAGAGGAGAGGAGAGGAGAGGAGAGGAGAGGAGAGGAGAGGACAGGAGAGGAGAGGAGAGGAGAGGAGAGGAGAGGAGAGGAGAGGAGAGGAGAGGAGAGGAGAGGGAGGAGAGGACAGGACAGGACAGGACAGGACAGGAGAATACAGGAGAGGACAGAAGATGAGAGCAGAGGACAGGAGATGAGAGGGGAGGACAGGAGATGAGATGAGAGGACATGAGATGACAGGACAGGAGATGAGAGGAGAATAGAGGAGAGGACAGGAGAAGAGAGGAGAATAGAGGAGAGGACAGGAGATAAGAGGAGAGGACAGGACAGGAGAAGAGAGGACAGGAGAAGAGAGGAGAGGACAGGAGAAGAGAGGACAGGAGAAGAGAGGAGAATAGAGCTGAGGACAGGAGATAAGAGGAGAGGACAGGAGAAGAGAGGAGGGAGAGGAGAGGACAGGACAGGAGAGGAGAGGAGAGGACAGGATAAGGAGAGGAGAAGGAGAGGAGAGGACAGAGATAAGAGGAGAAGAGAGGAGAGGGAGGAGATAAGAGGAGGAGAGAAGAGAGGAGAGGAGAGGAGAGGAGAGGAGAGGAGAGGAGAGGAGAGGAGAGGAGAGGAGAGGAGAGGAGAGGAGAGGAGAGGAGAGGAGAGGAGAGGCTATGAGGACAGGACAGGAGAATACAGGAGAGGACAGAAGATGAGAGCAGAGGACAGGAGATGAGAGGGGAGCAGAGCAATGGGTTCATGCTCGGTTCCCAAAATGTGATAATTGCCTCACTGGCTTAACTCAGGCTTGAATATTCTATAAGAATCCCACCCAACACTCCGTTGCCTCCTCTTGGCACAGTGCCAGTTAAGGGTGAGTGCTTAGTGTCAGCGTTTAGCTGGAAGAGGGCACACACATCTACAGGATGAGAGAAACCTGACTGTTTCCACACACACACACACACACACACACACACACACACACACACACACACACACACACACACACACACACACACACACACACACACACACACACACACACACACACACACACACACACACACACACACCACTTCAGAACTTCCACTGTGAAGTCTAGGAGACGTTGGAGAGTTTGAGAGGAACTCAGGGTGAGACTGTGATATCTCCTCCCAGACCAATGAGAGGATTAGACAGTGCTGTATAATCCTGAGGGTCTGCCCAGGCACAGCAGGAAGGGATCAGCGACTTTCAAATGTAACAAGATGGGAGAAATATATACTCTCTACGCAGCATCGAATGAATAGTATTACTACCGGGATCATAGAACAGACAGATAAACTGATGGAAGAAAAATATACTCTATTTTACAGTGATTAATATTATTACTGGAATGAACGTGTATCAGTTAAGAACAAATTCTTATTTTCAATGTCGGCCTAGGAACAGTGACTTTACTGCCTTGTTTTTACCTTGTCAGCTCGGGAGATTCGATCTTGCAACCTTTCGGTTAGTAGTCCAACGCTCTAACCACTAGGCTACCCAGCAAAAAAATAACAATAAACATTACACTCACTGAAGTTTCAAAATAATTAAGACGTTTCAAATGTCAAATTATGACTACATACAGTGCTGTAACAATGTGCTCTCTCTCTCTCTCTCTCTCTCTCTCTCTCTCTCTCTCTCTCTCTCTCTCTCTCTCTCTCTCTCTCTCTCTCTCTCTCTCTCTCTCTCTCTCTCTCTCTCTCTCTCTCTCTCTCTCTCTCTCTCTCTCTCTCTCTCTCTCTCTCTCTCTCTCTCTCTCTCTCTCTCCCTCTCTCTCTCTCTCTCCTCTCTCTCTCCCCCCCTCTCTCCCCCTCTCTACCCCCCTCTCTACCCCCTCTCTCTCCCCCCCCCCCCCTCCCCCCTCTCTCCTCCCTCTCTCTTCCCCCCTCTCTCTCATTCTGCAACAGCAGGTCTTTTAGCGTACGCCCTGTTTTGCAGTCTCACAGCATTCTCAATGGGCCACTCAAAAACGAGATTTTCAAAGTCATTTTAATGCAATTTATTAAGTTGTAAATTCAAGTGTGACCATCTCTTAAACAGCATAATGAAATGAAATTACACTTGAGTGTTGCGAGTGGATATTAAAAGCTGCATGTGAATTTTAAGATGTGGTATTTGCATTTTTAGCTTCACAGGTGGCATTGGTGCTCCTTAGTGGGGATGTTTTGGGTAGGTAACTTCCCCCCGTTTTCAAACCTCTGCTCTGCAACAAAGACTTAATTCCACACCAGCACATCCTGTTTACCTTAGAGAGAGAGAGAGAGAGAGAGAGAGAGAGAGAGAGAGAGAGAGAGAGAGAGAGAGAGAGAGAGAGAGAGAGAGAGAGAGAGAGAGAGAGAGAGAGAGAGAGAGAGAGAGAGAGAGAGAGAGAGAGAGAGGGAGAGAGAGAGACAGAGAGAGAACAAGAGAGAACAAGAGAGAGAGAGAACAAGAGAGTGAGAGAGTGCCCGCGCATGAGAGAGAAAGAAAGAAAGAAAGAAAGTAAGAAAGAAAGAGAGGCAGAGAGAGAACGAGAACGAAAGAGACAGGGAGAGAGAGAGACAAAGAAGAGAGAGAGAGAGAGAGAGAAAGTCAGAGAGATAGACACAGAGAGAGAGAGAGAGAGAGAGAGAGAGAGAGAGAGAGAGAGAGAGAGAGAGAGAGAGGGAGAGAGAGAGAGAGAGAGACAGAGTCGGAGGAAATACCCTGGCACTACTAATCACGACAGAGTGAAGTCATCAGGGAAGACATAGAGTCTCTCTCCCTGGGGTTCTATAGAGGACTAACTTCATCAGCAACACAAGGTGCTTTTCCTAGATTGGAGACAGTCTGCCCTTGACCAGCACAAAAACATCCTGTGATAGCCCCTGTGATATGCAACTTTTCAAGGAAGTTAAGGAATCAATATACACAGGCAGTTAGGATAGCTAAGGCTAGCTTTTTCAAACAGAAATTTGCATTCCTGTAGTACTAACTCAAAAAAGGTTCGGGACACTGTAAAATCCCTGGAGATTAAGTGCACCTCCTCCCAGCTGCCCACTGCTCTGAGGCTAGGAAACAGTTTTACCACCGCCTGGGGCTGGGACTGGGGGGGGGTTCATGGTGAGGTCACAGTAGAGTGTGGATCATATTCTGTCACAACACTGACACAGAGGTGATGATTTTAGTCTATTTACCAAAACAGTTTTCTATGCCAGAATTACAGCAGATCTTGTGATACTAAACACGATAATAGTTTGTGCAGGTTCGGCCCCTTTTACTTCTCTGACACAGGAATAATATACCTTTAGTCTATTCCCAATGCAAACTACCTAGAGAAAGATTCATTCTCAACATCTGCTGATGGCTTCTGTTATTTATGATCTTATTTCCAGCTAAGGGATGCAGAGTATTTCAGCTATATGTCTTCGAGCCTCTTGATTCCCCTAGCTAGCAGCTGATGCAGATAGACAGTCAGTCAGACTGACAGATTGGACATTTTCTGCTCCTGACAGGTCGTGACCCCTTTGTTTGGGAGGTGACATGAACCACCCATGGGCAGACGGCTGAGGAGACAAGGAGTAAGAGCAGGACACACACACACACACTCACACACACAACCCACACACACACAGGATGGGTTCTCACATCATGTTGCTGTATGTGACACTTTGTACCTGACATTTGAAGTGCCCACAGCTCCTCCTCCTCCTCCTCCTCCTCCTCCTCCTCCTCCACTGAAAGCTGGGCTATTCCCATGTCAAGCTCAGTCAGGACACTATGACAAAGGGTCTTTCAGCACACATGCATATTTTCTCCCTCTGTTCTCTGGCTTTGCTATCTAGATCCTAGATGCATTCATCTAATCTGTCCCACTCTCTGGATCCCTCCCAAATGGCACCCTGTTTCCTAGTGCACTATTTTTTGGACCACAGCCCTGGTAGTGCACTTCATATGCAACAGGGTTCCTTTTGGGACCCAGGTTCTGTGTTGTGGGAAATGACAGAACAATCATGTTATTTTTTTTTATTTCACCTTTATTTAACCAGGTAGGTTAGTTGAGAACAAGTTCTCATTTACAACTGCGACCTGGCCAAGATAAAGCATAGCAATTCGACACATACAACAACACAGAGTTACACATGGAGTAAACAAACATACAGTCAATAATACAGTGGAACTGGGGATGAGGTAGGTAGATAGATGGGCTATTTACTGATGGGCAGGTGCAGTGATCTGCGAGCTGCTCTGACAGCTGGTGCTTAAAGCTAGTGAGGGACATATGAGTCTCCAACTTCAGAGATTTTTGCAGTTTGTTCCGGTCAATGGCAGCAGAGAACTGGAAGGAAAGACGACCAAAGGAGGAATTGGCTTTTGGGGTGACCAGTGAGATATACAGGCCATATATGTGGCCTGCTGGCTTGCTGTGCCACTCCTTATCTCTATGTATAGCTATAGGTGTAACTGCACTGGGACCTGTCAATGTGCCTTGCCTCTATTTATAGCTATAGGTCTGACTGTACTGGGACCTGTCAATGCTCCCCAAATGAACAGCTGACATATTAAAAACCTGTTGAGGCGAGGGGTTCCTCTACGGGAACTCCACCCCCCCCGTTCAGCTGAAAAGGTGGCGCAGGGAATGCAAAAATATTATTTTGAAATATTTAACCTCCACACATTAACAAGTCCAATACCTCAAATGAAAGATAAACACCTTGTTCTACTACCCAGCGTGTCAGATTTTTAAAATGTTTTACGACGAAAACACAGCATATTTATGTTAGACCAACACCAAACCAAAGAAAAAATGTAGCCATTTTTTCCAGCAAAAGATAAAATCAATCACTAACCTCTTGAAAATCTTCATCAGATGACAGTCATATGACATGTTACACAGTACATTTATGATTTGTTCGATAATATGCATTTTATATCCATAAATCTCGGTTTACATTGATGCCATGTTCAGAAAATCCTCCAAAATATCCGGAGGAATTATAGAAAGCTACGCCAGATAACAGAAATACTCATCTTAAACTTTGGCTAAAGATACATGTTCTACATATAATTAAAGATACACTGGTTCTTAATGCAACCGCTGTGTCACATTTTTTTTTTTACGTTACGGAAAAAGCCTAAAATTGCAATAATCTGAGACGGCGCTCAGACGTAACAATATTTCAACAGAAATACAAAATTACAACATAAATATTCCCTTACCTTTGATGATCTTTCATCAGAATGTAGTGCAAGGAGTCCTAGTTCAACAATAAATAGTTTTGTTTCATAATGTTCAATTCTAGTGTCCAAGTAGCAGCATTTGCTACCACTTTCAGCTCAAATGCCCCAAAAATGACTTCTGGTCCAGGATAACTTTGCATCAAAACTTCCAAATTACATATTACAGGTCGAAGAAACTGGTCAACCTATGTGCAGAATCAATCTCCAGGATGTTATAATCATATAGATCCAATAGCATTCCAACCGGATCATTCGTTTTCATCTGGGGCTGATTGGAACACTCAAAGCACTCAAAGGCAAACGCGCATCAACAAAATGGAATCCTTTTGCGACACCAACTACTTTCCTTCCCATTAGGTCAAAGTTCACAGCAAATACACCATTACACTTTCTACTGAATGAGGGCATCTAGTGGAAGACGTAGGAAGTGTTACCAGATCCATAACTTGTTGGGAAGGGAGGGAGCGATGATGTCAAAGTTGCCCCAACTTTCAGGATTTCAAAACTTGTTTGGAAGATTGCCTGCCCTGTGAGTTCTGTTATACTCACAGACATCATTCAAACGGTTTTAGAAACTTCAGAGTGTTTTCTATCCAATATTAATAATAATATGCATATATTAGAAATTTAGGACAGATTTTGATGCAGTTCACTATGGGCATGCAATTCATCAAAAGTGGAAATACTGCCCCCTATCTCTTACTGGTTTTAAGGGATGGACAAATCTGGGTTTGCCAGTAGAACGCTACCTGCCCGAATGCATAGTGCCAACTGTAAAGTTTGGTGGAGGAGGAATAATGGTCTGGGGCTGTTTTTCATAGTTCGGGCCCCTTAGTTCCAGTGAAAGGAAGTCTTAACGCTACAGCATACAATGACATTCTAGATCTGTGCTTCCAAATTTGTGCCAACAGTTCAGGGAAAACACGTTCATGTTTTAGTATGACAATGCCCCCGTAGGGCAGTGCAGAATTTCCCCGGGTTTGGCCGAGGTAGGTCGTCATTGTAATTAAGAATTTGTTCGTAACTGACTTGCCTAGATAAATAAAGGTTACATTTTTAAAAATTCAAATAGAAAATGTAGTGTTGCTACAGGGGGGTACAGTCATACAAGAGCCTATGTGAGACATATGGGAGATGCTGTTGCAATGAAGACATTTTCTCAAACGCAAAGTGTCTTTGAAAATGCCGATCAAAGGGAAGACACTGAACATGTTTCTGTCAGTTGTGCTTTGTTAGTCATGACTGACAGTTTATCTCAGCACAGCAACATTGGCTGTCACGCATTGCCTTAAAGACAACTGACTTCGTGGCTGGTGTCCACCATGAACATCACGAATCCGCTTCATGTCTAAATCACAGTTCTCCTTCTCTCCCCTTCACTCTTTCCCTCTCCTCCTCCTTTCTCTCTCCTTCTCTCCCCTTCACTCTTTCCCTCTCCTCCTCCTTTCTCTCTCCTTCTTTATCTTTCTCTCTCCTTCTCTCCCCTTCACTCTTTCCCTCTCCTCCTCCTTTCTCTCTCCTTCTCTCCCCTTCACTCTTTCCCTCTCCTCCTCCTTTTCTCTCTCTTTATCTTTCTCTCCTTCTCTCCCCTTCACTCTTTCCCTCTCCTCCTCCTTTTCTCTCCTCTTTATCTTTATCTTCCTCTCCCCTTCACTCTTTCCCTCTCCTCCTCCTTTCTCTCTCCTTCTCTCCCCTTCACTCTTTCCCTCTCCTCCTCCTTTCTCTCTCCTTCTCTCCCCTTCACTCTTTCCCTCTCCTCCTCCTTTCTCTCTCCTTCTCTCCCCTTCACTCTTTCCCTCTCCTCCTCCTTTCTCTCTCCTTCTCTCTCCCTTCACTCTTTCTCCTCTCCTCTTCTCCTACTTCTCTCTCTTCTCTCCCCATCTCTCTCTTTCCCCTCTCCTCCTCCTCCTTTCTCTCTCCATTCTCTCTCCCTTCACTCTTTCCCTCTCCTCCTCTTACTTCTCTTTCCTCTTCTCTCCCTTCACTCTTTCCCTCTCCTCCTCCTTTCTCTCTCCTTCTTTCTCTCCCTTCTATCATTCTTTCCCTCTCCTTCCTCTTTCTCTCTCCTTCTCTGTACTTCTCTTTCCCTCTTCCTCCATCTCTCTCTTTCCCCTCCTCCTCCTCTCCTTCTTTCTCTCTCCTTCTCTATCATTCTCTCCCTCTCTCTCTTTCTCTTCCTTCTCTCTCTCTCCTCCATCTTTCTCTCTCTTCCTCTCTCCCCTTCACTCTTTCTTCCCCTCTCTCTCTCTCCATCTCTCTCTCTCTCCTTCTCTCTCCTTCCTTCACTCTTTTTCCCTCCTCCTCCTTTCTCTCCTTCTCTCCCCTTCACTCTTCCCTCTCCTCCTCCTTTCTCTCTCCTTCTCTCCCTTCACTCTTTCCCTCTCCTCCTCCTACTTCTCTTCTCCTTCTCTCCTCCTTCACTCTTTCCCCTCTCCTCCTCCTTCCTCTCTCTCTTTCCCTCTCCCCCCCTTTTCTCCTTCCCCCTTCTCTCTCCATCTCTCCATCCTCTCTTTCTCTCTCCTTCTCTCCCTTCTCTTTCCCTCTTCCTCCATCTCCTCTTTTCTCTCTTTCTCTTCTTTATCTTTCTCTCTCCTTCTCTATCATTCTCTCTCCTTTTTCTCTCCTTCTCTCTTTCTCTCTCCTTCTCTGTACTTCTCTTTCCCTCTTCCTCCATCTCTCTCTTTCCCTCTTCCTCTCTCCTCTCCTTCTCTCTTTCCCTCTCCCTCCCCTTTTCTCCTTCCCACTCCATCTCTCTCTCCATCTCTCCATCTCTCTCCTTCTCTCTCCTTCTCTCTTCCCCTCTCTCTCCTTCTCTATCCTTCTCTCTTTTCCCTCTCTCTGTCCTTCTCATTTCCCTCTCCCTCTTCTTATCTCTTTCCCTCTCCTCTCTTCCCCTCTCTTTCTCCTTCTCGACTTTCCCTCTCCCTCTCTCTCTCCTTCTCTCTTCCTCTATCAAAAGAAGGCGAGTGATGCCATAAGTCTTTTCCCATGAAGATTCCTAAAATGAGAAAGAAGACAACATCAGGGCTCAGCAGTACTTCTAACAGCGGAAGTCTTCCTTCCTACCACCCACAGCTTGACTCCCATTGAGACCAATGTAGTACATGAACTATATTTCAAAGCAGAAGATGCATTTTCTCCTTAATGCTCAGACAATGCCTATCTCTGCCTCTCTATAAACCTCTAGGTGGCTTAAAGAACAAGCATCATCCTTTCACAAAATAGCTATCAAATCAAATCAGCTATAACTCATTTGGTTTCTAACATGCTGACCACACTACCCGCATTGCACACATACAAATACAGTTGAAGTCGGAAGTTTACATACACCTTAGCCATACACCTTAGCCAAATACATTTAAACTCAGTTTTTCACATTTAATTCAAGTAACAATTCCCTGTCTTAGGTCAGTTAGGATCACCACTTTATTTTAAGAATGTGAAATGTCAGAATAATAGTAGAGAGAATTATTTATTTCAGCTTTTATTTCTTTCATCACATTCCCAGTGGGTCAGAAGTTTACATACACTCAATTAATATTTGGTAGCATTGCCTCCTTCCACATGCTTCCCACAATATGTTGGGTGAATTTTGGCCCATGACAAAGCTGGTGTAACAGAGTCAGGTGCGTAGGCCTCCTTGCTCGCACATGCTTTTTCAGTTCTGCCCACAGATTTTCTATAGGATTGAGGTCAGGGCTTTGTGATGGCCTCTCCAATGCCTTGACTTTGTTGTCCTTAAGCCATTTTGCCACAACTTTGAAGTATGCTTGTGGTCATTTCCATTTGGAAGACCCATTTGCAACCAAGCTTCAACTTCCTGACTGATGTCTTGAGATGTTGCTTCAAAATATCCACCTAATTTTCCATCCTCGTTATGCCATCTACTTTGTGAAGTGCACCAGTCCCTCCTTCATCAAAGCACCCCCACAGCATGATGCTGCCACCCCCGTGCTTCACGGTTGGGATGGTGTTCTTCGGGCTTGCAAGCCTACCCTTTTCCTCCAAACATAACGATGTCATTATCGCCAAACAGTTTTTGTTTCATCAGACCAAAGGACATTTCTACAAAAAGTACAATATTTGTCCCCATGTGCAGTTGCAAACCGTAGTCTGGCTCTTTTATGGCGGTTTTGGAGCAGTGGCTTCTTCCTTGCTGAGCGGATATATGTTGATATAGGACTCGTTTTACTGTGGATAGACAGAACACGTCTCCTTCTTGAGCGTTATGACGGCTGTGTGGTCCCATGGTTTTTATTCTTGCGTACTATTGTTTGTACAGATGAATGTGGTACCTTCAGGCATTTGGAAATTGCTCCCAATGATGAACCAAACTTGTGGAGGACAACATTTTCTTTCTGAGGTCTTGGCTGATTTATTTTGCTTTTCCCATGATGTCAAGCAAAGAGACACTGAGTTTGAAGGTAGGCCTTGAAATACATCCACAGGTACACCTCCAGTTGACTCAAATTATGTCAATTAGCCTATCGGAAGCTTCTAAAGCCATGAAATAATTTTCTGGAATTTTCCAAGCTATTTATAGGCATAGTCAACTTAGTGTATGTAAACTTCTGACCCACTGAAATTGTGATACAGTGAATTATAAGTGAAATAATCTGTCTGTAAACAATTGTTGGAAAAATTACTTGTGTCATGCACAAAGTAGATGTCCTAACCAACTTGCCAAAACTATAGTTGGTTAACAAGAAATGTGTGGAGTGGTTGAAAAACGAGTTTTAATAACTCCAACCTAAGTGTATGTCAACTTCCGACTTCAACTGTACATGTTATTCAATCACGTCATCCAAACTGCTCGCACACGTCAACGAGCGTCTGCATAGTCAGGTGCTAAAATAGAACTTCTATTTTTGATGCATGACGAGCTGCAAGTCCCGCCTCTCCAATCTCCTCAATGGTTTTTAAGAGCATTGTTTCCTCTTTATCTGTGGATTAATTGTCGGAGAAGAGAACACACCATTTTTTTGTGACTCGAAATGGGTAAAAATTCTACAAAGATCCAGGAAAAAAAGGACCTTGTGCATTTCAGGTAAAATACCAACCCAACGTTTATATCCCAGGACAAATGAGCTAGCAACAGCAAGCTAGCTAACTAAATGTGTCACGTTCCCCAGTTTCTGTGTTGTAGTTTGTGTATTTGCATGTGTGAATTTCAGGAAATGGCTTCCTGCAATCCCTCAAGCGGCTGATTGGTCGACTCCATGGCTAATTGGAGAGATGACCCCGCCCCCTCGTCAAGTTACAGCTGCAGCCCATTAGACTCCTTCTCCAGTTATAAAAGCCAGTGTTCTGTTCAGGAGAGAGATCATTGCAGAAAGATGATTGCTGAGAGAGGAGGTTGATAGCTGAGGGTTATAGCATGTGTTGGTTGTTACTCAGAAAGCGATTTGCTATGTACTATGTTAGTTGTTGCTGAGGGAGCTGATTGATTATGTCTGTTGTGTGTCAATAGGACGCAGTGTTCTGATGATTGAAATTGTTTGTCATCCTTACTCGCACCTACAGTCCCATACCTCTTTCACTTCACGTTGAGTTGCAGCAGGGTGTTACGTTCCCTCTTCATAACAAATGTCCATGAACGTTTACTGTGTTTCCACCTGTCACCAAATTAATATAGTTGGTTCAGGGTTTATTTTGATATTTCAACCTGTGTGTCCTATCTGATGTGGGTGGACAAAATCACGTGTCAGCATGTCAGCCTCAGGGAGGCATGAGTTTTCATGTGAATAAACTATTCATTTCTGTGACTCAGATCTGTTGCAAAACAGAAAGGCTAGTTTATTACAGGGTGCTGATTTATTCATGAGGTACTGGCTAGCATCCCAAATTGCACCCTTTTCCTTATATAGTGCACTTTCTTTGACCACGGTTCATAGGGCTCTGGTTAAAAGGGTGCCATTTGGGACACAGACAATGTAATTAAATGCAGCCTCTGAAACGTTGAGGAAAACCCAGCAGCGATACAACAAATGACACAGATGTTGTTCCTTTTATGTCTTGTAATAAAAGCTGAGCGTACTCTTATTCAGACAGTACACGTGAATGACCAATTACTATGATTTTGTCATCCGCCTTTATCCCAAACAGTATTTGGTGTTTGAAAAGTTTCAGAGCATCTTGCTCTGATATCTAATATTTCCTGTATTATCGGTTTCCGAATGTACTCTCTACCCATGTCAAACAAATGCCTGGAGATTTTTACTGTTTTTCTGTTATCATAGTTTAAACAGTATATGAAAAAAATCTATATTTCCACAGCACAACCCTATAATATCCACTACAACGTCACAGAGGTAATGAGAAGGCCCACTGAACTACAGTAGTCTCTACAACATTACAGAGGTAATGAGAAGGCCCACTGTCTGAACTACAGTAGTCTCTACAACATTACAGTGGTAATGAGAAGGCCTACTGTCTGAACTACAGTAGTCTCTACAACGTCACAGAGGTAATGAGAAGGCCCACTGAACTACAGTAGTCTCTACAACATTACAGTGGTAATGAGAAGGCCCACTGTCTTACAGTAGTCTCTACAACATTACAGTGGTAATGAGAAGGCCCACTGTCTGAACTACAGTAGTCTCTACAACGTCACAGAGGTAATGAGAAGGCCCACTGTCTGAACTACAGTAGTCTCTACAACATTACAGAGGTAATGAGAAGGCCCACTGTCTGAACTACAGTAGTCTCTACAACATTACAGTGGTAATGAGAAGGCCCACTGTCTGAACTACAGTAGTCTCTACAACATTACAGAGGTAATGAGAAGGCCCACTGTCTGAACTACAGTAGTCTCTACAACATTACAGTGGTAATGAGAATGCCCACTGTCTGAACTACAGTAGTCTCTACAGCATTACAGTGGTAATGAGAAGGCCCACTGAACTACAGTAGTCTCTACAACATTACAGTGGTAATGAGAAGGCCCACTGAACTACAGTAGTCTCTACAACATTACAGTGGTAATGAGAAGGCCCACTGAACTACAGTAGTCTCTACAGCATTACAGTGGTAATGAGAAGGCCCACTGTCTGAACTACAGTAGTCTCTACAACATTACAGTGGTAATGAGAAGGCCCAATGACTGATGGCCGGATAGCATCACGTCACATTTAGTCTCATTTCATGCGTCTGAAACATGTGAGTAACCAAGTGGAAACCCACAGCACTTTAGTCACTTGCAGCACTTTAGTCAATCAGCGAAATTACCCATCCCCATCTGTCTGCCTTATCTGTCTGTCTGCCTTATCTGTGTCCAAAATCTCTGTCTGTCTCTCCCTCCCCCTGTTTCCAGCTGTGAGCTTTTGTGTGTGTGTGTGTGTGTGTGTGTGTGTGTGTGTGTGTGTGTGTGTGTGTGTGTGTGTGTGTGTGTGTGTGTGTGTGTGTGTGTGTGTGTGTGTGTGTGTGTGTGTGTGTGTGTGTGTGTGTGTGTGTGTGTGTGTGTGTGTGTGTGTGTGTGTGTCATTCCTTCCCCTATTGACTCCTCTCTGATTCTATCTCTCCCTTCCAGTCCTGTCTGATTCTATCTTTCCCTTCCAGTCCTGTCTGATTATATCTTTCCCTTCCAGTCCTGTCTGATTCTATCTCTCCCTTCCAGTCCTGTCTGATTCTATCTCTCCCTTCCAGTCCTGTCTGATTCTATCTCTCCCTTCCAGTCCTGTCTGATTATATCTTTCCCTTCCAGTCCTGTCTGATTCTATATCTCCCTTCCAGTCCTGTCTGATTCTATCTCTCCCTTCCAGTCCTGTCTGATTCTATCTCTCCCTTCCAGTCCTGTCTGATTCTATCTCTCCCTTCCAGTCCTCTCTGATTCTATATCTCCCTTCCAGTCCTGTCTGATTCTATCTCTCCCTTCCAGTCCTGTCTGATTCTATCTCTCCCTTCCAGTCCTCTCTGATTCTATATCTCCCTTCCAGTCCTGTCTGATTCTATCTCTCCCTTCCAGTCCTGTCTGATTCTATCTCTCCCTTCCAGTCCTGTCTGATTCTATATCTCCCTTCCAGTCCTGTCTGATTCTATCTCTCCCTTCCAGTCCTGTCTGATTCTATCTCTCCCTTCCAGTCCTGTCTGATTCTATCTTTCCCTTCCAGTCCTGTCTGATTCTATCTCTCCCTTCCAGTCCTGTCTGATTCTATCTCTCCCTTCCAGTCCTGTCTGATTCTATCTCTCCCTTCCAGTCCTGTCTGATTCTCTCTCCCTTCCAGTCCGAGGCCAAACCTTGTCCTCCTCATGTCGTTAAATTCTTCCCAATTCCATTTCAGGGAAATGTGACGCCTCTGCGTCCAAAATCGTACCCTATTTTATATGTAGTGCACTACTTTTGACCAGGGCCAGTAGCAGAGCTTCCCAGGCTTAGTCTGCCAGGACCTCTGTTTGAAACAGACTCTGATAATCATTGACCTCCCCTGAGCTGTGTCATCTGGCTGTGCCCCCAGTCAGACGTAGCTGGAGCCAGCTGCTTGGTTATTCAGTCCCAACAGGTTGTGCGACTTTGTGTAACAGTATAGCTTTAGACCGTCCCCTCGTCCATACCAGGGACCCTCTGCACACATCAACAACAGTCACCCACGAAGCATAGTTACCCATCTCTCCACAACAGCCGTGGCCCTTGCAGAGCAAGGGGAACCACTACTTCAAGGTCTCAGAGCAAGTGACGCCACCGATTGAAATGCTATTTAGCGCGTACCACAGCTAACCGTTTCACATCCGTTACATTTGCATCCCAAGTAGCACACTATTCTCTACATGACCTACTATAGGCCTGGTCAAAAATAGTGTAATTTATGGAAAATAGGGTGCTATATTGCTGCCAGCTGGTCCCGTGTCTTCACGTAAAACTGCTGTATAATGTTTTATCCCACAGCCAGCTGGTCCCGTGTCTTCATGTAAAACAGAGCTCTCATATAGGTCCTACTCCCGGGCCTGACTCAGACAAAGAAATGATACCATAAACTAAATAGATTGAGAGCTCAATCTTGTTGGAGCCTCAATAATTGAAGAGCTCATGCTTGTTGGAGCCTCAATAATTGAAGAGCTCATGCTTGTTGGAGCCTCAGAGTTGAAGAGCTCATGCTTGTTGGAGCCTCAGAGTTGAAGAGCTCATGCTTGTTGGAGCCTCAGAGTTGAAGAGCTCATGCTTGTTGGAGCCTCAGAGTTGAGGAGCTCATGCTTGTTGGAGCCTCAGAGTTGAAGAGCTCATGCTTGTTGGAGCCTCAATAATTGAAGAGCTCATGCTTGTTGGAGCCTCAGAGTTGAAGAGCTCATGCTTGTTGGAGCCTCAATAATTGAAGAGCTCATGCTTGTTGGAGCCTCAGAGTTGAAGAGCTCATGCTTGTTGGAGCCTCAGAGTTGAAGAGCTCATGCTTGTTGAAGCCTCAGAGTTGAAAAGCTCATGCTTGTTGGAGCCTCAATAATTGAAGAGCTCATGCTTGTTGGAGCCTCAGAGTTGAAGAGCTCATGCTTGTTGGAGCCTCAGAGTTGAAGAGCTCATGCTTGTTGAAGCCTCAGAGTTGAAAAGCTCATGCTTGTTGGAGCCTCAATAATTGAAGAGCTCATGCTTGTTGGAGCCTCAGAGTTGAAGAGCTCATGCTTGTTGGAGCCTCAGAGTTGAAAAGCTCATGCTTGTTGGAGCCTCAATAATTGAAGAGCTCATGCTTGTTGGAGCCTCAGAGTTGAAGAGCTCATGCTTGTTGGAGCCTCAGAGTTGAAGAGCTCATGCTTGTTGAAGCCTCAGAGTTGAAAAGCTCATGCTTGTTGGAGCCTCAATAATTGAAGAGCTCATGCTTGTTGGAGCCTCAGAGTTGAGGAGCTCATGCTTGTTGGAGCCTCAGAGTTGAAGAGCTCATGCTTGTTGGAGCCTCAGAGTTGAAGAGCTCATGCTTGTTGGAGCCTCAATAATTGAAGAGCTCATGCTTGTTGGAGCCTCAGAGTTGAGGAGCTCATGCTTGTTGAAGCCTCAGAGTTGAAGAGCTCATGCTTGTTGGAGCCTCAGAGTTGAAGAGCTCATGCTTGTTGGAGCCTCAATAATTGAAGAGCTCATGCTTGTTGGAGCCTCAGAGTTGAGGAGCTCATGCTTGTTGGAGCCTCAGAGTTGAAGAGCTCATGCTTGTTGGTGCCTCAGAGTTGAAGAGCTCATGCTTGATTATGTTGTCCTTTGACGAAGGAGCTCACTTTGAAACGTGTCGGCAATGAACACCATTGAAGGGAATTCAGCTGCCGTACTGAAGCCTGTTTTTCAACTGCAGCTTGGTTTTTTTTTTTATTAGATTTTTTCAACTATACAGGATGTCAATGCGCATGATGGTGAATGTTGTTCTACTGTAGCTGAACTGTGACAAAGCAAATCAACACTGTAGTGTGACTGAGGTAGAACTGTGACTGCGTACTTTACATCTGCCGGCCATTACTGAACTACCCCAAATGTTTCTCCTTTCCCTTCTCTACTGGCCTTGTGTCAACCCATTCCCAGATAGGAGAGGAGAGGAGAGGAGAGAAGAGGAGAGGAGAGGAGAGGAGAGGAGAGGAGAGGAGAGGAGAGGAGAGGAGAGGAGAGGAGAGGAGAGGAGAGGAGAGGAGAGGAGAGGAGAGGAGAGGAGAGGAGAGGAGAGGAGAGGAGAGGAGAGGAGAGGACACCTTTCTCATCTCACACTATAATAACACCTTCCTCATCTTCCTCATCTCACACTATAATAACATCTTCCTCACCTTCCTCATCTCACACTATAATAACACCTCTCTCATCTCACACTATAATAACACCTTCCTCATCTCACACTATAATAACACCTTCCTCATCTTCCTCATCTCACACTATAATAACACCTTCCTCATCTCACACTATAATAACACCTTCCTCATCTTCCTCATCTCACACTATAATAACACCTTCCTCATCTTCCTCATCTCACACTATAATAACACCATCCTCACCTTCCTCATCTCACACTATAATGACACCTCCCTCACCTTCCTCATCTCACACTATAATGACACCTTCCTCATCTTCCTCATGTCACAATATAATAACACCTTCCTCATCTTCCTCATATCACACTATAATAACACCTTCCTCATCTTCCACATCTCACACTATAATAACATCTTCCTCATCTCACACTTTAATAACACCTTCCTCATCTCACACTATAATATCATTTTCCTCATCTTCCTCATCTCACACTATAATAACACCTTCCTCATCTCACACTATAATAACACCTTCCTCATCTTCCTCATCTCACACTATAATAACATCTTCCTCATCTCACACTATAATAACACCTTCCTCATCTTCCTCATCTCACACTATAATAACACCTTCCTCATCTTCCTCATCTCACACTATAATGACACCTTCCTCATCTTCCTCATGTCACACTATAATAACACCTTCCTCATCTTCCTCATCTCACACTATAATAACATCTTCCTCATCTCACACTATAATAACACCTTCCTCATCTCACACTATAATAACACCTTCCTCATCTTCCTCATCTCACACTATAATAACACCTTCCTCATCTCACACTATAAAAACACCTTCCTCATCTTCCTCATCTCACACTATAATAACACCTTCCTCATCTTCCTCATCTCACACTATAATAACACCATCCTCACCTTCCTCATCTCACACTATAATGACACCTCCCTCACCTTCCTCATCTCACACTATAATGACACCTTCCTCATCTTCCTCATGTCACAATATAATAACACCTTCCTCATCTTCCTCATATCACACTATAATAACACCTTCCTCATCTTCCTCATCTCACACTATAATAACATCTTCCTCATCTCACACTATAATAACACCTTCCTCATCTCACACTATAATAACATCTTCCTCATCTTCCTCATCTCACACTATAATAACACCTTCCTCATCTCACACTATAATAACACCTTCCTCATCTTCCTCATCTCACACTATAATAACATCTTCCTCATCTCACACTATAATAACACCTTCCTCATCTTCCTCATCTCACACTATAATAACACCTTCCTCATCTTCCTCATCTCACACTATAATGACACCTTCCTCATCTTCCTCATGTCACACTATAATAACACCTTCCTCATCTTCCTCATCTCACACTATAATGACACCTTCCTCATCTCACACTATAATAACACCTTCCTCATGTCACACTATAATAACATCTTCCTCATCTTCCTCATCTCACACTATAATAACACCTTCCTCATCTCACACTATAATAACACCTTCCTCATCTCACACTATAATAACACCTTCCTCATCTCACACTATAATAACATCTTCCTCATCTTCCTCATCTCACACTATAATAACACCTTCCTCATCTCACACTATAATAACATCTTCCTCATCTTCCTCATCTCACACTATAATAACACCTTCCTCATCTCACACTATAATAACACCTTCCTCATCTCACACTATAATAACACCTTCCTCATCTCACACTATAATAACACCTTCCTCATCTTCCTCATCTCACACTATAATGACACCTTCCTCATCTTCCTCATGTCACACTATAATAACACCTTCCTCATCTTCCTCATCTCACACTATAATAACACCTTCCTCATCTTCCTCATCTCACACTATAATAACACCTTCCTCATCTCACACTATAATAACACCTTCCTCACCTCACTGTGGCTTTAAAAACTGTGCAGGGCCCACTGAGCTCATGTATGATATTAGCAGTGTTATTACACACACACACACACACACACACACACACACACACACACACACACACACACACACACACACACACACACACACACACACACACACACACACACACACACACACACACACACCCTCCATAACCTCATCTCACACTATAATATCATTTTCCTCATCTTCCTCATCTCACACTATAATAACACCTTCCTCATCTCACACTATAATAACACCTTCCTCATCTTCCTCATCTCACACTATAATAACATCTTCCTCATCTCACACTATAATAACACCTTCCTCATCTTCCTCATCTCACACTATAATAACACCTTCCTCATCTTCCTCATCTCACACTATAATGACACCTTCCTCATCTTCCTCATGTCACACTATAATAACACCTTCCTCATCTTCCTCATCTCACACTATAATAACATCTTCCTCATCTCACACTATAATAACACCTTCCTCATCTCACACTATAATAACACCTTCCTCATCTTCCTCATCTCACACTATAATAACACCTTCCTCATCTCACACTATAATAACACCTTCCTCATCTTCCTCATCTCACACTATAATAACACCTTCCTCATCTTCCTCATCTCACACTATAATAACACCATCCTCACCTTCCTCATCTCACACTATAATGACACCTCCCTCACCTTCCTCATCTCACACTATAATGACACCTTCCTCATCTTCCTCATGTCACAATATAATAACACCTTCCTCATCTTCCTCATATCACACTATAATAACACCTTCCTCATCTTCCTCATCTCACACTATAATAACATCTTCCTCATCTCACACTATAATAACACCTTCCTCATCTCACACTATAATAACATCTTCCTCATCTTCCTCATCTCACACTATAATAACACCTTCCTCATCTCACACTATAATAACACCTTCCTCATCTTCCTCATCTCACACTATAATAACATCTTCCTCATCTCACACTATAATAACACCTTCCTCATCTTCCTCATCTCACACTATAATAACACCTTCCTCATCTTCCTCATCTCACACTATAATGACACCTTCCTCATCTTCCTCATGTCACACTATAATAACACCTTCCTCATCTTCCTCATCTCACACTATAATGACACCTTCCTCATCTCACACTATAATAACACCTTCCTCATGTCACACTATAATAACATCTTCCTCATCTTCCTCATCTCACACTATAATAACACCTTCCTCATCTCACACTATAATAACACCTTCCTCATCTCACACTATAATAACACCTTCCTCATCTCACACTATAATAACATCTTCCTCATCTTCCTCATCTCACACTATAATAACACCTTCCTCATCTCACACTATAATAACATCTTCCTCATCTTCCTCATCTCACACTATAATAACACCTTCCTCATCTCACACTATAATAACACCTTCCTCATCTCACACTATAATAACACCTTCCTCATCTCACACTATAATAACACCTTCCTCATCTTCCTCATCTCACACTATAATGACACCTTCCTCATCTTCCTCATGTCACACTATAATAACACCTTCCTCATCTTCCTCATCTCACACTATAATAACACCTTCCTCATCTTCCTCATCTCACACTATAATAACACCTTCCTCATCTCACACTATAATAACACCTTCCTCATCTTCCTCATCTCACACTATAATAACACCTTCCTCATCTCACACTATAATAACACCTTCCTCATCTTCCTCATCTCACACTATAATAACACCTTCCTCATCTCACACTATAATAACACCTTCCTCATCTCACACTATAATAACACCTTCCTCATCTCACACTATAATAACACCTTCCTCATCTTCCTCATCTCACACTATAATGACACCTTCCTCATCTTCCTCATGTCACACTATAATAACACCTTCCTCATCTTCCTCATCTCACACTATAATAACACCTTCCTCATCTCACACTATAATAACACCTTCCTCATCTTCCTCATCTCACACTATAATAACACCTTCCTCATCTTCCTCATCTCACACTATAATAACACCTTCCTCACCTCACACTATAATAACACCTTCCTCACCTCACACTATAATAACACCTTCCTCATCTTCCTCATCTCACACTATAATAACACCTTCCTCATCTCACACTATAATAACACCTTCCTCATCTCACACTATAATAACACCTTCCTCATCTCACACTATAATAACACCTTCCTCATCTTCCTCATCTCACACTATAATGACACCTTCCTCATCTTCCTCATGTCACACTATAATAACACCTTCCTCATCTTCCTCATCTCACACTATAATAACACCTTCCTCATCTCACACTATAATAACACCTTCCTCATCTTCCTCATCTCACACTATAATAACACCTTCCTCATCTTCCTCATCTCACACTATAATAACACCTTCCTCACCTCACACTATAATAACACCTTCCTCACCTCACACTATAATAACACCTTCCTCATCTTCCTCATCTCACACTATAATAACACCTTCCTCATCTCACACTATAATAACACCTTCCTCATCTTCCTCATCTCACACTATAATAACACCTTCCTCATCTTCCTCATCTCACACTATAATAACACCTTCCTCACCTCACACTATAATAACACCTTCCTCACCTCACTGTGGCTTTAAAAACTGTGCAGGGCCCACTGAGCTCATGTATGATATTAGCAGTGTTATTACACACACACACACACACACACACACACACACACACACACACACACACACACACACACACACACACACACACACACACACACACACACACACACACACACACACACACACACACACACACACACACACACACACACACACACACAAGCATATACACACACACACAAGCATACACACACACACGCACCTATCCCCCTAAACTGAGCCCACTGGGCTCATGTGTACTCTCAGACATGTTATCAGCGTGCATAAAGGGATAACGGTAGTGATTGATTCAGACACCATAGGACTCATAATGATAAAGTCTTGCCATTGCTGCCCTCAAGGTATACTGTGATATCAAAACATATTTCTTACAAAAGTTTTTTTTTAATGAATTCCCTTCCAAAGTTGAGCCTTCCTCTGGGTTTTATATTACACATGAAAGAAAGAAAAAAGTAAAGTTTTGACACAAAGGTGTAAGAAACAGGGAATGTAGAACAGGGAATGTAGAACAGGGAATGTAGAACGGGGAATGTAGAACGGGGAATGTAGAACAGGGAATGTAGAACGGGGAATGTAGAACGGGGAATGTAGAACATGGGAATGTAGAACTGGGAATGTAGAATGGGGAATGTAGAACGGGGAATGTAGAACAGGGAATGTAGAACAGGGAATATAGAATGGGGAATGTAGAACATGGGAATGTAGAACAGGGAATGTAGAACAGAGAATGTAGAACGGGGAATGTAGAACGGGGAATGTAGAACAGGGAATGTAGAATGGGGAATGTAGAACCGGGAATGTAGAACCGCCGAATGTAGAACAGGGAATGTAGAACGCGGAATGTAGAACAGGGAATGTAGAACAGAGAATGTAGAACAGGGAATGTAGAACGGGGAATGTAGAACAGGGAATGTAGAATGGGGAATGTAGAACGGGGAATGTAGAACAGGGAATGTAGAACAGGGCATGTAGAACAGGGAATGTAGAATGGGGAATGTAGAACGGGGAATGTAGAACGGGGAATGTAGAACAGAGAATGTAGAACGGGGAATGTAGAACGGAGAATGTAGAACAGGGAATGTAGAACGGGGAGTGTCCTTCAGTCCCAACCTCAGTCCCAATTGTGATTTATTTTGTCTTTTGAATAGCTGTGAAAACCTTTCAAGGACTATTTGCAAAACAAATGCATTGAAACTCTGGTTGGGTGATTGGTAAAATGTTCTATTGAAGGGAAAAGATGAAGGCTACTGGTCCTCAAATATTTGCAGGCCTCATTGATTTACATAAGAGACATGCCCTGTTGTGAAGAAAAATGTGTATTTTGAAAGTTTTTTTGATGAACGTATTTAGAAAGATATGTAAGGGGGCACAACTCGATAATGCTACCTTACTAGATGACCTAACACATAATCCTGTAATATGTTAACATTAGATGACCTAACATATACTGATCAAATGTATTGACAATGAATTACTGTCATGGACTCTTCACCCACAGGAGTTATTGAAAACTTAACGTTCCACAAGAAATAGAGAAAGTATGAATTTAAACTTGTCTTATGTTAAACTCACTTAAGCTGACTTCATGCCCCACTCATTCACTGTAATACCTTTCTAGTGAGAAGGTTACTGTATTTTTTATGCTCAGTTATGCTCAGTTAGGAGACCGTGTGTAGGACTTATTTTATGCTGGATGGATGCTTAGCGTGCACACAAACACACACATTTTCTCGGATGAGACGGGGAGAAGAAGACAACAGCTGGCAGACACTTAATTCAATACTGAGCCGCCTGCTGAAAAACCTCCAGACGCAGTAGTCGACAAACAGACTAAATCCTTTACTAAATCAGCTTACACAGCAATGCTATGTATTAACTAGAGTATCTCAATATGTCCAGTCATTGAGTTAAAATAAGAGTTACTAAACCCCGGGGTTAATGATGTAAACTACGTGGTTCGAGTCCTGAATGCTGATTGGCTGACAGCCGTGGTATATCAGACCATATACCACGGGTATTACTGCTCTAATTACAGTGGTAAACAGTTTATACTGGCAATAAGGCACATCGGGGGGTTGTGATGTATGGCCAATATAGACTAAGGGCTGTGTTCAGGCACTGTGTCCAGAACAGCCCTTAGCCGTGGTATATTGGCCATATACCACACCTCCTCGGGCCTTATTACTTAAGTGTAAACCACATGGTTCGAGCCCTGAATGCTGATTGGCTGAAAGATGTGGTATATAAGACCGTATACTGTATCACGGTTATGATAAAACATTTATTTTTACTGCTCTAATTATGTTGGTAACCAGTCTATAATAGCAATAAGGCACCATGGGGGTTTGTGGTATATGGCTAATATGGGGCTGTGTCTAGGCACTCCACATTGCATTGTGCCTAAGAACAGTCCTTAGCCGTGGTATATTGGCCATTTTCCACACACCCCTTGGGCCACATTGCTTAAATATACACTGAGTGTACGAAACATTAAGGACACCTGCTCATTCCATGACATAGACTGACCAGGTGAATCCAGGTGAAAGCTACGATCCCTTGTTGATGTCACTTGTTAAATCCACTTCAATCAGTGTAGATGAAGGGGAGGAGACGGGTTAGAGACGGGATTTTGAAGCTTTGAGACAATGGAGACATGGCTTGTGTATGTGTGTCACTCAGAGGGTGAATGGGCAAGACGAAAGCTGTAAGTGCCTTGGAACAGGGTATGTTAGTAGATGCCAGGCTTGTGTCAAAAACTGTAATGCGGCTGTGTTTTTGATTGCTCAACAGTTTCCAGTGTGTATCAAGAATGGTCCATCACCCAAAGGACATCCAGTCCACTTGACACAACCGTGGGAAGCATTGGACTCAACATCCCTGTGGAACGCTTTTGACACCTTGAAGGGTCCATGCCCCGATGAAATTGAGGCTGTTCTGAGACCAAAAGAGGGGGAGGGGGGTGCAACTCAATGTTAGGAAGGTGTTCTCATGGTTTTGTACACTCAGTCCATATCTAAGGGTTACTGCCCTGTACTATTCAGTCTGTCCCATTCCTTATATAGGTTACTACTTTCCAGGACCAATAGGTCTCTGCTCACAAGTAGTGCACTATGGAAGGAATAAGGTCTCATTTGTGATGCAACCATTATCTTAGCTAGCCTGCTATGCATACAAATGAACTCTGAGTGGTTTTCTCTCTCCTAATGATAATGGGTCATCATTATGTTAGCCAGTGAGCCGCTCAGTCCTGCTACTGATATTGATCTGTTGTTATGGACTGAAACGCCAAAGGTTTTCACATGAAGGCTCATCCTCTGAGCCAGTTTGCTACAGCAGGAAATTGCTCCTGCAGCAAAAGGAAATGTGAATTATTATGCGGATTATAACTAATGGACATTTTTGTAAGGGTTGTTACATTTTTCGTAAGAGAAAATCAGGTCTGAAATTTCTACGTGGAAATGACAAACTTCGGAAGCCTTTTTAAACCTCAGTGTTTTCAATTTCCTGCATTGCAGTTTTTCATCATGTCTGAGGCATTTCTAGAACTGCGAGGAGGAGGAAGGCAGGTCAGGGCTTCGCTGCGCTGAACTATACACCCTATGAAGGATTCCGGTTTATTGAATGATACAGCCTATTGCGGCTTCCGGTGTATTGAATGATACAGCCTATGAACGCTTCCGGTGTATTGAATGATACACCCTATGAAGGCTTCCTGTTTATTGAATGATACAGCCTATGAAGGCTTCCGGTGTATTGAATGATACAGCCTATGATGGCTTCCGGTGTATTGAATGATACAGCCTATGGCGGATTCCTGTTTATTGAATGATACAGCCTATGAAGTCTTCCGGTGTATTGAATGATACAGCCTATGAAGGATTCCAGTGTATTGAATGATACAGCCTATGAAGGCTTCCGGTGTATTGAATGATACAGCCTATGAAGGCTTCCGGTGTATTGAATGATACAGCCTATGAAGGCTTCCGGTGTATTGAATGATACAGCCTATGAAGGCTTCCGGTGTATTGAATGATACAGCCTATGGCGGATTCCTGTTTATTGAATGATACAGCCTATGAAGTCTTCCGGTGTATTGAATGATACAGCCTATGAAGGCTTCCGGTGTATTGAATGATACAGCCTATGAAGGCTTCCGGTGTATTGAATGATACAGCCTATGAAGGCTTCCGGTGTATTGAATGATACAGCCTATGAAGGCTTCCGGTGTATTGAATGATACAGCCTATGAAGGCTTCCGGTGTATTGAATGGTACACCCTATGAAGGCTTCCGGTGTATTGAATGATACAGCCTATGAAGGCTTCCAGTGTATTGAATGATACAGCCTATGAAGGCTTCCGGTGTATTGAATGATACAGCCTATGGCGGCTTCCGGTGTATTGAATGATACAGCCTATGAAGGCTTCCTGTTTATTTGATGATACAGCCTATGACGGCTTCCGGTGTATTGAATGATACAGCCTATGAAGGCTTCCGGTGTATTGAATGATACAGCCTATGAAGGTTTCCGGTGTATTGAATGATACAGCCTATGAAGGCTTCCGGTGTATTGAATGATACAGCCTATGAAGGCTTCCGGTGTATTGAATGATACAGCCTATGAATGCTTCCTGTTTATTTGATGATACAGCCTATGTAGGCTTCCGGTGTATTGAATGATACAGCCTATGAAGGCTTCGGGTGTATTGAATGATACAGCCTATGAAGGCTTCCGGTGTATTGAATGATACAGCCTATGGCGGCTTCCGGTGTATTGAATGATACAGCCTATGAAGGCTTCCTGTTTATTGAATGATACAGCCTATGAAAGCTTCCGGTGTATTGAATGATACAGCCTATGAAGGCTTCCGGTGTATTGAATGATACAGCCTATGAAGGATTCCTGTTTATTGAATGATACAGCCTATGAAGGCTTCCGGTGTATTGAATGATACAGCCTATGAAGTCTTCCGGTGTATTGAATGATACAGCCTATGAAGGGTTCCGGTGTATTGAATGATACAGCCTATGAAGTCTTCCGGTGTATTGAATGATACAGCCTATGAAGGGTTCCGGTGTATTGAATGATACAGCCTATGGCGGCTTCCGGTGTATTGAATGATAAAGCCTATGAAGGTTTCCTGTTTATTGAATGATACAGGCTATGAAGGCTTCCGGTGTATTGAATGATACAGCCTATGAAGGCTTCCGGTGTATTGAAGGATACAGCCTATGAAGGCTTCCGGGGTATTGAATGATACAGCCTATGAAAGCTTCCTGTTTATTGAATGATACAGCCTATGAATGCTTCCGGTGTATTGAATGATACAGCCTATGAAGGCTTCCTGTTTATTGAATGATACAGCCTATGAAGGCTTCCTGTTTATTGAATGATACAGCCTATGAAGGCTTCCGGTTTATTGAATGATACAGCCTATGAAGGCTTCCTGTTTATTGAATGATACAGCCTATGAAGGCTTCCTGTTTATTGAATGATACACCCTATTGCGGCTTCCGGTTTATTGAATGATACAGCCTATTTGGGCTTCCGGTTTATTGAATGATACAGCCTATGAAAGCTTCCGGTTTATTGAATGATACAGCCTATGAAAGCTTCCGGTTTATTGAATGATACAGCCTATGGCGGCTTCCGGTGTATTGAATGATACAGCCTATGAAAGCTTCCGGTTTATTGAATGCTACAGCCTATGGCGGCTTCCGGTGTATTGAATGATACAGCCTGTGGCTGCTTCCTGTTTATTGAATATACAGCCTATTTGGGCTTCCGGTTTATTGAATGATACAGCCTATGAAAGCTTCCGGTTTATTGAATGATACAGCCTATGGCGGCTTCCTGTTTATTGAATATACAGCCTATTTGTGTCATGTTTGTCATTTATTATCATGTCTTGTCCCTGTGCTCCCCATTCTATTCGTTTCCCTCTGCTGGTCTTATTTGGTTCTTTCCCTCCTTCTATCCCTCTCTCTCCCCCTCCCTCTCTCACTCTCTCGCTCTCTCTTCTCTCTATCGTTCCGTTCCTGCTCCCAGCTGTTCCTATTCCCCTAATCATCATTTAGTCTTCCCACACCTGTTCCCGATCCTTTCCCCTGATTAGAGTCCCTATTTATTCCTTTGTGTTCCGTTCCTGTCCCGTCGGTTCCTTGTTTAGTATTCACCATGCTGTGATTGCGTTTCGCCCTGTCCTGTCGTGTTTCTGCTGTGATTGTGTATCGCCCTGTCCTGTCGTGTTTTTTGCCTTCGTCAGATGCTGCGTGTGAGCAGGTGTCTCTGTCGACTACGGCCTGCGCCTACCCGAGGCGACCTGCAGTCTGTGGCCGCTTCTCCAGTTATTCCCCTCTACAGACTAGAGGATTTCTGTTATTCCCTGTTTGGACTTAAATAAACTCTGTTTCTGTTAAGTCGCTTTTGGGTCCTCTTTCACCTGCATGACAGAAGGAACCGACCAAGGAATGGACCCAGCGACTTCAGACGCTCGTTACACTGCCGTCGAGATCCAAGGAGCCATGCTCGGCAGACACGAGCAGGAATTGTCTGCTGCTCGCCATGCCGTGGAGAACCTGGCCGCTCAGGTTTCCGACCTCTCTGGACAGTTCCAGAGTCTACGTCTCGTGCCACCTGTTACTTCCTGGCCTGCCGAGCCTCCAGAACCTAGGGTTAATAACCCACCTTGCTACTCCGGGCAGCCCACTGAGTGCCGCTCCTTTCTCACGCAGTGTGAGATTGTGTTCTCTCTCCAACCCAACACATACTCTAGAGAGAGAGCTCGGGTTGCTTACGTCATTTCACTCCTTACTGGCCGGGCTCGAGAATGGGGCACAGCTATCTGGGAGGCAAGGGCTGATTGCTCTAACAAGTTCCTGAACTTTAAAGAGGAGATGATTCGGGTTTTTGACCGTTCAGTTTTTGGTAGGGAGGCTTCTAGGGCCCTGGCTTCCTTATGCCAAGGTGAACGGTCCATAACGGATTATTCTATTGAGTTTCGCACTCTTGCTGCCTCTAGTGAGTGGAACGAGCCGGCGCTGCTCGCTCGTTTTCTGGAGGGACTCCACGCAGTGGTTAAGGATGAGATTCTCTCCCGGGAGGTTCCTTCAGATGTGGACTCTTTGATTGCTCTCGCCATCCGCATAGAACGACGGGTAGATCTTCGTCACCGGGCTCGTGGAAGAGAGCTCGCATCAACGGTGTTTCCCTGCTCCGCATCGCAACCATCTCCCTCCTCTGGCTCAGAGTCTGAGCCCATGCAGCTGGGAGGGATTCGCATCTCGACTAAGGAGAGGGAACGGAGGATCACCAACCGCCTGTGCCTCTATTGCGGAGTTGCTGGACATTTTGTTAATTCATGTCCAGTAAAAGCCAGAGCTCATCTGTAAGCGGAGGGCTACAGGTGAGCGCAACTACTCAAGTCTCTCCATCAAAATCCTGTACTACTTTGTCGGTCCATCTACGCTGGACCGGTTCGGGTGCTACATGTAGTGCCTTGATAGACTCTGGGGCTGAGGGTTGTTTCATGGACGAAGCATGGGTTCGGAAACATGACATTCCTTTCAGAGAGTTAGATAAGCCTACGCCCATGTTCGCCTTAGATGGTAGTCATCTTCCCAGTATCAGATTTGAGACACTACCTTTAACCCTCACAGTATCTGGTAACCACAGTGAGACTATTTCTTTTTTGATTTTTCGTTCACCGTTTACACCTGTTGTTTTGGGTCATCCCTGGCTAGTATGTCATAATCCTTCTATTAATTGGTCTAGGAATTCTATCCTATCCTGGAACGTTTCTTGTCATGTGAAGTGTTTAATGTCTGCCATCCCTCCCGTTTCTTCTGTCCCTACTTCTCAGGAGGAACCTGGCGATTTGACAGGAGTGCCGGAGGAATATCATGATCTGCGCACGGTCTTCAGTCGGTCCCGAGCCAACTCCCTTCCTCCTCACCGGTCGTATGATTGTAGTATTGATCTCCTTCCGGGGACCACTCCTCCTCGAGGTAGACTATACTCTCTGTCGGCTCCCGAACGTAAGGCTCTCGAGGATTATTTGTCTGTGTCTCTTGACGCCGGTACCATAGTGCCTTCTTCTTCTCCGGCCGGGGCGGGGTTCTTTTTGTTAAGAAGAAGGACGGTACTCTGCGCCCCTGCGTGGATTATCGAGGGCTGAATGACATAACGGTTAAGAATCGTTATCCGCTTCCCCTTATGTCATCAGCCTTCGAGATTCTGCAGGGAGCCAGGTGCTTTACTAAGTTGGACCTTCGTAACGCTTACCATCTCGTGCGCATCAGAGAGGGGGACGAGTGGAAAACGGCGTTTAACACTCCGTTAGGGCATTTTGAGTACCGGGTTCTGCCGTTCGGTCTCGCCAATGCGCCAGCTGTTTTTCAGGCATTAGTTAATGATGTTCTGAGAGACATGCTGAACATTTTTGTTTTTGTCTATCTTGACGATATCCTGATTTTTTCTCCGTCACTCGAGATTCATGTTCAGCACGTTCGACGTGTTCTACAGCGCCTTTTAGAGAATTGTCTCTACGTAAAGTCTGAGAAGTGCTCTTTTCATGTCTCCTCCGTTACTTTTCTCGGTTCCGTTATTTCCGCTGAAGGCATTCAGATGGATTCCGCTAAGGTCCAAGCTGTCAGTGATTGGCCCGTTCCAAGGTCACGTGTCGAGTTGCAGCGCTTTTTAGGTTTCGCTAATTTCTATCGGCGTTTCATTCGTAATTTCGGTCAAGTTGCTGCCCCTCTCACAGCTCTTACTTCTGTCAAGACGTGTTTTAAGTGGTCCGGTTCCGCCCAGGGAGCTTTTGATCTTCTAAAAGAACGTTTTACGTCCGCTCCTATCCTCGTTACTCCTGACGTCACTAGACAATTCATTGTCGAGGTTGACGCTTCAGAGGTAGGCGTGGGAGCCATTCTATCCCAGCGCTTCCAGTCTGACGATAAGGTTCATCCTTGCGCTTATTTTTCTCATCGCCTGTCGCCATCTGAGCGCAACTATGATGTGGGTAACCGTGAACTGCTCGCCATCCGCTTAGCCCTAGGCGAATGGCGACAGTGGTTGGAGGGGGCGACCGTTCCTTTTGTCGTTTGGACAGACCATAAGAACCTTGAGTACATCCGTTCTGCCAAACGACTTAATGCCCGTCAAGCTCGTTGGGCGTTGTTTTTCGCTCGTTTCGAGTTTGTGATTTCTTACCGTCCGGGTAGCAAGAACACCAAGCCTGATGCCTTATCCCGTCTGTTTAGTTCTTCTGTGGCTTCTACTGATCCCGAGGGGATTCTTCCTTATGGGCGTGTTGTCGGGTTAACAGTCTGGGGAATTGAAAGACAGGTTAAGCAAGCACTCACGCACACTGCGTCGCCGCGCGCTTGTCCTAGTAACCTCCTTTTCGTTCCTGTTTCCACTCGTCTGGCTGTTCTTCAGTGGGCTCACTCTGCCAAGTTAGCTGGTCATCCCGGTGTTCGAGGCACTCTTGCGTCTATTCGCCAGCGCTTTTGGTGGCCGACTCAGGAGCGTGACACGCGCCGTTTGTGGCTGCTTGTTCGGACTGCGCGCAGACTAAGTCGGGTAACTCTCCTCCTGCCGGTCGTCTCAGAACGCTCCCCATTCCTTCTCGACCATGGTCTCACATTGCCTTAGACTTCATTACCGGTCTGCCTTTGTCTGCGGGGAAGACTGTGATTCTGACGGTTGTCGATAGGTTCTCTAAGGCGGCACATTTCATTCCCCTCGCTAAACTTCCTTCCGCTAAGGAGACGGCACAAATCATTATTGAGAATGTATTCAGAATTCATGGCCTCCCGTTAGATGCCGTTTCAGACAGAGGCCCGCAATTCACGTCACAGTTTTGGAGGGAGTTCTGTCGTTTGATTGGTGCGTCCGTCAGTCTCTCTTCCGGGTTTCATCCCCAGTCTAACGGTCAAGCAGAGAGGGCCAATCAGACGATTGGTCGCATACTACGCAGCCTTTCTTTCAGAAACCCTGCGTCTTGGGCAGAACAGCTCCCTGGGCAGAATACGCTCACAATTCGCTTCCTTCGTCTGCTACCGGGTTATCTCCGTTTCAGAGTAGTCTGGGTTACCAGCCTCCTCTGTTCTCATCCCAGCTTGCCGAGTCCAGCGTTCCCTCCGCTCAAGCGTTTGTCCAACGTTGTGAGCGCACCTGGAGGAGGGTGAGGTCTGCACTTTGCCGTTACAGGGCACAGACGGTGAGAGCCGCCAATAAACGCAGGATTAAGAGTCCAAGGTATTGTTGCGGCCAGAGAGTGTGGCTTTCCACTCGCAACCTTCCTCTTACGACAGCTTCTCGTAAGTTGACTCCGCGGTTCATTGGTCCGTTCCGTGTCTCCCAGGTCGTCAATCCTGTCGCTGTGCGACTGCTTCTTCCGCGACATCTTCGTCGCGTCCATCCTGTCTTCCATGTCTCCTGTGTTAAGCCCTTTCTTCGCACCCCGTTCGTCTTCCCTCCCCCTCCCGTCCTTGTCGAGAGCGCACCTATTTACAAGGTACATAAGATCATGGACATGCGTTCTCGGGGACGGGGTCACCAATACTTAGTGGATTGGGAGGGTTACGGTCCTGAGGAGAGGAGTTGGGTTCCGTCTCGGGACGTGCTGGACCGTTCACTCATCGATGATTTCCTCCGTTGCCGCCAGGATTCCTCCTCGAGTGCGCCAGGAGGCGCTCGGTGAGTGGGGGGTACTGTCATGTTTGTCATTTATTATCATGTCTTGTCCCTGTGCTCCCCATTCTATTCGTTTCCCTCTGCTGGTCTTATTTGGTTCTTTCCCTCCTTCTATCCCTCTCTCTCCCCTCCCTCTCTCACTCTCTCGCTCTCTCTTCTCTCTATCGTTCCGTTCCTGCTCCCAGCTGTTCCTATTCCCCTAATCATCATTTAGTCTTCCCACACCTGTTCCCGATCCTTTCCCCTGATTAGAGTCCCTATTTATTCCTTTGTGTTCCGTTCCTGTCCCGTCGGTTCCTTGTTTAGTATTCACCATGCTGTGATTGCGTTTCGCCCTGTCCTGTCGTGTTTCTGCTGTGATTGTGTATCGCCCTGTCCTGTCGTGTTTTTTGCCTTCGTCAGATGCTGCGTGTGAGCAGGTGTCTCTGTCGACTACGGCCTGCGCCTACCCGAGGCGACCTGCAGTCTGTGGCCGCTTCTCCAGTTATTCCCCTCTACAGACTAGAGGATTTCTGTTATTCCCTGTTTGGACTTAAATAAACTCTGTTTCTGTTAAGTCGCTTTTGGGTCCTCTTTCACCTGCATGACAATTTGGGCTTCCGGTTTTTTGAATGATACAGCCTATGAAGGCTTCCGGTGTATTGAATGATACAGCCTGTGGCGGCTTCCGGTGTATTGAATGATACAGCCTATGATGGCTTCCGGTGTATTGAATGATACAGCCTATGAAGGCTTCCGGTGTATTGAATGATACAGCCTATAAAGGCTTCCGGTGTATTGAATGATACAGCCTATGAAGGCTTCCGGTGTATTGAATGATACAGCCTTTGAAGGCTTCCGGTGTATTGAATGATACAGCCTATGAAGGCTTCCTGTTTATTGAATGATACAGCCTATGAAGGCTTCCGGTGTATTGAATGATACAGCCTATGAAGGTTTCCGGTGTATTGAATGATACAGCCTATGAAGGCTTCCGGTGTATTGAATGATACAGCCTATGAAGGGTTCCTGTTTATTGAATGATACAGCCTATGAAGGCTTCCGGTGTATTGAATGATACAGCCTACGAAGGCTTCCAGTTTATTCAATGATACACCCTATGAAGGCTTCCGGTGTATTGAATGATACAGCCTATGAAGGGTTCCGGTTTATTGAATGATACAGCCTATGAAGCCTTCCGGTGTATTGAATGATACAGCCTATGAAGGTTTCCGGTGTATTGAATGATACACCCTATGAAGGCTTCCGGTGTATTGAATGATACAGCCTATCAATGCTTCCGGTGTATTGAATGATACAGCCTATGAAGGCTTCCTGTTTATTGAATGATACAGCCTAAGAAGGCTTCCGGTGTATTGAATGATACAGCCTATGAAGGCTTCCGGTGTATTGAATGATACAGCCTATGAAGGCTTCCAGTGTATTGAATGATACAGCCTATGAAGGCTTCCGATGTATTGCGGTGTATTGAATGATACAGCCTATGAATGCTTCCTGTTTATTGAATGATACAGCCTATGAAGGCTTCCTGTTTATTGAATGATACAGCCTATGAAGGTTTCCGGTGTATTGAATGATACAGCCTATGAAGGCTTCCGGTGTATTGAATGATACAGCCTATGAATGCTTCCTGTTTATTGAATGATACAGCCTATGAAGGCTTCCTGTTTATTGAATGATACAGCCTATGAAGGTTTCCGGTGTATTGAATGATACAGCCTATGAAGGCTTCCGGTGTATTGAAGGATACAGCCTATGAAGGCTTCCGGGGTATTGAATGATACAGCCTATGAAAGCTTCCTGTTTATTGAATGATACAGCCTATGAAGGCTTCCGGTGTATTGAATGATACAGCCTATGAAGGCTTCCTGTTTATTGAATGATACAGCCTATGAAGGCTTCCTGTTTATTGAATGATACAGCCTATGAAGGCTTCCGATTTATTGAATGATACAGCCTATGAAGGTTTCCTGTTTATTGAATGATACAGCCTATGAAGGCTTCCTGTTTATTGAATGATACACCCTATTGCGGCTTCCGGTTTATTGAATGATACAGCCTATTTGGGCTTCCGGTTTATTGAATGATACAGCCTATGAAAGCTTCCGGTTTATTGAATGATACAGCCTATGAAAGCTTCCGGTTTACTGAATGATACAGCCTATGGCGGCTTCCGGTGTATTGAATGATACAGCCTATGAAAGCTTCCGGTTTATTGAATGATACAGCCTATGGCTGCTTCCGGTGTATTGAATGATACAGCCTGTGGCTGCTTCCGGTTTATTGAATATAGAGCCTATTTGGGCTTCCGGTTTATTGAATGATACAGCCTTCCGGTTTATTGAATGATACAGCCTGGCGGCTTCCTGTTTATTGAATGATACAGCCTACGATGGCTTCCGGTGTATTGAATGATACAGCCTATGAAGGCTTCCGGTGTATTGAATGATACAGCCTGTGGCTGCTTCTGGTTTATTGAATATACAGCCTATTTGGGCTTCCGGTTTATTGAATGATACAGCCTATGGCGGCTTCCGGTGTATTGAATGATACAGCCTATGATGGCTTCCGGTGTATTGAATGATACAGCCTATGAAGGCTTCCGGTGTATTGAATGATACAGCCTATGAAGGGTTCCGGTGTATTGAATGATACAGCCTATGAAGGCTTCCGGTGTATTGAATGATACAGCCTATGAAGGCTTCCAGTGTATTGAATGATACAGCCTATGAAGGCTTCCGGTTTATTGAATGATACAGCCTATGGCTGCTTCCGGTGTATTGAATGATACAGCCTGTGGCTGCTTCCGGTTTATTGAATATAGAGCCTATTTGGGCTTCCGGTTTATTGAATGATACAGCCTATGAAAGCTTCCGGTTTATTGAATGATACAGCCTATGGCGGCTTCCTGTTTATTGAATGATACAGCCTATGATGGCTTCCGGTGTATTGAATGATACAGCCTATGAAGGCTTCCGGTGTATTGAATGATACAGCCTGTGGCTGCTTCTGGTTTATTGAATATACAGCCTATTTGGGCTTCCGGTTTATTGAATGATACAGCCTATGGCGGCTTCCGGTGTATTGAATGATACAGCCTATGATGGCTTCCGGTGTATTGAATGATACAGCCTATGAAGGCTTCCGGTGTATTGAATGATACAGCCTATGAAGGGTTCCGGTGTATTGAATGATACAGCCTATGAAGGCTTCCGGTGTATTGAATGATACAGCCTATGAAGGCTTCCAGTGTATTGAATGATACAGCCTATGAAGGCTTCCTGTTTATTGAATGATACAGCCTATAAAGGCTTCCGGTGTATTGAATGATACAGCCTATGAAGGCTTCCGGTGTATTGAATGATACAGCCTATGAAGGCTTCCGGTGTATTGAATGATACAGCCTATGAAGGCTTCCGGTGTATTGAATGATACAGCCTATGAAGGCTTCCGGTGTATTGAATGATACAGCCTATGAAGGCTTCCGGTGTATTGAATGATACAGCCTATGAAGGCTTCCGGTGTATTGAATGATAAAGCCTATGAAGGCTTCCGGTGTATTGCGGTGTATTGAATGATACAGCCTATGAAGGTTTCCTGTTTATTGAATGATACACCCTATGAAGGCTTCCTGTTTATTGAATGATACAGCCTATGAAGGCTTCCTGTTTATTGAATGATACAGCCTATGAAGGCTTCCTGTTTATTGAATGATACAGCCTATGAAGGCTTCCTGTTTATTGAATGATACAGCCTATGAAGGCTTCCGGTGTATTGCGGTGTATTGAATGATACAGCCTATGAAGGCTTCCTGTTTATTGAACGATACAGTCTATGAAGGCTTCCTGTGTATTGAATGATACAGCCTATGAAGGCTTCCTGTTTATTGAATGATACAGCCTATGAAGGCTTCCTGTTTATTGAATGATACAGCCTATGAAGGCTTCCGGTGTATTGCGGTGTATTGAATGATACAGCCTATGAAGGCTTCCGGTGTATTGAATGATACAGCCTATGAAGGCTTCCGGTGTATTGCGGTGTATTGAATGATACAGCCTATGAAGGTTTCCTGTTTATTGAATGATACACCCGATGAAGGCTTCCTGTTTATTGAATGATACAGCCTATGAAGGCTTCCTGTTTATTGAATGATACAGCCTATGAAGGCTTCCTGTTTATTGAATGATACAGCCTATGAAGGCTTCCGGTGTATTGAATGATAAAGCCTATGAAGGCTTCCGGTGTATTGCGGTGTATTGAATGATACAGCCTATGAAGGTTTCCTGTTTATTGAATGATACACCCGATGAAGGCTTCCTGTTTATTGAATGATACAGCCTATGAAGGCTTCCTGTTTATTGAATGATACAGCCTATGAAGGCTTCCTGTTTATTGAATGATACAGCCTATGAAGGCTTCCTGTTTATTGAATGATACAGTCTATGAAGGCTTCCGGTGTATTGCGGTGTATTGAATGATACAGCCTATGAAGGCTTCCTGTTTATTGAACGATACAGCCTATGAAGGCTTCCTGTTTATTGAATGATACACACACACCAAGTCCCCATCATTACCCACACCTGGTCCCCATCATTACCCACACCTGGTCCCTATCATTACCCACACCTGGTCCCTATTATTACCCACACCTGGTCCCTATCATTACCCACACCTGGTCCCCATCATTACCCACCTGGTCCATTATTTTACTACCCTGGTCCCTACCCACACCTGGTCCCTATCATTACCCACACCTGGTCCCCATCATTACCCATACCTGGTCCCTATCATTACCCACACCTGGTACCTATCATTACCCACACCAGGTCCCCATCATTACCCACACCTGGTCCCTATCATTCCCCACACCAGGTCCCCATCATTACCCACACCTGGTCCCCATCATTACCCATACCTGGTCCCCATCATGACCCACACCTGGTCCCCATCATTACCCACACCTGGTCCCCATCATTACCCACACCTGGTACCTATCATTACCCACACCAGGTCCCCATCATTACCCACACCAGGTCCCCATCATTACCCACACCTGGTCCCTATCATTACCCACACCTGGTCCCTATCATTCCCCACACCAGGTCCCCATCATTACCCACACCTGGTCCCCATCATTACCCATACCTGGTCCCCATCATTACCCACACCTGGTCCCCATCATTACCCACACCTGGTCCCCATCATTACCCACACCTGGTACCTATCATTACCCACACCAGGTCCCCATCATTACCCACACCAGGTCCCCATCATTACCCACACCTGGTCCCTATCATTCCCCACACCTGGTCCCCATCATTACCCACACCTGGTCCCCATCATTACCCACACCTGGTCCCTATCATTACCCACACCTGGTCCCTATCATTCCCCACACCTGGTCCCCATCATTACTACACCTGGTCCCTATCATTCCCCACACCTGGTCCCCATCATTACTACACCTGGTCCCTATCATTACCCACACCTGGTCCCTATCATTACCCACACCTGGTCCCTATCATTACCCACACCTGGTCCCCATCATTACCCATACCTGGTCCCTATCATTACCCACACCATGTCCCCGTCATTACCCACACCTGGTCCCCATCATTACCCATACCTGGTCCCTATCATTACCCACACCTGGTCCCTATCATTCCCCACACCAGGTCCCCATCATTACCCACACCTGGTCCCCATCATTACCCATACCAGGTCCCCATCATTACCCACACCTGGTGCCCATCATTACCCACACCTGGTCCCCATCATTACCCACACCCGGTACCTATCATTACCCACACCAGGTCCCCATCATTACCCACACCAGGTCCCCATCATTACCCACACCTGGTCCCTATCATTCCCCACACCTGGTCCCCATCATTACCCACACCTGGTCCCCATCATTACCCATACCTGGTCCCTATCATTACCCACACCAGGTCCCCGTCATTACCCACACCTGGTCCCCATCATTACCCATACCTGGTCCCTATCATTACCCACACCTGGTCCCTATCATTCCCCACACCTGGTCCCCATCATTACCCACACCTGGTCCCTATCATTACCAATACCTGGTCTCCATCATTACCCACACCTGGTCCCCATCATTACCCACACCTGGTCCCTATCATTACCCACACCTGGTCCCTATCATTCCCCACACCTGGTCCCCATCATTACCCACACCTGGTCCCTATCATTACCCACACCTGGTCCCCATCATTACCCATACCTGGTCCCTATCATTACCCACACCAGGTCCCCGTCATTACCCACACCTGGTCCCTATCATTACCCATACCTGGTCCCCATCATTACCCATACCTGGTTCCTATCATTACCCACACCAGGTCCCCGTCATTACCCACAGCTGGTCCCTATCAGTACCCATACCTGGTCCCCATCATTACCCACACCTGGTCCCCATCATTACCCACACCTGGTCCCCATCATTACCCATACCTGGTCCCCATAATTACCCACACCTGGTCCCTATCATTACCCACACCTGGTCCCCATCATTACCCATACCTGGTCCCCATCATTACCCACACCTGGTCCCCATCATTACCCACACCTGGTCCCCATCATTACCCACACCTGGTCCCCATCATTACCCACACCAGGTCCCCATCATTACCCACACCAGGTCCCCATCATTACCCACACCTGGTCCCCATCATTACCCACACCTGGTCCCCATCATTACCCACACCTTGTACCTATCATTACCCACACCAGGACGCCATCATTACCCACACCAAGTCCCCATCATTACCCACACCTGGTCCCTATCATTCCCCACACCTGGTCCCCATCATTACCCACACCTGGTCCCTATCATTCCCCACACCAGGTCCCCATCATTACCCACACCTGGTCCCCATCATTACCCACTCCTGGTCCCCATCATTACCCACACCTGGTCCCCATCATTACCCACACCTGGTCCCCATCATTACCCACACCTGGTACCTATCATTACCCACACCAGGTCCCCATCATTACCCACACCTCGTCCCTATCATTCCCCACACCAGGTCCCCATCATTACCCACACCTGGTCCCGATCATTACCCACACCTGGTCCCCATCATTATCCATACCTGGTCCCCATCATTACCCACACCTGGTCCCCATCATTACCCACACCTGGTCCCTATCATTCCCCACACCAGGTCCCTATCATTACCCACACCTGGTCCCCATCATTACCCACTCCTGGTCCCCAACATTACCCACACCAGGTCCCCATCATTACCCACACCTGGTCCCCATCATTACCCACACCTGGTCTCCATCATTACCCACACCTGGTCCCCATCATTACCCATACCTGGTCCCCATAATTACCCACACCTGGTCCCTATCATTACCCACACCTGGTCCCCATCATTACCCATACCTGGTCCCCACCATTACCCACACCTGGTCCCCATCATTACCCACACCTGGTCCCCATCATTACCCACACCTGGTCCCCATCATTACCCACACCTGGTACCTATCATTACCCACACCAGGTCCCCATCATTACCCACACCTGTTCCCCATCATTACCCACACCTGGTCCCTATCATTACCCACACCTCGTCCCTATCATTCCCCACACCTGGTCCCCATCATTACCCACACCTGGTCCCTACCATTACCCACACCTGGTCCCTATTATTACCCACACCTGGTCCCCATCATTACCCACACCTGGTCCCCATCATTACCCACACCTGGTCCCCATCATTACCCACACCTGGTCCCCATCATTACCCACACCTGGTCCCCATCATTACCCACACCTGGTCCCTATCATTACCCACACCTGGTCCCTATCATTCCCCACACCTGGTCCCCATCATTACCCACACCTGGTCCCTATCATTACCCACACCTCGTCCCTATCATTCCCCACACCAGGTCCCCATCATTACCCACACCTGGTCCCTATCATTACCCACACCTGGTCCCCATCATTATCCATACCTGGTCCCCATCATTACCCACACCTGGTCCCCATCATTACCCACACCTGGTCCCTATCATTCCCCACACCAGGTCCCTATCATTACCCACACCTGGTCCCCATCATTACCCACTCCTGGTCCCCAACATTACCCACACCAGGTCCCCATCATTACCCACACCTGGTCCCCATCATTACCCACACCTGGTCCCCATCACTACCCACACCTGGTCCCCATCATTACCCATACCTGGTCCCCATAATTACCCACACCTGGTCCCTATCATTACGCACACCTGGTCCCCATCATTACCCATACCTGGTCCCCACCATTACCCACACCTGGTCCACATCATTACCCACACCTGGTCCCCATCATTACCCACACCAGGTCCCCATCATTACCCACACCAGGTCCCCATCATTACCCACACCTGGTCCCCATCATTACCCACACCTGGTCCCCATCATTACCCACACCTGGTACCTATCATTACTCACACCAGGTCCCCATCATTACCCACACCTGTTCCCCATCATTCCCCACACCTGGTCCCCATCATTACCCACACCTGGTCCCTACCATTACCCACACCTGGTCCCTATTATTACCCACACCTGGTCCCCATCATTACCCACACCTGGTCCCCATCATTACCCACACCTGGTCCCCATCATTACCCACACCTGGTCCCCATCATTACCCACACCTGGTCCCCATCATTACCCACACCTGGTCCCCATCATTACCCACACCAGGTCCCCATCATTACCCACACCAGGTCCCCATCATTACCCACACCTGGTCCCCATCATTACCCACACCTGGTCCCTATCATTACCCACACCTGGTCCCCATCATTACCCACACCTGGTCCCCATCATTACCCACACCTGGTCCCCATCATTACCCACACCTGGTCCCTATCATTACCCACACCTCGTCCCTATCATTCCCCACACCAGGTCCCCATCATTACCCACACCTGGTCCCCATCATTACCCACACCTGGTCCCCATCATTATCCATACCTGGTCCCCATCATTACCCACACCTGGTCCCCATCATTACCCACACCTGGTCCCTATCATTCCCCACACCAGGTCCCTATCATTACCCACACCTGGTCCCCATCATTACCCACTCCTGGTCCCCAACATTACCCACACCAGGTCCCCATCATTACCCACACCTGGTCCCCATCATTACCCACACCTGGTCCCCATCATTACCCACACCTGGTCCCCATCATTACCCACCTGGTCCCCATTACCCACACCTGGTCCCCATCATTACCCACACCTGGTCCCCATCATTACCCACACCTGGTCCCCATCATTACCCACACCTGGTCCCCATCATTCCCCACACCTGGTCCCCATCATTACCCACACCTGGTCCCTATCATTACCCACACCTGGTCCCTATCATTACCCACACCTGGTCCCCATCATTACCCACACCTGGTCCCCATCATTACCCACACCTGGTCCCCATCATTACCCACACCTGGTCCCCATCATTACCCACACCTGGTCCCCATCATTCCCCACACCTGGTCCCCATCATTACCCACACCTGGTCCCTATCATTACCCACACCTGGTCCCATCATTACCCACACCTGGTCCCCATCATTACCCACACCTGGTCCCCATCATTACCCACACCTGGTCCCCATCATTACCCACACCTGGTCCCCATCATTACCCACACCTGGTCCCCATCATTACCCACACCTGGTCCCCATCATTACCCACACCTGGTCCCCATCATTACCCACACCTGGTCCCCATCATTACCCACACCTGGTCCCCATCATTACCCACACCTGGTCCCCATCATTACCCACACCTGGTCCCTATCATTACCCACACCTGGTCCCCATCATTACCCACACCTGGTCCCCATCATTACCCACACCTGGTCCCCATCATTACCCACACCTGGTCCCCATCATTACCCACACCTGGTCCCTATCATTCCCCACACCAGGTCCCCATCATTACCCACACCTGGTCCCTATCATTACCCACACCTGGTCCCCATCATTACCCATACCTGGTCCCCATCATTACCCACACCTGGTCCCCATCATTACCCACACCTGGTCCCTATCATTCCCCACACCAGGTCCCTATCATTACCCACACCTGGTCCCCATCATTACCCACTCCTGGTCCCCAACATTACCCACACCAGGTCCCCATCATTACCCACACCTGGTCCCCATCATTACCCACACCTGGTCCCCATCACTACCCACACCTGGTCCCCATCATTACCCATACCTGGTCCCCATAATTACCCACACCTGGTCCCTATCATTACCCACACCTGGTCCCCATCATTACCCATACCTGGTCCCCACCATTACCCACACCTGGTCCCCATCATTACCCACACCTGGTCCCCATCATTACCCACACCAGGTCCCCATCATTACCCACACCAGGTCCCCATCATTACCCACACCTGGTCCCCATCATTACCCCACCTGGTCCCCATCATTACCCACACCTGGTCCCTATCATTACCCACACCTGGTCCCCATCATTACCCACACCTGGTCCCCATCATTACCCACACCTGGTCCCCATCATTACCCACACCTGGTCCCTATCATTACCCACACCTGGTCCCTATCATTACCCACACCTGGTCCCCATCATTACCCACACCTGGTCCCCATCATTACCCACACCTGGTCCCCATCATTACCCACACCTGGTCCCCATCATTACCCACACCTGGTCCCCATCATTACCCACACCTGGTCCCCATCATTACCCACACCTGGTCCCCATCATTACCCACACCTGGTCCCCATCATTACCCACACCTGGTCCCCATCATTACCCACACCTGGTCCCCATCATTACCCACACCTGGTCCCTATCATTCCCCACACCTGGTCCCCATCATTACCCACACCTGGTCCCCATCATTACCCACACCTGGTCCCTATCATTACCCACACCTGGTCCCTATCATCATTCCCCACACCTGGTCCCCATCATTACCCACACCTGGTCCCTATCATTACCCACACCTGGTCCCTATCATTCCCCACACCTGGTCCCCATCATTACCCACACCTGGTCCCTATCATTACCCACACCTGGTCCCCATCATTATCCATACCTGGTCCCCATCATTACCCACACCTGGTCCCCATCATTACCCACACCTGGTCCCTATCATTCCCCACACCAGGTCCCTATCATTACCCACACCTGGTCCCCATCATTACCCACACCTGGTCCCCAACATTACCCACACCAGGTCCCCATCATTACCCACACCTGGTCCCCATCATTACCCACACCTGGTCCCCATCATTACCCACACCTGGTCCCCATCATTACCCACACCTGGTCCCCATCATTACCCACACCTGGTCCCCATCATTACCCACACCTGGTCCCCATCATTACCCACACCTGGTCCCCATCATTACCCACACCAGGTCCCCATCATTACCCACACCAGGTCCCCATCATTACCCACACCTGGTCCCCATCATTACCCACACCTGGTCCCATCATTACCCACACCTGGTCCCCATCATTACCCACACCTGGTCCCCATCATTACCCACACCTGGTCCCTATCATTACCCACACCTGGTCCCTATCATTCCCCACACCTGGTCCCCATCATTACCCACACCTGGTCCCTATCATTACCCACACCTGGTCCCTATCATTCCCCACACCAGGTCCCCATCATTACCCACACCTGGTCCCTATCATTACCCACACCTGGTCCCCATCATTACCCACACCTGGTCCCCATCATTACCCACACCTGGTCCCCATCATTACCCACACCTGGTCCCTATCATTCCCCACACCAGGTCCCTATCATTACCCACACCTGGTCCCCATCATTACCCACTCCTGGTCCCCATCATTACCCACACCAGGTCCCCATCATTACCCACACCTGGTCCCCATCATTACCCACACCTGGTCCCCATCACTACCCACACCTGGTCCCCATCATTACCCATACCTGGTCCCCATAATTACCCACACCTGGTCCCTATCATTACCCACACCTGGTCCCCATCATTACCCATACCTGGTCCCCACCATTACCCACACCTGGTCCCCATCATTACCCACACCTGGTCCCCATCATTACCCACACCAGGTCCCCATCATTACCCACACCTGGTCCTCATCATTACCCACACCTGGTCCCCATCATTACCCACACCTGGTCCCCATCATTACCCACACCTGGTCCCCATCATTTCCCACACCAGGTCCCCATCATTACCCACACCAGGTCCCCATCATTACCCACACCAGGTCCCCATCATTACCCACACCTGGTCCCCATCATTACCCACACCTGGTCCCCATCATTACCCACACCTGGTCCCTATCATTACCCACACCAGGTCCCCATCATTACCCACACCTGGTCCCCATCATTACCCACACCTGTTCCCCATCATTACCCACACCTGGTCCCTATCATTATCATTCCCCACACCTGGTCCCCATCATTACCCACACCTGGTCCCTCATTCACCTGGTCCCTATCATTACCCACACCTGGTCCCCATCATTACCCACACCTGGTCCCCATCATTACCCACACCTGGTCCCCATCATTACCCACACCTGGTCCCTATCATTCCCCACACCTGGTCCCCATCATTACCCACACCTGGTCCCCATCATTACCCACACCTGGTCCCTATCATTACCCACACCTGGTCCCTATCATTCCCCACACCTGGTCCCCATCATTACCCACACCTGGTCCCTATCATTACCCACACCTGGTCCCTATCATTACCCACACCTGGTCCCCATCATTACCCACACCTGGTCCCCATCATTACCCACACCTGGTCCCCATCATTACCCACACCTGGTCCCTATCATTACCCACACCTGGTCCCCATCATTACCCACACCTGGTCCCCATCATTACCCACACCTGGTCCCCATCATTACCCACACCTGGTCCCCATCATTACACCTGGTCCCTATCATTACCCACACCTGGTCCCCTATCATTACCCACACCTGGTCCCCATCATTACCCACACCTGGTCCCTACCATTACCCACACCTGGTCCCTATATTACCCACACCTGGTCCCCATCATTACCCACACCTGGTCCCCATCATTACCCACACCTGGTCCCCATCATTACCCACACCTGGTACCTATCATTACCCACACCAGGTCCCCATCATTACCCACACCTTGTCCCTATCATTCCCCACACCAGGTCCCCATCATTACCCACACCTGGTCCCCATCATTACCCACTCCTGGTCCCCATCATTACCCACACCAGGTCCCCATCATTACCCACACCTGGTCCCCATCATTACCCACACCTGGTCCCCATCATTACCCACACCTGGTACCCATCATTACCCAACACCTGGTCCCCATCATTACCCACACCAGGTCCCCATCATTACCCACACCAGGTCCCCATCATTACCCACACCTGGTCCCCATCATTACCCACACCTGGCCCCTATCATTCCCCACACCTGGTCCCTATCATTACCCACACCAGGTCCCTGTCATTACCCACACCTGGTCCCTATCATTCCCCACACCTGGTCCCCATCATTACCCACACCTGGTCCCTATCATTACCCACACCTGGTCCCTATCATTCCCCACACCTGGTCCCCATCATTACCCACACCTGGTCCCTATCATTACCCACACCTGGTCCCTATCATTACCCACACCTGGTACCTATCATTACCCACACCAGGTCCTCATCATTACCCACACCTGGTCCCTATCATTCCCCACACCAGGTCCCCATCATTACCCACACCTGGTCCCCATCATTACCCACACCAGGTCCCCATCATTACCCACACCTGGTCCCTATCATTACCCACACCTGGTCCCCATCATTACCCATACCTGGTCCCCATCATTACCCACACCTGGTCCCCACCATTACCCAAACCTGGTCCCCATCATTACCCACACCTGGTCCCCATCATTACCCGCACCTGGTCCCCATCATTACCCACACCTGGTCCCCATCATTACCCACACCAGGTCCCCATCATTACCCACACCAGGTCCCCATCATTACCCACACCTGGTCCCCATCATTACCCACACCTGGTCCCTATCATTCCCCACACCTGGTCCCCATCATTACCCACACCTGGTCCCCATCATTACCCACACCTGGTCCCTATCATTACCCACACCTGGTCCCTATCATTCCCCACACCTGGTCCCCATCATTACCCACACCTGGTCCCTATCATTACCCACACCTGGTCCCTATCATTACCCACACCTGGTACCTATCATTACCCACACCAGGTCCCCATCATTACCCACACCTGGTCCCTATCATTCCCCACACCAGGTCCCCATCATTACCCACACCTGGTCCCCATCATTACCCACTCCTGGTCCCCATCATTACCCACACCAGGTCCCCATCATTACCCACACCTGGTCCCTATCATTACCCACACCTGGTCCCCATCATTACCCATACCTGGTCCCCATCATTACCCACACCTGGTCCCTATCATTACCCACACCTGGTCCCTATCATTCCCCACACCTGGTCCCCATCATTACCCACACCTGGTCCCTATCATTACCCACACCTGGTCCCTATCATTACCCACACCTGGTACCTATCATTACCCACACCAGGTCCTCATCATTACCCACACCTGGTCCCTATCATTCCCCACACCAGGTCCCCATCATTACCCACACCTGGTCCCCATCATTACCCACACCAGGTCCCCATCATTACCCACACCTGGTCCCTATCATTACCCACACCTGGTCCCCATCATTACCCACACCTGGTCCCCATCATTACCCACACCTGGTCCCCACCATTACCCACACCTGGTCCCCATCATTACCCACACCTGGTCCCCATCATTACCCGCACCTGGTCCCCATCATTACCCACACCTGGTCCCCATCATTACCCACACCAGGTCCCCATCATTACCCACACCAGGTCCCCATCATTACCCACACCTGGTCCCCATCATTACCCACACCTGGTCCCTATCATTCCCCACACCTGGTCCCCATCATTACCCACACCTGGTCCCCATCATTACCCACACCTGGTCCCTATCATTACCCACACCTGGTCCCTATCATTCCCCACACCTGGTCCCCATCATTACCCACACCTGGTCCCTATCATTACCCACACCTGGTCCCTATCATTACCCACACCTGGTACCTATCATTACCCACACCAGGTCCCCATCATTACCCACACCTGGTCCCTATCATTCCCCACACCAGGTCCCCATCATTACCCACACCTGGTCCCCATCATTACCCACACCTGGTCCCCATCATTACCCACACCAGGTCCCCATCATTACCCACACCTGGTCCCATCATTACCCACACCTGGTCCCCATCATTACCCATACCTGGTCCCCATCATTACCCACACCTGGTCCCCATCATTACCCACACCTGGTCCCCATCATTACCCACACCTGGTCCCCATCATTACCCACACCTGGTCCCCATCATTACCCACACCTGGTCCCCATCATTACCCACACCTGGTCCCCATCATTACCCACACCTGGTCCCCATCATTACCCACACCTGGTCCCCATCATTACCCACACCTGGTCCCCATCATTACCCACACCAGGTCCCCATCATTACCCACACCAGGTCCCCATCATTACCCACACCTGGTCCCCATCATTACCCACACCTGGTCCCCATCATTACCCACACCTGGTACCTATCATTACCCACACCTGGTCCCCATCATTACCCATACCTGGTCCCCATCATTACCCACACCTGGTCCCCATCATTACCCACACCTGGTCCCCATCATTACCCACACCTGGTCCCCATCATTACCCACACCTGGTCCCCATCATTACCCACACCTGGTCCCCATCATTACCCACACCTGGTCCCCATCATTACCCACACCAGGTCCCCATCATTACCCACACCTGGTCCCCATCATTACCCACACCTGGTCCCCATCATTACCCACACCTGGTCCCCATCATTACCCACACCTGGTCCCCATCATTACCCACACCTGGTCCCCATCATTACCCACACCTGTTCCCCATCATTCCCCACACCTGGTCCCCATCATTACCCACACCTGGTCCCTACCATTACCCACACCTGGTCCCTATTATTACCCACACCTGGTCCCCATCATTACCCACACCTGGTCCCCATCATTACCCACACCTGGTCCCCATCATTACCCACACCTGGTCCCCATCATTACCCACACCTGGTCCCCATCATTACCCACACCTGGTCCCCATCATTACCCACACCTGGTCCCCATCATTACCCACACCAGGTCCCCATCATTACCCACACCAGGTCCCCATCATTACCCACACCTGGTCCCCATCATTACCCACACCTGGTCCCTATCATTCCCCACACCTGGTCCCCATCATTACCCACACCTGGTCCCCATCATTACCCACACCTGGTCCCTATCATTACCCACACCTGGTCCCTATCATTCCCCACACCTGGTCCCCATCATTACCCACACCTGGTCCCTATCATTACCCACACCTCGTCCCTATCATTCCCCACACCAGGTCCCCATCATTACCCACACCTGGTCCCTATCATTACCCACACCTGGTCCCCATCATTATCCATACCTGGTCCCCATCATTACCCACACCTGGTCCCCATCATTACCCACACCTGGTCCCTATCATTCCCCACACCAGGTCCCTATCATTACCCACACCTGGTCCCCATCATTACCCACTCCTGGTCCCCAACATTACCCACACCAGGTCCCCATCATTACCCACACCTGGTCCCCATCATTACCCACACCTGGTCCCCATCATTACCCACACCTGGTCCCCATCATTACCCACACCTGGTCCCCATCATTACCCACACCTGGTCCCCATCATTACCCACACCTGGTCCCCATCATTACCCACACCTGGTCCCCATCATTACCCACACCTGGTCCCCATCATTACCCACACCAGGTCCCCATCATTACCCACACCTGGTCCCCATCATTACCCACACCTGGTCCCTATCATTCCCCACACCTGGTCCCCATCATTACCCACACCTGGTCCCCATCATTACCCACACCTGGTCCCTATCATTACCCACACCTGGTCCCTATCATTCCCCACACCTGGTCCCCATCATTACCCACACCTGGTCCCTATCATTACCCACACCTGGTCCCTATCATTCCCCACACCAGGTCCCCATCATTACCCACACCTGGTCCCTATCATTACCCACACCTGGTCCCCATCATTATCCACACCTGGTCCCCATCATTACCCACACCTGGTCCCCATCATTACCCACACCTGGTCCCTATCATTCCCCACACCAGGTCCCTATCATTACCCACACCTGGTCCCCATCATTACCCACTCCTGGTCCCCAACATTACCCACACCAGGTCCCCATCATTACCCACACCTGGTCCCCATCATTACCCACACCTGGTCCCCATCATTACCCACACCTGGTCCCCATCATTACCCATACCTGGTCCCCATCATTACCCACACCTGGTCCCTATCATTACCCACACCTGGTCCCCATCATTACCCATACCTGGTCCCCATCATTACCCACACCTGGTCCCCATCATTACCCACACCTGGTCCCCATCATTACCCACACCAGGTCCCCATCATTACCCACACCTGGTCCCCATCATTACCCACACCTGGTCCCCATCATTACCCACACCTGGTCCCCATCATTACCCACACCTGGTCCCCATCATTACCCACACCAGGTCCCCATCATTACCCACACCTGGTCCCCATCATTACCCACACCTGGTCCCCATCATTACCCACACCTGGTCCCCATCATTACCCACACCTGGTCCCCATCATTACCCACACCTGGTCCCCATCATTACCCACACCTGGTCCCTATCATTACCCACACCTGGTCCCCATCATTACCCACACCTGGTCCCCATCATTACCCACACCTGGTCCCCATCATTACCCACACCTGGTCCCCATCATTACCCACACCTGGTCCCTATCATTCCCCACACCTGGTCCCCATCATTACCCACACCTGGTCCCCATCATTACCCACACCTGGTCCCTATCATTACCCACACCTGGTCCCCATCATTCCCCACACCTGGTCCCCATCATTACCCACACCTGGTCCCTATCATTACCCACACCTGGTCCCTATTATTACCCACACCTGGTCCCCATCATTACCCACACCTGGTCCCCATCATTACCCACACCTGGTCCCCATCATTACCCACACCTGGTCCCTATCATTACCCACACCTGGTCCCCATCATTACCCACACCTTGTCCCCTGGTCCCCATCATTACCCACACCTGGTCCCCATCATTACCCACACCTGGTCCCCATCATTACCCACACCAGGTCCCCATCATTACCCACACCTGGTCCCCATCATTACCCACACCTGGTCCCCATCATTACCCACACCTGGTCCCCATCATTACCCACACCTGGTCCCCATCATTACCCACACCAGGTCCCCATCATTACCCACACCAGGTCCCCATCATTACCCACACCTGGTCCCCATCATTACCCACACCTGGTCCCCATCATTACCCACACCTGGTCCCCATCATTACCCACACCTGGTCCCCATCATTACCCACACCTGGTCCCCTATCATTACCCACACCTGGTCCCCATCATTACCCACACCTGGTCCCTATCATTACCCACACCTGGTCCCTATCATTCCCCACACCTGGTCCCCATCATTACCCACACCTGGTCCCTATCATTACCCACACCTGGTCCCTATCATTACCCACACCTGGTCCCTATCATTACCCACACCTGGTCCCCATCATTACCCACACCTGGTCCCTATCATTACCTGGTCCCCATCATTACCCACACCTGGTCCCCATCATTACCCACACCAGGTCCCCATCATTACCCACACCTGGTCCCTATCATTACCCACACCTGGTCCCCATCATTACCCACACCTGGTCCCCATCATTACCCACACCTGGTCCCCATCATTACCCACACCTGGTCCCCATCATTACCCACACCTGGTCCCCATCATTACCCACACCTGGTCCCCATCATTACCCACACCTGGTCCCCATCATTACCCACACCAGGTCCCCATCATTACCCACACCAGGTCCCCATCATTACCCACACCTGGTCCCCATCATTACCCACACCTGGTCCCTATCATTCCCCACACCTGGTCCCCATCATTACCCACACCTGGTCCCCATCATTACCCACACCTGGTCCCTATCATTACCCACACCTGGTCCCTATCATTACCCACACCTGGTCCCCATCATTACCCACACCTGGTCCCTATCATTACCCACACCTGGTCCCTATCATTACCCACACCTGGTCCCTATCATTACCCACACCTGGTCCCCATCATTACCCACACCTGGTCCCCATCATTACCCACACCTGGTCCCCATCATTACCCACACCTGGTCCCCATCATTACCCACACCTGGTCCCCATCATTACCCACACCTGGTCCCCATCATTACCCACCTGGTCCCCATCATTACCCACACCTGGTCCCTATCATTACCCACACCTGGTCCCTATCATTCCCCACACCTGGTCCCCATCATTACCCACACCTGGTCCCTATCATTACCCACACCTGGTCCCTATCATTACCCACACCTGGTACCTATCATTACCCACACCAGGTCCCCATCATTACCCACACCTGGTCCCTATCATTCCCCACACCAGGTCCCCATCATTACCCACACCTGGTCCCCATCATTACCCACACCAGGTCCCCATCATTACCCACACCTGGTCCCTATCATTACCCACACCTGGTCCCCATCATTACCCACACCTGGTCCCCATCATTACCCACACCTGGTCCCCACCATTACCCACACCTGGTCCCCATCATTACCCACACCTGGTCCCCATCATTACCCACACCTGGTCCCCATCATTACCCACACCTGGTCCCCATCATTACCCACACCAGGTCCCCATCATTACCCACACCAGGTCCCCATCATTACCCACACCTGGTCCCCATCATTACCCACACCTGGTCCCTATCATTCCCCACACCTGGTCCCCATCATTACCCACACCTGGTCCCCATCATTACCCACACCTGGTCCCTATCATTACCCACACCTGGTCCCTATCATTCCCCACACCTGGTCCCCATCATTACCCACACCTGGTCCCTATCATTACCCACACCTGGTCCCTATCATTACCCACACCTGGTCCCTATCATTACCCACACCAGGTCCCCATCATTACCCACACCTGGTCCCTATCATTCCCCACACCAGGTCCCCATCATTACCCACACCTGGTCCCCATCATTACCCACACCTGGTCCCCATCATTACCCACACCAGGTCCCCATCATTACCCACACCTGGTCCCTATCATTACCCACACCTGGTCCCCATCATTACCCACCTGGTCCCCATCATTACCCACACCTGGTCCCCATCATTACCCACACCTGGTCCCCATCATTACCCACACCTGGTCCCCATCATTACCCACACCTGGTCCCCATCATTACCCACACCTGGTCCCCATCATTACCCACACCTGGTCCCCATCATTACCCACACCAGGTCCCCATCATTACCCACACCTGGTCCCCATCATTACCCACACCTGGTCCCCATCATTACCCACACCAGGTCCCCATCATTACCCACACCTGGTCCCCATCATTACCCACACCTGGTCCCCATCATTACCCACACCTGGTCCCCATCATTACCCACACCCTATCATTACCCACACCTGGTCCCCATCATTACCCACACCTGGTCCCCATCATTACCCACACCTGGTCCCCACCATTACCCACACCTGGTCCCCATCATTACCCACACCTGGTCCCCATCATTACCCACACCTGGTCCCCATCATTACCCACACCTGGTCCCCATCATTACCCACACCAGGTCCCCATCATTACCCACACCAGGTCCCCATCATTACCCACACCTGGTCCCCATCATTACCCACACCTGGTCCCTATCATTCTGGTCCCCATCATTACCCACACCTGGTCCCCATCATTACCCACACCTGGTCCCCATCATTACCCACACCTGGTCCCTATCATTACCCACACCTGGTCCCCATCATTACCCACACCTGGTCCCCATCATCCCACACCTGGTCCCTATCATTACCCACACCTGGTCCCTATCATTACCCACACCTGGTCCCTATCATTACCCACACCAGGTCCCCATCATTACCCACACCTGGTCCCTATCATTACCCACACCTGGTCCCCATCATTACCCACACCTGGTCCCCATCATTACCCACACCTGGTCCCCATCATTACCCACACCTGGTCCCCATCATTACCCACACCTGGTCCCCATCATTACCCACACCTGGTCCCCATCATTACCCACACCTGGTCCCCATCATTACCCACACCTGGTCCCCATCATTACCCACACCTGGTCCCCATCATTACCCACACCTGGTCCCCATCATTACCCACACCTGGTCCCCATCATTACCCACACCTGGTCCCCATCATTACCCACACCTGGTCCCCATCATTACCCACACCTGGTCCCCATCATTACCCACACCTGGTCCCCATCATTACCCACACCTGGTCCCCATCATTACCCACACCTGGTCCCCATCATTACCCACACCTGGTCCCCATCATTACCCACACCAGGTCCCCATCATTACCCACACCTGGTCCCCATCATTACCCACACCTGGTCCCCATCATTACCCACACCTGGTCCCCATCATTACCCACACCTGGTCCCCATCATTACCCACACCTGGTCCCCATCATTACCCACACCTGGTCCCTATCATTACCCACACCTGGTCCCCATCATTACCCACACCTGGTCCCCATCATTACCCACACCAGGTCCCCATCATTACCCACACCTGGTCCCTATCATTACCCACACCTGGTCCCCATCATTACCCCACCTGGTCCCCATCATTACCCACACCTGGTCCCCATCATTACCCACACCTGGTCCCCATCATTACCCACACCTGGTCCCCATCATTACCCACACCTGGTCCCCATCATTACCCACACCTGGTCCCCATCATTACCCACACCAGGTCCCCATCATTACCCACACCTGGTCCCCATCATTACCCACACCTGGTCCCCATCATTACCCACACCTGGTCCCCATCATTACCCACACCTGGTCCCATCATTACCCACACCTGGTCCCCATCATTACCCACACCTGGTCCCCATCATTACCCACACCTGGTCCCCATCATTACCCACACCTGGTCCCCATCATTACCCACACCTGGTCCCTATCATTACCCACACCTGGTCCCTATCATTCCCCACACCTGGTCCCCATCATTACCCACACCTGGTCCCCATCATTACCCACACCTGGTCCCTATCATTACCCACACCTGGTCCCCATCATTACCCACACCTGGTCCCCATCATTACCCACACCTGGTCCCCATCATTACCCACATGGTCCCTATCATTCCCCACACCTGGTCCCCATCATTACCCACACCTGGTCCCCATCATTACCCACACCTGGTCCCTATCATTACCCACACCTGGTCCCTATCATTCCCCACACCTGGTCCCCATCATTACCCACACCTGGTCCCCATCATTACCCACACCTGGTCCCCATCATTACCCACACCTGGTACCTATCATTACCCACACCAGGTCCCCATCATTACCCACACCTTGTCCCTATCATTCCCCACACCAGGTCCCCATCATTACCCACACCTGGTCCCCATCATTACCCACTCCTGGTCCCCATCATTACCCACACCATGTCCCCATCATTACCCACACCTGGTCCCCATCATTACCCACACCTGGTCCCCATCATTACCCACACCTGGTCCCCATCATTACCCACACCTGGTCCCCATCATTACCCACACCTGGTCCCCATCATTACCCACACCTGGTCCCCATCATTACCCACACCTGGTCCCCATCATTACCCACACCTGGTCCCCATCATTACCCACACCTGGTCCCCATCATTACCCACACCTGGTCCCCATCATTACCCACACCTGGTCCCCACCAGGTCCCCATCATTACCCACACCTGGTCCCCATCATTACCCACACCTGGTCCCCATCATTACCCACACCTGGTCCCTATCATTCCCCCACCTGGTCCCATCATTACCCACACCTGGTCCCCATCATTACCCACACCTGGTCCCTATCATTCCCCACACCTGGTCCCTATCATTACCCACACCTGGTCCCTATCATTACCCACACCTGGTCCCTATCATTACCCACACCTGGTCCCCATCATTACCCACACCTGGTCCCCATCATTACCCACACCTGGTCCCCATCATTACCCACACCTGGTCCCCATCATTACCCACACCTGGTCCCTATCATTACCCACACCTGGTCCCCATCATTACCCACACCTGGTCCCCATCATTACCCACACCTGGTCCCTATCATTACCCACACCTGGTCCCTATCATTCCCCACACCTGGTCCCCATCATTACCCACACCTGGTCCCTATCATTACCCACACCTGGTCCCCATCATTACCCACACCTGGTCCCCATCATTACCCACACCTGGTCCCCATCATTACCCACACCTGGTCCCCATCATTACCCACACCTGGTCCCCATCATTACCCACACCTGGTCCCCATCATTACCCACACCTGGTCCCCATCATTACCCACACCTGGTCCCCATCATTACCCACACCTGGTCCCCATCATTACCCACACCAGGTCCCCATCATTACCCACACCAGGTCCCCATCATTACCCACAACAGGTCCCCATCATTACCCACACCTGGTCCCCATCATTACCCACACCTGGTCCCCATCATTACCCACACCTGGTCCCCATCATTACCCACACCAGGTCCCCATCATTACCCACACCTGGTCCCCATCATTACCCACACCTGGTCCCCATCATTACCCACACCTGGTCCCCATCATTACCCACACCTGGTCCCCATCATTACCCACACCTGGTCCCCATCATTACCCACACCTGGTCCCCATCATTACCCACACCTGGTCCCCATCATTACCCACACCAGGTCCCCATCATTACCCACACCTGGTCCCCATCATTACCCACACCTGGTCCCCATCATTACCCACACCTGGTCCCCATCATTACCCACACCAGGTCCCCATCATTACCCACACCTGGTCCCCATCATTACCCACACCTGGTCCCTATCATTACCCACACCTGGTCCCCATCATTACCCACACCTGGTCCCCATCATTACCCACACCAGGTCCCCATCATTACCCACACCTGGTCCCTATCATTACCCACACCTGGTCCCCATCATTACCCACACCTGGTCCCCATCATTACCCACACCTGGTCCCCATCATTACCCACACCTGGTCCCCATCATTACCCACACCTGGTCCCCATCATTACCCACACCTGGTCCCCATCATTACCCACACCTGGTCCCCATCATTACCCACACCAGGTCCCCATCATTACCCACACCAGGTCCCCATCATTACCCACACCTGGTCCCCATCATTACCCACACCTGGTCCCCATCATTACCCACACCTGGTCCCCATCATTACCCACACCTGGTACCTATCATTACCCACACCAGGTCCCCATCATTACCCACACCAGGTCCCCATCATTACCCACACCTGTTCCCCATCATTACCCACACCTGGTCCCTATCATTACCCACACCTGGTCCCTATCATTCCCCACACCTGGTCCCCATCATTACCCACACCTGGTCCCTACCATTACCCACACCTGGTCCCTATTATTACCCACACCTGGTCCCCATCATTACCCACACCTGGTCCCCATCATTACCCACACCTGGTCCCCATCATTACCCACACCAGGTCCCTATCATTCCCCACACCTGGTCCCCATCATTACCCACACCTGGTCCCCATCATTACCCACACCTGGTCCCTATCATTACCCACACCTGGTCCCTATCATTCCCCACACCTGGTCCCCATCATTACCCACACCTGGTCCCCATCATTACCCACACCTGGTCCCCATCATTACCCACACCTGGTACCTATCATTACCCACACCAGGTCCCCATCATTACCCACACCTTGTCCCTATCATTCCCCACACCAGGTCCCCATCATTACCCACACCTGGTCCCCATCATTACCCACTCCTGGTCCCCATCATTACCCACACCAGGTCCCCATCATTACCCACACCTGGTCCCCATCATTACCCACACCTGGTCCCCATCATTACCCACACCTGGTCCCCATAATTACCCACACCTGGTCCCTATCATTACCCACACCTGGTCCCTATCATTACCCACACCTGGTCCCCATCATTACCCATACCTGGTCCCCATCATTACCCACACCTGGTCCCCATCATTACCCACACCTGGTCCCCATCATTACCCACACCTGGTACCCATCATTACCCACACCTGGTCCCCATCATTACCCACACCAGGTCCCCATCATTACCCACACCAGGTCCCCATCATTACCCACACCTGGTCCCCATCATTACCCACACCTGGTCCCTATCATTCCCCACACCTGGTCCCTGTCATTACCCACACCAGGTCCCTGTCATTACCCACACCTGGTCCCTATCATTCCCCACACCTGGTCCCCATCATTACCCACACCTGGTCCCTATCATTACCCACACCTGGTCCCTATCATTCCCCACACCTGGTCCCCATCATTACCCACACCTGGTCCCTATCATTACCCACACCTGGTCCCTATCATTACCCACACCTGGTACCTATCATTACCCACACCAGGTCCCCATCATTACCCACACCTGGTCCCTATCATTCCCCACACCAGGTCCCCATCATTACCCACACCTGGTCCCCATCATTACCCACTCCTGGTCCCCATCATTACCCACACCAGGTCCCCATCATTACCCACACCTGGTCCCTATCATTACCCACACCTGGTCCCCATCATTACCCACACCTGGTCCCCATCATTACCCACACCTGGTCCCCCCATTACCCACACCTGGTCCCCATCATTACCCACACCTGGTCCCCATCATTACCCCACCTGGTCCCCATCATTACCCACACCTGGTCCCCATCATTACCCACACCAGGTCCCCATCATTACCCACACCTGGTCCCCATCATTACCCACACCTGGTCCCCATCATTACCCACACCTGGTCCCTATCATTCCCCACACCTGGTCCCCATCATTACCCACACCTGGTCCCCATCATTACCCACACCTGGTCCCTATCATTACCCACACCTGGTCCCTATCATTCCCCACACCTGGTCCCCATCATTACCCACACCTGGTCCCTATCATTACCCACACCTGGTCCCTATCATTACCCACACCTGGTACCTATCATTACCCACACCAGGTCCCCATCATTACCCACACCTGGTCCCTATCATTCCCCACACCAGGTCCCCATCATTACCCACACCTGGTCCCCATCATTACCCACTCCTGGTCCCCATCATTACCCACACCAGGTCCCCATCATTACCCACACCTGGTCCCTATCATTACCCACACCTGGTCCCCATCATTACCCATACCTGGTCCCCATCATTACCCACACCTGGTCCCCACCATTACCCACACCTGGTCCCCATCATTACCCACACCTGGTCCCCATCATTACCCACACCTGGTCCCCATCATTACCCACACCTGGTCCCCATCATTACCCACACCAGGTCCCCATCATTACCCACACCAGGTCCCCATCATTACCCACACCTGGTCCCCATCATTACCCACACCTGGTCCCCATCATTACCCACACCCCCATCATTACCCACACCAGGTCCCCATCATTACCCACACCAGGTACCCATCATTACCCACACCTGTTCCCCATCATTACCCACACCTGGTCCCTATCATTACCCACACCTGGTCCCTATCATTACCCACACCTGGTCCCTATCATTACCCACACCTGGTCCCTATCATTACCCACACCTGGTCCCCATCATTACCCACACCTGGTCCCCATCATTACCCACACCTGGTCCCCATCATTACCCACACCAGGTCCCTATCATTCCCCACACCTGGTCCCCATCATTACCCACACCTGGTCCCCATCATTACCCACACCTGGTCCCTATCATTCCCCACACCTGGTCCCCATCATTACCCACACCTGGTCCCTATCATTACCCACACCTGGTCCCTATCATTACCCACACCTGGTACCTATCATTACCCACACCAGGTCCCCATCATTACCCACACCTGGTCCCTATCATTACCCACACCTGGTCCCCACCATTACCCACACCTGGTCCTCATCATTACCCACACCTGGTCCCCATCATTACCCACACCTGGTCCCCATCATTACCCACACCTGGTCCCTATCATTACCCACACCTGGTCCCCATCATTACCCATACCTGGTCCCCATCATTACCCACACCTGGTCCCCACCATTACCCACACCTGGTCCCCATCATTACCCACACCTGGTCCCCATCATTACCCACACCTGGTCCCCATCATTACCCACACCTGGTCCCCATCATTACCCACACCAGGTCCCCATCATTACCCACACCAGGTCCCCATCATTACCCACACCTGGTCCCCATCATTACCCACACCTGGTCCCTATCATTCCCCACACCTGGTCCCCATCATTACCCACACCTGGTCCCCATCATTACCCACACCTGGTCCCTATCATTACCCACACCTGGTCCCTATCATTACCCACACCTGGTCCCCATCATTACCCACACCTGGTCCCTATCATTACCCACACCTGGTCCCTATCATTACCCACACCTGGTACCTATCATTACCCACACCAGGTCCCCATCATTACCCACACCTGGTCCCTATCATTACCCACACCTGGTCCCCACCATTACCCACACCTGGTCCCCATCATTACCCACACCTGGTCCCCATCATTACCCACACCAGGTCCCCATCATTACCCACACCTGGTCCCTATCATTACCCACACCTGGTCCCCATCATTACCCATACCTGGTCCCCATCATTACCCACACCTGGTCCCCACCATTACCCACACCTGGTCCCCATCATTACCCACACCTGGTCCCCATCATTACCCACACCTGGTCCCCATCATTACCCACACCTGGTCCCCATCATTACCCACACCAGGTCCCCATCATTACCCACACCAGGTCCCCATCATTACCCACACCTGGTCCCCATCATTACCCACACCTGGTCCCCATCATTACCCACACCTGGTACCTATCATTACCCACACCAGGTCCCCATCATTACCCACACCAGGTACCCATCATTACCCACACCTGTTCCCCATCATTACCCACACCTGGTCCCTATCATTACCCACACCTGGTCCCTATCATTACCCACACCTGGTCCCTACCATTACCCACACCTGGTCCCTATTATTACCCACACCTGGTCCCCATCATTACCCACACCTGGTCCCCATCATTACCCACACCTGGTCCCCATCATTACCCACACCAGGTCCCTATCATTCCCCACACCTGGTCCCCATCATTACCCACACCTGGTCCCCATCATTACCCACACCTGGTCCCTATCATTACCCACACCTGGTCCCTATCATTCCCCACACCTGGTCCCCATCATTACCCACACCTGGTCCCTACCATTACCCACACCTGGTCCCTATTATTACCCACACCTGGTCCCCATCATTACCCACACCTGGTCCCCATCATTACCCACACCTGGTCCCCATCATTACCCACACCTGGTACCTATAATTACCCATACCAGGTCCCCATCATTACCCACACCTGGTCCCTATCATTCCCCACACCAGGTCCCCATCATTACCCACACCTGGTCCCCATCATTACCCACTCCTGGTCCCCATCATTACCCACACCAGGTCCCCATCATTACCCACACCTGGTCCCCATCATTACCCACACCTGGTCCCCATCATTACCCACACCTGGTCCCCATCATTACCCACACCTGGTCCCCATCATTACCCACACCAGGTCCCCATCATTACCCACACCAGGTCCCCATCATTACCCACACCTGGTCCCCATCATTACCCACACCTGGTCCCCATCATTACCCACACCTGGTACCTATCATTACCCACACCAGGTCCTCATCATTACCCACACCATGTCCCCATCATTACCCACACCTGGTCCCCATCATTACCCATACCTGGTCCCTATCATTACCCACACCTGGTCCCTATCATTCCCCACACCTGGTCCCCATCATTACCCACACCTGGTCCCTATCATTACCCATACCTGGTCCCCATCATTACCCATACCTGGTCCCCATAATTACCCACACCTGGTCCCTATCATTACCCACACCTGGTCCCCATCATTACCCACACCTGGTCCCCATCATTACCCACACCTGGTCCCCATCATTACCCACACCTGGTCCCAATAATTACCCACACCTGGTCCCCATCATTACCCACACCTGGTCCCCATCATTACCCACACCTGGTCCCCATCATTACCCACACCAGGTCCCCATCATTACCCACACCTGGTCCCCATCATTACCCACACCTGGTCCCCATCATTACCCACACCTGGTGCCTATATCATTACCCACACCAGGTCCCCATCATTACCCACACCAAGTCCCCATCATTACCCACACCTGGTCCCTATCATTCCCCACACCTGGTCCCCATCATTACCCACACCTGGTCCCCATCATTACCCACACCTGGTCCCCATCATTACCCACACCTGGTCCCTATCATTCCCCACACCTGGTCCCCATCATTACCCACACCGGGTCCCTATCATTACCCACACCTGGTCCCTATCATAACCCACACCTGGTCCCTATCATTACCCACACCTGGTCCCTATCATTACCCACACCTGCTCCCTATCATTCCCCACACCTGGTCCCCATCATTACCCACACCTGATCCCTATCATTACCCACACCTGGTCCCCATCATTACCCACACCTGGTCCCTATCATTACCCACACCTGGTCCCCATCATTACCCATACCTGGTCCCCATCATTCCCCACACCTGGTCCCCATCATTACCCACACCTGGTTCCCATCATTACCCACACCTGGTCCCCATCATTACCCACACCTGGTCCACATCATTACCCACACCTCGTGCCTATATCATTACCCACACCAGGTCCCCATCATTACCCACACCAAGTCCCCATCATTACCCACACCTGGTCCCTATCATTCCCCACACCTGGTCCCCATCATTACCCACACCTGGTCCCCATCATTACCCACACCTGGTCCCCATCATTACCCACACCTGGTCCCTATCATTCCCCACACCTGGTCCCCATCATTACCCACACCGGGTCCCTATCATTACCCACACCTGGTCCCTATCATAACCCACACCTGGTCCCTATCATTACCCACACCTGGTCCCTATCATTACCCACACCTGGTCCCTATCATTACCCACACCTGGTCCCCATCATTACCCCATCCCTATCATTACCCACACCTGGTCCCCATCATTACCCACACCTGGTCCCTATCATTACCCACACCTGGTCCCCATCACCCACCTGGTCCCCATCATTCCCCACACCTGGTCCCCATCATTACCCACACCTGGTCCCCATCATTACCCACACCTGGTCCCCATCATTACCCACACCTGGTCCCATCATTACCCACACCTGGTCCCCATCATTACCATTTACATTACATTTACATTTAAGTCATTTAGCAGACGCTCTTATCCAGAGCGACTTACAAATTGGTGCATTCACCTTATGACATCCAGTGGGACAGTCACTTAACAATAGTGCATCTAAAACTTAGGGGGGGTGGGGTGAGAGGGATTACTTAACCTATCCTAGGTATTCCTTAAAGAGGTGGGGTTTCAGGTGTCTCCGGAAGGTGGTGATTGACTCCGCTGTCCTGGCGTCGTGAGGGAGTTTGTTCCACCATTGGGGGGCCAGGGCAGCGAACAGTTTTGACTGGGCTGAGCGGGAGCTGTACTTCCTCAGTGGTCCCCATAATTACCCACACCTGGTCCCTATCATTACCCACACCTGGTCCCCATCATTACCCACACCTGGTCCCCATCATTACCCACACCTGGTCCCCATCATTACCCACACCTAGTCCCTATCATTACCCACACCTTCTCCCTATCATTCCCCACACCTGGTCCCCATCATTACCCACAACTGGTCCCTATCATTACCCACACCTGGTCCCCATCATTACCCACACCTGGTCCCCATCATTACCCATACCAAGTCCCCATCATTACCCACACCTGGTCCCTATCATTCCCCACACCTGGTCCCCATCATTACCCCCACCTGGTCCCCATCATTACCCACACCTGGTCCCCATCATTACCCACACCTGGTCCCATATACCCACACCTGGTCCCTATCATTCCCCACACCTGGTCCCCATCATTACCCACACCGGGTCCCTATCATTACCCACACCTGGTCCCTATCATTACCCACACCTGGTCCCTATCATTACCCACACCTGGTCCCCATCATTACCCATACCTGGTCCCCATCATTACCCACATCTGGTCCCCATCATTACCCACACCTGGTCCCTATCATTCCCCACACCTGGTCCCCATCATTACCCACACCTGGTCCCATCATTACCCACACCTGGTCCCCATCATTACCCACACCTGGTACCTATCATTACCCACACCAGGTCCCCATCATTACCCACACCTGGTCCCATCATTACCCACACCTGGTCCCCATCATTACCCACACCTGTTCCCCATCATTACCCACACCTGGTCCCTATCATTCCCCACACCTGGTCCCCATCATTACCCATACCTGGTCCCCATCATTACCCACACCTGGTCCCCATCATTACCCACACCTGGTCCCTATCATTCCCCACACCTGGTCCCCATCATTACCCACACCTGGTCCCATCATTACCCACACCTGGTCCCCATCATTACCCACACCTGGTCCCCATCATTACCCATACCTGGTCCCCATCATTACCCATACCTGGTCCCCATAATTACCCACACCTGGTCCCTATCATTAACCACACCTGGTCCCTATCATTACCCATACCTGGTCCCCATCATTACCCACACCTGGTCCCCATCATTACCTACACCTAGTCCCTATCATTACCCACACCTGCTCCCTATCATTCCCCACACCTGGTCCCCATCATTACCCACACCTGGTCCCTATCATTACCCACACCTGGTCCCCATCATTACCCACACCTGGTCCCTATCATTACCCACACCTGGTCCCCATCATTACCCATACCTGGTCCCCATCATTACCCATACCTGGTCCCCATCATTCCCCACACCTGGTCCCCATCATTACCCACACCTGGTTCCCATCATTACCCACACCTGGTCCCCATCATTACCCACACCTGGTCCCCATCATTACCCACACCTGGTCCCCATCATTACCCATACCTGGTCCCCATAATTACCCACACCTGGTCCCTATCATTACCCACACCTGGTCCCCATCATTACCCATACCTGGTCCCCATAATTACCCACACCTGGTCCCTATCATTACCCACACCTGGTCCCTATAATTACCCACACCAGGTCCCCGTCATTACCCACACCTGGTCCCTATCATTACCCATACCTGGTCCCCATCATTACCTATACCTGGTCCCTATAATTACCCACACCTGGGCCCTATCATTACCCACACCTTGTCCCTATCATTACCCACAGCTGGTCCCTATCAGTACCCATACCTGGTCCCCATCATTACCCACACCTGGTCCCCATCATTACCCACACCTGGTCCCCATCATTACCCATACCTGGTCCCCATAATTACCCACACCTAGTCCCCATCATTACCCACACCTGGTCCCCATCATTACCCACACCTGGTCCCCATCATTACCCACACCAGGTCCCCATCATTAACCACACCTGGTCCCCATCATTACCCACACCTGGTCCCCATCATTACCCACACCTGGTCCCCATCATTACCCACACCTGCTCCCTATCATTACCCACACCTGGTCCCTATCATTACCCACAGCTGGTCCCTAACAGTACCCATACCTGGTCCCCATCATTACCCATACCTGGTCCCCATCATTCCCCACACCTGGTCCCCATCATTACCCACACCTGGTTCCCATCATTACCCACACGTGGTCCCCATCATTACCCACACCTGGTCCCCATCATTACCCACACCTGGTCCCCATCATTACCATACCTGGTCCCCATAATTACCCACACCTGGTCCCTATCATTACCCACACCTGGTCCCCATCATTACCCATACCTGGTCCCCATAATTACCCACACCTGGTCCCTATCATTACCCACACCTGGTCCCTATCATTACCCACACCAGGTCCCCGTCATTACCCACACCTGGTCCCTATCATTACCCATACCTGGTCTCCATCATTACCCACACCTGGTCCCCATCATTACCCACACCTGGTCCCCATCATTACCTACACCTGGTCCCCATCATTACCCACACCTGGTCTCCATCATTACCCACACCTGGTCCCCATCATTACCCACACCTGGTCCCCATCATTACCTACACCTGGTCCCCATCATTACCCATACCTGGTCCCCATCATTACCCACCTGGTCCCCATCATTACCCACACCTGGTCCCCATCATTAGCCATACCTGGTCCCCATCATTACCCACACCTGGTCCCCATCATTACCCACACCAGGTCCCCATCATAACCCACACCTGGCCCCCATCATTACTCACACCTGGTCCCCATCATTACCCTTAACCTGGTCCCCATCATTAGCTACACCTGGTCCCCATCATTACCCATACCTGGTCCCCATCATTACCCTTAACCTGGTCCCCATCATTAGCTACACCTGGTCCCCATCATTACCCACACTCCTGGTCCCCATCATTACCCATACCTGGTCCCCATCATTACCCACACCAGGTCCCCATCATTACCCACACTCCTGGTCCCCATCATTACCCACACCTGGTCCCTATCATCACCCATACCTGTTCCCCATCATTACCCACACCTGCTCCCTAACATTACCCACACCTGATCCCTATCATTACCCACAGCTGGTCCCTAACAGTACCCATACCTGGTCCCCATCATTACCCATACCTGGTCCCCATCATTCCCCACACCTGGTCCCCATCATTACCCACACCTGGTTCCCATCATTACCCACACGTGGTCCCCATCATTACCCACACCTGGTCCCCATCATTACCCACACCTGGTCCCCATCATTACCATACCTGGTCCCCATAATTACCCACACCTGGTCCCTATCATTACCCACACCTGGTCCCCATCATTACCCATACCTGGTCCCCATAATTACCCACACCTGGTCCCTATCATTACCCACACCTGGTCCCTATCATTACCCACACCAGGTGTCATTACCCACACCTGGTCCCTATCATTACCCATACCTGGTCTCCATCATTACCCACACCTGGTCCCCATCATTACCCACACCTGGTCCCCATCATTACCTACACCTGGTCCCCATCATTACCCACACCTGGTCTCCATCATTACCCACACCTGGTCCCCATCATTACCCACACCTGGTCCCCATCATTACCCACACCTGGTCCCCATCATTACACCTGGTCCCCATCATTACCCATACCTGGTCCCCATCATTACCCACACCTGGTCCCCATCATTACCCACACCTGGTCCCCATCATTAGCCATACCTGGTCCCCATCATTACCCACACCTGGTCCCCATCATTACCCACACCTGGTCCCCATCATTACCCACACCTGGCCCCCATCATTACTCACACCTGGTCCCCATCATTACCCTTAACCTGGTCCCCATCATTAGCTACACCTGGTCCCCATCATTACCCATACCTGGTCCCCATCATTACCCTTAACCTGGTCCCCATCATTAGCCCACCTGGTCCCCATCATTACCCACACTCCTGGTCCCCATCATTACCCATACCTGGTCCCCATCATTACCCACACCAGGTCCCCATCATTACCCACACTCCTGGTCCCCATCATTACCCACACCTGGTCCCTATCATCACCCATACCTGGTCCCCATCATTACCCATACCTGGTCCCTATCATTACCCACACCAGGTCCCCGTCATTACCCACACCTGGTCCCTATCATTACCCATACCTGGTCCCCATCATTACCTATACCTGGTCCCTATCATTACCCACACCTGGTCCCTATCATTACCCACACCTGGTCCCTATCATTACCCACAGCTGGTCCCTATCATTACCCACACCTGGTCCCTATCATTACCCACACCTGGTCCCTATCATTACCCACACCTGGTCCCTATCATTACCCACAGCTGGTCCCTAACAGTACCCATACCTGGTCCCCATCATTACCCACACCTGGTCCCCATCATTACCCACACCTGGTCTCCATCATTACCCACACCTGGTCCCCATCATTACCCACACCTGGTCCCCATCATTACCTACACCTGGTCCCCATCATTACCCATACCTGGTCCCCATCATTACCCACACCTGGTCCCCATCATTACCCACACCTGGTCCCCATCATTACCCATACCTGGTCCCTATCATTACCCACACCAGGTCCCCGTCATTACCCACACCTGGTCCCTATCATTACCCATACCTTGTCCCCATCATTACCTATACCTGGTCCCTATCATTACCCACACCTGGTCCCTATCATTACCCACACCTGGTCCCTATCATCACCCACAGCTGGTCCCTAACAGTACCCATACCTGGTCCCCATCATTACCCACACCTGGTATCCATCATTACCCACACCTGGTCCCCATCATTACCCACACCTGGTCTCCATCATTACCCACACCTGGTCCCCATCATTACCCACACCTGGTCCCCATCATTACCTACACCTGGTCCCCATCATTACCCATACCTGGTCCCCATCATTACCCACACCTGGTCCCCATCATTACCCACACCTGGTCCCCATCATTAGCCATACCTGGTCCCCATCATTACCCACACCTGGTCCCCATCATTACCCACACCAGGTCCCCATCATAACCCACACCTGGCCCCCATCATTACTCACACCTGGTCCCCATCATTACCCTTAACCTGGTCCCCATCATTAGCTACACCTGGTCCCCATCATTACCCATACCTGGTCCCCATCATTACCCTTAACCTGGTCCCCATCATTAGCTACACCTGGTCCCCATCATTACCCACACTCCTGGTCCCCATCATTACCCACACCTGGTCCCCATCATTACCCACACCTGGTCCCCATCATTAGCCATACCTGGTCCCCATCATTACCCACACCTGGTCCCCATCATTACCCACACCTGGCCCCCATCATTACTCACACCTGGTCCCCATCATTACCCTTAACCTGGTCCCCATCATTAGCTACACCTGGTCCCCATCATTACCCATACCTGGTCCCCATCATTACCCTCAACCTGGTCCCCATCATTAGCTACACCTGGTCCCCATCATTACCCACACTCCTGGTCCCCATCATTACCCATACCTGGTCCCCATCATTACCCACACCTGGTCCCCATCATTACCCACACCTGGTCCCCATCATTACCCACACCTGGTCCCTATCATCACCCATACCTGGTCCCCATCATTACCCATACCTGGTCCCTATCATTACCCACACCAGGTCCCCGTCATTACCCACACCTGGTCCCTATCATTACCCATACCTGGTCCCCATCATTACCTGGTCCCTATCATTACCCTGGTCGTCCACCTGGTCCCTATCATTACCCATACCTGGTCCCCATCATTACCTATACCTGGTCCCTATCATTACCCATACCTGGTCCCTATCATTACCCACACCTGGTCCCTATCATTACCCACAGCTGGTCCCTATCATTACCCACACCTGGTCCCTATCATTACCCACACCTGGTCCCTATCATTACCCACACCTGGTCCCTATCATTACCCACAGCTGGTCCCTAACAGTACCCATACCTGGTCCCCATCATTACCCACACCTGGTCCCCATCATTACCCACACCTGGTCTCCATCATTACCCACACCTGGTCCCCATCATTACCCACACCTGGTCCCCATCATTACCTACACCTGGTCCCCATCATTACCCATACCTGGTCCCCATCATTACCCACACCTGGTCCCCATCATTACCCACACCTGGTCCCCATCATTACCCATACCTGGTCCCTATCATTACCCACACCAGGTCCCCCGTCATTACCCACACCTGGTCCCTATCATTACCCATACCTTGTCCCCATCATTACCTATACCTGGTCCCTATCATTACCCACACCTGGTCCCTATCATTACCCACACCTGGTCCCTATCATTACCCACAGCTGGTCCCTAACAGTACCCATACCTGGTCCCCATCATTACCCACACCTGGTATCCATCATTACCCACACCTGGTCCCCATCATTACCCACACCTGGTCCCCATCATTACCCACACCTGGTCCCCATCATTACCCACACCTGGTCCCCATCATTACCTACACCTGGTCCCCATCATTACCCATACCTGGTCCCCATCATTACCCACACCTGGTCCCCATCATTACCCACACCTGGTCCCCATCATTAGCCATACCTGGTCCCCATCATTACCCACACCTGGTCCCCATCATTACCCACACCTGGTCCCCATCATTAACCCACACCTGGTCCCCATCATTACTCACACCTGGTCCCCCCCATCATTACCTTAACCTGGTCCCCATCATTAGCTACACCTGGTCCCCATCATTACCCACACCTGGTCCCCATCATTACCCATACCTGGTCCCCATCATTACCCACTGGTCCCCATCATTACCCACACTCCTGGTCCCCATCATTACCCACACCTGGTCCCTATCATCACCCATACCTGGTCCCCATCATTACCTATACCTGGTCCCTATCATTACCCACACCAGGTCCCTATCATTACCCACACCTGGTCCCTATCATTACCCATACCTGGTCCCCATCATTACCTATACCTGGTCCCCTATCATTACCCACACCTGGTCCCTATCATTACCCACACCTGGTCCCTATCATTACCCACAGCTGGTCCCTATCATTACCCACACCTGGTCCCTATCATTACCCACACCTGGTCCCTATCATTACCCACACCTGGTCCCTATCATTACCCACAGCTGGTCCCTAACAGTACCCATACCTGGTCCCCATCATTACCCACACCTGGTCCCCATCATTACCCACACCTGGTCTTCATCATTACCCACACCTGGTCCCCATCATTACCCACACCTGGTCCCCATCATTACCTACACCTGGTCCCCATCATTACCCATACCTGGTCCCCATCATTACCCACACCTGGTCCCCATCATTACCCACACCTGGTCCCCATCATTAGCCATACCTGGTCCCCATCATTACCCACACCTGGTCCCCATCATTACCCACACCAGGTCCCCGTCATAACCCACACCTGGCCCCCATCATTACTCACACCTGGTCCCGATCATTAGCTACACCTGGTCCCCATCATTACCCATACCTGGTCCCCATCATTACCCTTAACCTGGTCCCCATCATTAGCTACACCTGGTCCCCATCATTACCCACACTCCTGGTCCCCATCATTACCCATACCTGGTCCCCATCATTACCCACACCAGGTCCCCATCATTACCCACACTCCTGGTCCCCATCATTACCCATACCTGGTCCTCATCATTACCCATACCTGGTCCCCATCATTACCCACATCTGGTCCCCATCATTACCCACACCTGGTCCCCATCATTACTTACACCTGGTCCCCATCATTACCCATACCTGGTCCCCATCATTCCCCACACCTGGTCCCCATCATTACCCACACCTGGTTCCCATCATTACCCACACGTGGTCCCCATCATTACCCACACCTGGTCCCCATCATTACCCACACCTGGTCCTCATCATTACCCATACCTGGTCCCCATAATTACCCACACCTGGTCCCTATCATTACCCACACCTGGTCCCCATCATTACCCATACCTGGTCCCCATAATTACCCACACCTGGTCCCTATCATTACCCACACGTGGTCCCCATCATTACCCACACCTGGTCCCCATCATTACCCACACCTGGTCCTCATCATTACCCATACCTGAACCCCATAATTACCCACACCTGGTCCCTATCATTACCCACACCTGGTCCCTATCATTACCCATACATGGTCTCCATCATTACCTATACCTGGTCCCTATCATTACCCACACCTGGTCCCTATCATTATCCACACCTGGTCCCTATCATTACCCACAGCTGGTCCCTATCAGTACCCACACCTGGAATCCATCATTACCCACACCTGGTCCCCATCATTACCCACACCTGGTCCCCATCATTACCCATACCTGGTCCCCATAATTACCCACACCTAGTCCCCATCATTACCCACACCTGGTCCCCATCATTACCCACACCTGGTCCCCATCATTACCCACACCAGGTCCCCATCATTACCCACACCTGGTCCCCATCATTACCCACACTTGGTCCCCATCATTACCCACACCTGGTCCCCATCATTACCCACACCTGGTCCCCATCATTACCCACACCTGGTCCCCATTATTACCCACACCTGGTCCCTATCATTACCCATACCTTGTCCCCATCATTACCTATACCTGGTCCCTATCATTACCCACACCTGGTCCCTATCATTACCCACACCTGGTCCCTATCATTACCCACAGCTGGTCCCTAACAGTACCCATACCTGGTCCCCATCATTACCCACACCTGGTATCCATCATTACCCACACCTGGTCCCCATCATTACCCACACCTGGTCTCCATCATTACCCACACCTGGTCCCCATCATTACCCACACCTGGTCCCCATCATTACCTACACCTGGTCCCCATCATTACCCATACCTGGTCCCCATCATTACCCACACCTGGTCCCCATCATTACCCACACCTGGTCCCCATCATTAGCCATACCTGGTCCCCATCATTACCCACACCTGGTCCCCATCATTACCCATACCTGGTCCCCATAATTACCCACACCTAGTCCCCATCATTACCCACACCTGGTCCCCATCATTACCCACACCTGGTCCCCATCATTACCCACACCAGGTCCCCATCATTAACCACACCTGGTCCCCATCATTACCCACACCTGGTCCCCATCATTACCCACACCTGGTCCCCATCATTACCCACACCTGCTCCCTATCATTACCCACACCTGGTCCCTATCATTACCCACAGCTGGTCCCTAACAGTACCCATACCTGGTCCCCATCATTACCCATACCTGGTCCCCATCATTCCCCACACCTGGTCCCCATCATTACCCACACGTGGTCCCCATCATTACCCACACCTGGTCCCCATCATTACCCACACCTGGTCCCCATCATTACCATACCTGGTCCCCATAATTACCCACACCTGGTCCCTATCATTACCCACACCTGGTCCCCATCATTACCCATACCTGGTCCCCATAATTACCCACACCTGGTCCCTATCATTACCCACACCTGGTCCCTATCATTACCCACACCAGGTCCCCGTCATTACCCACACCTGGTCCCTATCATTACCCATACCTGGTCTCCATCATTACCCACACCTGGTCCCCATCATTACCCACACCTGGTCCCCATCATTACCTACACCTGGTCCCCATCATTACCCACACCTGGTCTCCATCATTACCCACACCTGGTCCCCATCATTACCCACACCTGGTCCCCATCATTACCTACACCTGGTCCCCATCATTACCCATACCTGGTCCCCATCATTACCCACACCTGGTCCCCATCATTACCCACACCTGGTCCCCATCATTAGCCATACCTGGTCCCCATCATTACCCACACCTGGTCCCCATCATTACCCACACCAGGTCCCCATCATAACCCACACCTGGCCCCCATCATTACTCACACCTGGTCCCCATCATTACCCTTAACCTGGTCCCCATCATTAGCTACACCTGGTCCCCATCATTACCCATACCTGGTCCCCATCATTACCCTTAACCTGGTCCCCATCATTAGCTACACCTGGTCCCCATCATTACCCACACTCCTGGTCCCCATCATTACCCATACCTGGTCCCCATCATTACCCACACCAGGTCCCCATCATTACCCACACTCCTGGTCCCCATCATTACCCACACCTGGTCCCTATCATCACCCATACCTGGTCCCCATCATTACCCATACCTGGTCCCTATCATTACCCACACCAGGTCCCCGTCATTACGCACACCTGGTCCCTATCATTACCCATACCTGGTCCCCATCATTACCTATACCTGGTCCCTATCATTACCCACACCTGGTCCCTATCATTACCCACACCTGGTCCCTATCATTACCCACAGCTGGTCCCTATCATTACCCACACCTGGTCCCTATCATTACCCACACCTGGTCCCTATCATTACCCACACCTGGTCCCTATCATTACCCACAGCTGGTCCCTAACAGTACCCATACCTGGTCCCCATCATTACCCACACCTGGTCCCCATCATTACCCACACCTGGTCTCCATCATTACCCACACCTGGTCCCCATCATTACCCACACCTGGTCCCCATCATTACCTACACCTGGTCCTCATCATTACCCATACCTGGTCCCCATCATTACCCACACCTGGTCCCCATCATTACCCACACCTGGTCCCCATCATTACCCATAACTGGTCCCTATCATTACCCACACCAGGTCCCCGTCATTACCCACACCTGGTCCCTATCATTACCCATACCTTGTCCCCATCATTACCTATACCTGGTCCCTATCATTACCCACACCTGGTCCCTATCATTACCCACACCTGGTCCCTATCATTACCCACAGCTGGTCCCTAACAGTACCCATACCTGGTCCCCATCATTACCCACACCTGGTATCCATCATTACCCACACCTGGTCCCCATCATTACCCACACCTGGTCTCCATCATTACCCACACCTGGTCCCCATCATTACCCACACCTGGTCCCCATCATTACCTACACCTGGTCCCCATCATTACCCATACCTGGTCCCCATCATTACCCACACCTGGTCCCCATCATTACCCACACCTGGTCCCCATCATTACAGTGGCCATACCTGGTCCCCATCATTACCCACACCTGGTCCCCATCATTACCCACACCAGGTCCCCATCATAACCCACACCTGGCCCCCATCATTACTCACACCTGGTCCCCATCATTACCCTTAACCTGGTCCCCATCATTAGCTACACCTGGTCCCCATCATTACCCATACCTGGTCCCCATCATTACCCTTAACCTGGTCCCCATCATTAGCTACACCTGGTCCCCATAATTACCCACACTCCTGGTCCCCATCATTACCCATACCTGGTCCCCATCATTACCCACACCAGGTCCCCATCATTACCCACACTCCTGGTCCCCATCATTACCCACACCTGGTCCCTATCATCACCCATACCTGGTCCCCATCATTACCCATACCTGGTCCCTATCATTACCCACACCAGGTCCCCGTCATTACCCACACCTGGTCCCTATCATTACCCATACCTGGTCCCCATCATTACCTATACCTGGTCCCTATCATTACCCACACCTGGTCCCTATCATTACCCACACCTGGTCCCTATCATTACCCACAGCTGGTCCCTATCATTACCCACACCTGGTCCCTATCATTACCCACACCTGGTCCCTATCATTACCCACACCTGGTCCCTATCATTACCCACAGCTGGTCCCTAACAGTACCCATACCTGGTCCTCATCATTACCCACACCTGGTCCCCATCATTACCCACACCTGGTCTCCATCATTACCCACACCTGGTCCCCATCATTACCCACACCTGGTCCCCATCATTACCTACACCTGGTCCCCATCATTACCCATACCTGGTCCCCATCATTACCCACACCTGGTCCCCATCATTACCCACACCTGGTCCCCATCATTAGCCATACCTGGTCCCCATCATTACCCACACCTGGTCCCCATCATTACCCACACCAGGTCCCCGTCATAACCCACACCTGGCCCCCATCATTACTCACACCTGGTCCCGATCATTAGCTACACCTGGTCCCCATCATTACCCATACCTGGTCCCCATCATTACCCTTAACCTGGTCCCCATCATTAGCTACACCTGGTCCCCATCATTACCCACACTCCTGGTCCCCATCATTACCCATACCTGGTCCCCATCATTACCCACACCAGGTCCCCATCATTACCCACACTCCTGGTCCCCATCATTACCCATACCTGGTCCTCATCATTACCCATACCTGGTCCCCATCATTACCCACATCTGGTCCCCATCATTACCCACACCTGGTCCCCATCATTACTTACACCTGGTCCCCATCATTACCCATACCTGGTCCCCATCATTCCCCACACCTGGTCCCCATCATTACCCACACCTGGTTCCCATCATTACCCACACGTGGTCCCCATCATTACCCACACCTGGTCCCCATCATTACCCACACCTGGTCCCCATCATTACCCATACCTGGTCCCCATAATTACCCACACCTGGTCCCTATCATTACCCACACCTGGTCCCCATCATTACCCATACCTGGTCCCCATAATTACCCACACCTGGTCCCTATCATTACCCACACCTGGTCCCTATCATTACCCACACCAGGTCCCCGTCATTACCCACACCTGGTCCCTATCATTACCCATACATGGTCTCCATCATTACCTATACCTGGTCCCTATCATTACCCACACCTGGTCCCTATCATTATCCACACCTGGTCCCTATCATTACCCACAGCTGGTCCCTATCAGTACCCACACCTGGAATCCATTATTACCCACACCTGGTCCCCATCATTACCCACACCTGGTCCCCATCATTACCCATACCTGGTCCCCATAATTACCCACACCTAGTCCCCATCATTACCCACACCTGGTCCCCATCATTACCCACACCTGGTCCCCATCATTACCCACACAAGGTCCCCATCATTACCCACACCTGGTCCCCATCATTACCCACACCTGGTCCCCATCATTACCCACACCTGGTCCCCATCATTACCCACACCTGGTCCCCATCATTACCCACACCTGGTCCCCATTATTACCCACACCTGGTCCCTATCATTACCCATACCTTGTCCCCATCATTACCTATACCTGGTCCCTATCATTACCCACACCTGGTCCCTATCATTACCCACACCTGGTCCCTATCATTACCCACAGCTGGTCCCTAACAGTACCCATACCTGGTCCCCATCATTACCCACACCTGGTATCCATCATTACCCACACCTGGTCCCCATCATTACCCACACCTGGTCTCCATCATTACCCACACCTGGTCCCCATCATTACCCACACTCCTGGTCCCCATCATTACCCATACCTGGTCCCCATCATTACCCACACCAGGTCCCCATCATTACCCACACTCCTGGTCCCCATCATTACCCATACCTGGTCCTCATCATTACCCATACCTGGTCCCCATCATTACCCACATCTGGTCCCCATCATTACCCACACCTGGTCCCCATCATTACTTACACCTGGTCCCCATCATTACCCATACCTGGTCCCCATCATTCCCCACACCTGGTCCCCATCATTACCCACACCTGGTTCCCATCATTACCCACACGTGGTCCCCATCATTACCCACACCTGGTCCCCATCATTACCCACACCTGGTCCCCATCATTACCCATACCTGGTCCCCATAATTACCCACACCTGGTCCCTATCATTACCCACACCTGGTCCCCATCATTACCCATACCTGGTCCCCATAATTACCCACACCTGGTCCCTATCATTACCCACACCTGGTCCCTATCATTACCCACACCAGGTCCCCGTCATTACCCACACCTGGTCCCTATCATTACCCATACATGGTCTCCATCATTACCTATACCTGGTCCCTATCATTACCCACACCTGGTCCCTATCATTATCCACACCTGGTCCCTATCATTACCCACAGCTGGTCCCTATCAGTACCCACACCTGGAATCCATCATTACCCACACCTGGTCCCCATCATTACCCACACCTGGTCCCCATCATTACCCATACCTGGTCCCCATAATTACCCACACCTAGTCCCCATCATTACCCACACCTGGTCCCCATCATTACCCACACCTGGTCCCCATCATTACCCACACCTGGTCCCCATCATTACCCACACCAGGTCCCCATCATTACCCACACCTGGTCCCCATCATTACCCTCACCTGGTCCCCATCATTACCCACACCTGGTCCCCATCATTACCCACACCTGGTCCCCATTATTACCCACACCTGGTCCCTATCATTACCCATACCTTGTCCCCATCATTACCTATACCTGGTCCCTATCATTACCCACACCTGGTCCCTATCATTACCCACACCTGGTCCCTATCATTACCCACAGCTGGTCCCTAACAGTACCCATACCTGGTCCCCATCATTACCCACACCTGGTATCCATCATTACCCACACCTGGTCCCCATCATTACCCACACCTGGTATCCATCATTACCCACACCTGGTCCCCATCATTACCCACACCTGGTCTCCATCATTACCTACACCTGGTCCCCATCATTACCCATACCTGGTCCCCATCATTACCCACACCTGGTCCCCATCATTACCCACACCTGGTCCCCATCATTAGCCATACCTGGTCCCCATCATTACCCACACCTGGTCCCCATCATTACCCACACCAGGTCCCCGTCATAACCCACACCTGGCCCCCATCATTACTCACACCTGGTCCCCATCATTACCCTTAACCTGGTCCCCATCATTAGCTACACCTGGTCCCCATCATTACCCATACCTGGTCCCCATCATTACCCTTAACCTGGTCCCCATCATTAGCTACACCTGGTCCCCATCATTACCCACACTCCTGGTCCCCATCATTACCCATACCTGGTCCCCATCATTACCCACACCAGGTCCCCATCATTACCCACACTCCTGGTCCCCATCATTACCCACACCTGGTCTCCATCATTACCCACACCTGGTCCCTATCATTACCCACACCTGGTCCCCATCATTACCCACACCTGGTCTCCATCATTACCCACACCAGGGCCCCATCATTAACCATACCTGGTCCCCATCATTACCCACACCTGGTTATCATCATTACCCATACCTGGTCCCCATCATCATCTTGATTATCTTCCCTTTATGTATCCCTCAGTAGCCTCTGTCATCAGACAGTATTGGTTTGCTTTCGTCTATGTTCATTTGTTCATTGTTATTCAACTCTCCTTCTGCACCTCCTTCCCTACATATCCGTGACACTTAACTCTCCTTCTGCACCTCCTTCCCTGCATATCCGTGACACTTAACTCTCCTTCTACACCTCCTTCCCTGCATATCCGTGACACTTAACTCTCCTTCTACACCTCCTTCCCTGCATATCCGTGACACTTAACTCTCCTTCTACACCTCCTTCCCTGCATATCCGTGACACTTCACTCTCCTTCTACACCTCCTTCCCTACATATCCTTGACACTTAACTCTCCTTCTGCATCTCCTTCCCTGCATATCCGTGACACTTAACTCTCCTTCTGCACCTCCTTCCCTGCATATCCGTGACACTTAACTCTCCTTCTACACCTCCTTCCCTGCATATCCGTGACACTTAAATCTCCTTCTACACCTCCTTCCCTGCATATCCGTGACACTTAACTCTCCTTCTACACCTCCTTCCCTGCATATCAGTGACACTTAACTCTCCTTCTACACCTCCTTCCCTGCATATCCGTGACACTTAACTCTCCTTCTACACCTCCTTCCCTGCATATCCGTGACACTTAACTCTACTTCTACACCTCCTTCCCTGGATATCCGTGACACTTATGCGCCTCGGAGTTAAGATGAGATGCTTCATGGAAAAGACATATATATACAGGTACATAACTGGCCCCTGCATGTCTTAAAACAGAGGGATGGTGCGGAGAATTGTGGTTCATCTGGCGTAGACATCAACGTGTTCCTGTTAGAATATGCACTATAAATTGTGTGACACTGCAGCCTAATGTGACCTGGTACATTTAGGCCCAGTTTCCCGGTGTCACGTTAGCTGGAATAATCATCGGACCAAGGCGCAGCGGAGGTTGAGTTCCACATCTTTATTTCTAAGTGAAACTTAAGCAAAACAAACAATAAAGAAACAACGAAACGTGACTAAGTGGTGCACATGCACAAAACACAAAATAATATCCCATAAACACAGATGGGGAAAAACATCTACTTAAATATGATCCCCAATTAGAGACAACGATTACCAGCTGCCTCTAATTGGGAATCATACAAATCACCAACATAGGAAATCAATCAATCAATCAATCAAATTTTATTTATATAGCCCTTCGTACATCAGCTGATATCTCAAAGTGCTGTACAGAAACCCAGCCTAAAACCACAAACAGCAAGCAATGCAGGTGTAGAAATAAACTTAGAACACCACATAGCACTAAATAAACTAGATCACCCCCAGTCACGCCCTGACCTACTTCACCATAGAGAAACAATGTCTCTCTATGGTCAGGGCGTGACACCCGGGCACAGATTAAGCTAAGTGCGAGACTAAAACAGGATGTGAATGGAGATTCTCCATGGAAAAGCCTATTAGTTCTAGACCAGGCTTAATCTGTGCCTGGGAAACGGGCCCTTGAAGTTCAGTGTGGATTCAAATGAAAACTTCTCAAATGTATGCTACAGGCTACATACTGTATGACCTACCTTTAGATCTTAAATCCTCAGGATGTCAGCCAATGCCGCTTCCCTCATTCCAATTAGAATTTGAGCTGAATCCTCAATTGACCAGTGTCACCCAGAATGTGCACAGAAAATAATTTTAGATACACGGAAGTGGACTGATCCTAGAATAATGACTGTGGACGAATAGGGGGGGGACAAAAGCAGAATGTTGACAGGCTTTCTCGGGCAAACATCCATAAGACTGCATGCGCACGTGTTAATTAAGAAAGCACACACACAAACCACAGCCACTTTACTAATTCATGCACTTCATTACTAGCTAGATAGCTAGCTAACTTTGATTACTAGCTAGTGCTAATTAAAATCTGAAACGATAATTTTGTCTCACTACCCAGATAAGTTAGCTAACATTAGCTCAAATCAAATCAAAGTTTATTTGCCCTGAATAGAACAGTGAAATGCTAACTTACAAGCTGCACTGTTAGGTTCAGGCATTGTCACCTCTTCTATGAGCCTAAACAGATTCTCTAGTCACTCACGAACAGTCAGGGCAAATAAACTTTTTCTAGACTCTCACACTCACCTGGCATCTGTTTGGCTCACTTGCTAAGCAGCAAGATATTGAATACAATTGAGGTCAGAAGTTTACATACACCTTAGGCAAATAGATTTAAACTCAGTTTTTCACAATTCCTGACATTTAATCCAAGTAACAATACCCTGTCTTAGGTCAGTTAGGATCACCACTTTATTTTAAGAACGTGAAATGTCAGAATAATAGTAGAGAGAATGATTTATTTCAGCTTTTATTTCTTTCATCACATTCCCCGTGGGTCAGAAGTTTACATACACTCAATTTGTATTTGGTAGTATTGCCTTTAAATTGTTTAACTTGGGTCAAACGTTTTGGGCAGCCTTCCACAACTGTGTGACAATAAGTTCGGTGAATTTTGGCCCATTCCTCCTGACAGAGCTGGTGTAACGGAGTCAGATTTGTAGGCCTCCTTGCTTGCACACGCTTTTTCAGTTCTGCCCACAAATGTTCCATAGGATTGAGGTCAGGGCTTCGTGATGGCCACTCCAATACCTTGACTTTGTTGTCCTTAACCCATTTTGCCACAACTTTGGAAGTATGCTTGGGGTCATTGTCCATTTGGAAGACCCATTTGTGGCCAAGCTTCAACTTCCTGACTGATGTCTTGAGATGTTGCTTCAATATATCCACATAATTTTCCATTCTCATGATGCCATCTAATTTGTGAAGTGCACCAGTCCCTCTTACAGCAAAGCACCCCCACAGCATGATGCTGCCACCCCTGTGCTTCACGGTTGGGATGGTGTTCTTCGGCTTGCAAGCCTCCCCCTTTTTCCTCCAAACATAACGGTGGTCATAATGGCCAAAAAGTAATATTTTTGTCCCCATGTGCAGTTGCAAACCGTAGTCTGGCTTTTTTATGGTGGTTTTGGAGCAATGGCTTCTTTCCTTCTCCTTTGCTGAGCAGCCTTTCAGGTTACGTCAATATAGGACTTGTTTTACTGTGGATATAGATACTTTTGTAGGTGTTTCCTCCAGCATTTTCACAAGGTCCTTTGCTGTTGTTCTGGGATTGATTTGTACTTTTCGCACCAAAGTATGTTTCTCCTTCCTGAGCGGTATGACAGCTGTGTGGACCCATGGCGTTTATACTTGCTAGCTATTGCTTGTACAGATGAACGTGGTACCTTCAGGCAGTTTGAAATTGCTCCCAAGGATGAGCCAGACTTGTGGAGGTCTACAAGGTCTCGGCTGATTTCTTTTGATTTTCCCATGATGTCAAGCAAAGAGGCACTGGGTTTGAAGGTAGGCCTTGAAATACATCCACAGGTACACCTCCAATTGACTCAAATCATCAGAAGCTTCTAAAGCCATGACATAATTTTAATCTGACACAATTAACTTATTTTAGTGTCAAACGGCTACAAATTTATTGGGTTTACTTCTTGCAAAAACAAATATCACAGCCCTACTTAACTTAAAACCTGTTAAGCTGTTCACTTCAATAATACAAAGAAAGTTACATTTACATTACATTTAAGTCATTTAGCAGACGCTCTTATCCAGAGCGACTTACAAATTGGTGCATTCACCTTATGACATCCAGTAGAACAGTCACTTTACAATAGTGCATCTAAATCTTAAAGGGGGGGGTGAGAAGGATTACTTATCCTATCCTAGGTATTCCTTAAAGAGGTGGGGTTTCAGGTGTCTCCGGAAGGTGGTGATTGACTCCGCTGTCCTGGCGTTGTGAGGGAGTTTGTTCCACCATTGGGGGGCCTGAGCAGCGAACAGTTTTGACTGGGCTGAGCGGGAACTGTACTTCCTCAGTGGTAGGGAGGCGAGCAGGCCAGAGGTGGATGAACGCAGTGCCCTTGTTTGGGTGTAGGGCCTGATCAGAGCCTGGAGGTACTGAGGTGCCGTTCCCCTCACAGCTCCGTAGGCAAGCACCATGGTCTTGTAGCGGATGCGAGCTTCAACTGGAAGCCAGTGGAGAGAGCGGAGGAGCGGGGTGACGTGAGAGAACTTGGGAAGGTCGAACACCAGACGGGCTGCGGCGTTCTGGATGAGTTGTAGGGGTTTAATGGCACAGGCAGGGAGCCCAACCAACAGCGAGTTGCAGTAATCCAGACGGGAGATGACAAGTGCCTGGATTAGGACCTGCGCCGCTTCCTGTGTGAGGCAGGGTCGTACTCTGCGGATGTTGTAGAGCATGAACCTACAGGAACGGGCCACCGCCTTGATGTTAGTTGAGAATGACAGGGTGTTGTCCAGGATCACGCCAAGGTTCTTAGCGCTCTGGGAGGAGGACACAATGGAGTTGTCAACCGTGATGGCGAGATCATGGAACGGGCAGTCCTTCCCCGGGAGGAAGAGCAGCTCCGTCTTGCCGAGGTTCAGCTTGAGGTGGTGATCCGTCATCCACACTGATATGTCTGCCAGACATGCAGAGATGCGATTCGCCACCTGGTCATCAGAAGGGGGAAAGGAGAAGATTAATTGTGTGTCGTCTGCATAGCAATGATAGGAGAGACCATGTGAGGTTATGACAGAGCCAAGTGACTTGGTGTATAGCGAGAATAGGAGAGGGCCTAGAACAGAGCCCTGGGGGACACCAGTGGTGAGAGCGCGTGGTGAGGAGACAGATTCTCGCCACGCCACCTGGTAGGAGCGACCTGTCAGGTAGGACGCAATCCAAGCGTGGGCCGCGCCGGAGATGCCCAACTCGGAGAGTCTGAGCACTCAAATATTAAATTGTCACGCCCTGACCATAGAGAACCCTCGTTTCTCTATGGTGTAGTAGGTCAGGGCGTGACTGGGGGTATTCTAGATTAATATTTCTATGTTGTGTTCTAGTTATTATTTTCTATGTTTGTGTGTTGTATGATTCCCAATTAGAGGCAACTGGTAATCGTTGTCTCTAATTGGGGATCATATTTGAGTAGCTATTTTTCCCACCTGTGTTTGTGGGATATTATTTTGTATTTCTGCATGTGCACCACGTAGTCACGTTTCGTTGTTCGTTATTTGATTTTTTTTTGTTTAGTTTTTTTTTTGCTTAAGTTTCCCTTGGAAATAAAGATGTGGAACTCTACATATGCTGCTCCTTGGTTTGTCTCTCCTCACGTTCGTGACATAAATAAACATTGTAGTCACACAGAAGTGTCAATTTAGCACAACACCAATATTGCGATGCCCACAATCAGATAAATCAATGTATTTAATTGTATGGGTTTACAGAGTAGTAGTAATTTACGGAGGACTTTATGTAAGACGTGTCTTTGTATTGTGAATTGAGAATCTGCAGAGGGATGAATGGGGTGGTTATTACTGCTGCAGTCTTGATTTGATACCTTTCAGTGTCCCTTGCTGGTTTCTTGTTGTGTTCCATAATTGCAAGGTGTGTCCACTCTCTCATGTTTTGGAGTATTTTTTTCAGCAGGGCAATGTGGGATGACTCTAGTAAACCAGAGTTTTACAAAGAGAAAAGGTAAAAAGAGAAGAGGGGTAGACTAAATTGATGACGTGGTCTGGAAGGCTACCTCTAATCACCTGCAACCCCATAACACATAGCCAAACCTTACAAACACTACCAAATTCAAATCAAACCAAACTTTATTTGTCACATGCGCCGAATACAACAAGTGTAGACCTTACCGTGAAATGCTTACAAGCCCTTAACCAACAGTTGAGTGCAGTTCAAGAAGACTTAAGAAAATACTTATCAAATAAACTAAAGTAAAACTTTATAAACAAGTAGATTTGGCGCTCCGGTACCGCTTGCCGTTCGGTAGCAGAGAAAACAGTCTATGACGAGGGTGGCTGGAGTCTCTGACAATGTTATGGGCTTTCATCTGACACCATCTGATTGCAGGAAGCTTGGCCCCAATGTTGTACTGGGCCGTACAAATTCATGTTTTGTACCATGCTTACTGTAAATTGAGCTGTCTAATCCATTTGCTTGTAAATATTTTGCCCAATTTACCTTCACCTTGTGTAGAGCTAGGGGTTGGTGGAATTAGATTCTAGTTCACGTTGGTGGAATTAGATTCTAGCTCATGTTGGTGGAATTAGATTCTAGCTCATGTTGGTGGAATTAGATTCTAGCTCACGTTAGTGGAATTAGATTCTAGTTCACGTTAGTGGAATTAGATTCTAGCTCATGTTAGTGGAATTAGATTCTAGTTCACGTTAGTGGAATTAGATTCTAGTTCACGTTAGTGGAATTAGATTCTAGCTCACGTTAGTGGAATTAGATTCTGTACCACCTACAACAAAATACACAACAATACACAATTTAACCATCCCACTAATTTAGTTGATCTCTATTAAACTGGCTAGCTTACCATAACTAAAGTGGACATTTCAATATTGTCTAATTGCGTTAACTAACCAGCCTCACTAAATTGGAAGCAAGATTGAGAGAACCAACTAACCAACCATAGACAATTTAAACACAAGCATCATCGCTAATGTTACCAACACACAAACAGAGAGTGAGTTAGCTATATCAACAATTACATTTCTAGTAACCGAGTGTTTTCCAGGCAAGAGTGGAATAGATGGTAACCAGATTGAGCTACTCTTGTTTGCTTACGTTACCTAGCATCAGTCAAAGATGGAACGAGCAAACAAACAGGTTTACTCTGCTGAAGGTAGTCACCAGTCTAAAAATGGATTGACAGTGTGTACATCAAAAAAAAGATAGCGATATGATTTAGCTGATGGATTTAGCTGATGGATTTAGCTGATGGATTTAGCTGATGGATTTAGCTGATGGATTTAGCTGATGGATTTAGCTGATGGATTTAGCTGATGGATTTAGCTGATGGATTTAGCTGATGGATTTAGCTGATGGATTTACCTGATGGATTTAGCTGATGGATTTACCTGATGGATTTAGCTGATGGATTTACCTGATGGATTTAGCTGATGGATTTAGCTGATGGATTTAGCTGATGGATTTAGCTGATGGATTTACCTGATGGATTTAGCTGATGGATTTACCTGATGGATTTACCTGATGGATTTAGCTGATGGATTTAGCTGATGGATTTAGCTGATGGATTTACCTGATGGATTTAGCTGATGGATGGATTTAGCTGAAGGATTTAGCTGATGGATTTGGCTGATGGATTTACCTGATGGATTTAGCTGATGGATTTACCTGATGGATTTAGCTGATGGATTTAGCTGATGGATTTACCTGATGGATTTAGCTGATGGATTTATAAAGAGGGGTAACAAAAAAATATATGATATTGCATCACTTCTCAGTTGTCGTCGAAATGGTTCCCCCATCAGTTCAGCCTGATAATCTTTGGTCACTTTGGCTCATCCTTCTTGATGGCCGCAAGTCACTGGCAGAATCTGGGAAGAACGGTGAACGATAACTCATTTTCACGCTTGTCTGTAATCAGCACAGCCAGGCACAGAACACCACACAGGCATGATGATAAATGGCAGTGAAAAATGAACATTGTCGATAACATATCTTGCCTACAGAAGATCTGAGATTCCTGTGTGTTGTTCGTTAAAAGTACACAATGCCATCGTTCAAGTTTGTGGGCGCGCCCCATCTACCTTAGCGGTCAGTATCTGCATGCGCTATAAATGCCGGACTTTGTGATTCACTATGAGCCACTATGAGCAAACGAATGCACAGGAAGTCAAACTTTCCTGATTCTACCAGTGCAATGAAAATGGGCTGGTTGTAGCTTGTGGTTTAGATAATTGTGATGTTGATGATAAAATGTAATGTCGTTAGTATGTTAATGACTATACGCCGTGGCAGAGCCAGGGTCCCCTTTAAGTGCCTTAGCTATCTGGCTAATGTCTATAAATGGACTTTAAACTTTAAACCCTCACCCTAAACAACTTCTAAAAGGAGGGCTAATGTTACCAGTAACAGCTACTAATTAGGCACCGTGTCCCATAAATAGTCTTACTCATCAATTATTACTCAGTCCAAGGTTAGCCTTCTCTTATTAAACATTTATCAACCTTTTAATTACTAATGACTTTAAGTGCCTTAATCGCTATTTAAATTAGAGCGATATGTTAGATATAATTTCACTTAATAAAGCCAAGTGCTTATCTTCAAGATGAGATATCCTATAGATAGTTCGTCCGAGGGGAAAGGTTAGGGTTGAAAAATGCTGGTAACTTTCCCAAAAATGCCCAGGTTTTCCAGGAATATCGGTTGGAGGATTCCCAGATTTCCTGCATATCTCAAGCATATTAATCTCACAACAATGTATAGAATAAAGCTGGCGCCAGTTGATATGAAGGGTCTGCGGTCTGGTTGAGCGCTGTAGTTAGCGCTGTAGTTAGCGCTGTTAGTTAGGCCAGAGGCCCAGTCTGACATTCACTGTAATAATTGTTTATGGCAAAGGCATAGCAGCACAAAACAATAGAAAATAAAATACATACAAATCCCGAAAGGACAACGTTCACTTTGAATCCGTCAATGTTCTTAGTCTTCTGTGATTAATTAGGAACAACAGCTCACTGAAACGAGCATCCGGAGACTCCTAATGGACCCACTAATGGGTCTCGACCAGAATGTGTTTCCTTTTCAAAGAGCAACAACAAACATCACACAGTCAGCAACACACAAAAAACAGATTGTCCAAAATGAGCATCCCCAGGCTTCCAACACCTTGACCCAGAATCTGTTCCCCTTTCCATATTCAACAACAAATCATGCTGTTGCCATATCACCCAGTGATAATTTTTTATTTAACCTTTATTTAACTAGGCAAGTCAGTTAAGAACCAATTCTTATTTTCAATGATGGCCTAGGAATAGTGGGTTAACTGCCTGTTCAGGGGCAGAGCAACAGATTTGTACTTTGTCAACTCAGGGATTTGAACTTGCAACCTTCACGGTTACTAGTCCAACGCTCTAACCACTAGGGTACCTGTGCGCTCTACACTCTAACCACTAGGCTACCCTGCTGCCCCGAATACCTGGAACTGGATAGCACTCTGACTGTTAGTTAACAACAATGCCACATTGAAAATATCAAACCACCAAATGGCAGCAGTGGGATTTCAACGTGGGCTCTCCTCTCCTCTCCTCTCCTCTCTTCCCCTCTCTTCCCCTCTCCTCTCCTCTGTCTGGCGTTCTGTTCTGAAGTGGCTTGACTGGGCTAAGCAGAGAGAGTAGAGGGAGTTAGCTATATCCTGCGTCCCAAGTGGAACCCTACGCTCCCTATGTAGTCCATTACTTTTGATCAGGACCCATAGGGAATAGGGCGCTATTTGGGATGCAGACTATGTCTCGAGGGGTACCTGCCTGTTTATCATTTCACACACAGTAGCATGAGAGAAGCTCCCGCCACCCCCCATCTTCCACAGTCCTACTATAGTCGCTCCACTCCGCTCAGCCCCAGGGACCATAATTACCCCGCTTCCTGCATAAAAAGGCGTGTGATGGTGTGAGCTATGGGAACATGTCTCTGTCTGTGTGTGTGTCCTGACAAAGCAGACATTTCACCCTTCACATGCTAGCCCTTCTTCAGCCTCATTTCAATAGCATTGCCGGATGCTCAATACCGAGTTCAATGTGTTGAGGCACAGTGCAGTAGAGTTGTCTGAGTTATATGTGTCGAGGCACTGTGCAGTAGAGTTGTCTGAGTTCTATGTGTCGAGGCACAGTGCAGTAGAGTTGTCTGAGTTCTATGTGTTGAGGCACAGTACAGTAGAGTTGTCTGAGTTCTATGTGTCGAGGCACTGTGCAGTAGAGTTGTCTGAGTTCTATGTGTTGAGGCACAGTGCAGTAGAGTTGTCTGAGTTCTATGTGTTGAGGCACAGTACAGTAGAGTTGTCTGAGTTCTATGTGTTGAGGCACAGTACAGTAGAGTTGTCTGAGTTCTATGTGTTGAGGCATAGTGCAGTAGAGTTGTCTGAGTTATATGTGTCGAGGCACAGTGCAGTAGAGTTGTCTGAGTTCTATGTGTTGAGGCACAGTGCAGTAGAGTTGTCTGAGTTCTATTTGTTGAGGCACAGTGCAGTAGAGTTGTCTGAGTTATATGTGTCGAGGCATAGTACAGTAGAGTTGTCTGAGTTCTATGTGTTGAATGGAGAAAAAAGACTATCAATCTCCAGTGCTTGGAAAAGGCATTCTGAAGGACATTTCAAAATATATATACTGTACAAACATATAAACACAACATGTAAATTGTTAATCCCATGTTTCATGAGCTGAAATAAAACATTACAGAAATGTTCCAAATGGCACCACTTTCCCTACATTTCCCATGAGCAAAAGCAGTGCACTATTGCAGAGATATGTGCCCATTTGGAATGGATCCAACTGTCTTTTCTACAGAACCATGGCAACTGGTCTTATTGAAGAGAGAAATACATTCTGAATTCATGGAGCATCCTGAGACTGTGTTGTTTCCATGGGGTTAGCTCAGGGTGGCTAGTCCTCCAACTGTCTCTCTCTAGACCATTCATTTTCTCGGGCCCTTCAATTACATTTTTTCTATTTTCTGTAGCAGCATTTTGATATGGGGATTGTTGTTCAGCCAAACTATTGAAAAGAGAGAACAGTTCATCCTCTTGTGAATCTGACTCTGAAAGGAAATGCTCAAGATGATTTATCCTGGCCAATTTCCAAGAGTAGAAGATGTTTTGCTATTTTAGAAATGTGAGTTGATATACAAAACTGATGTTTCTCCCCAATTGATCTTTTTTGACAATCAGCACATGTTGGAGAACTCACAGACACACACACACACACAACATCTAAGCGCTAATGCATTTCTGTAACATCTAAGCGCTAATGCATTCTGTAACGTGAGAGCTGAGTGAGACGATATAAATCCCCTCTGTGATGATGGTTTGACATTCCCAAGAAAAGCACTGTACTGTGCAAGGCGCACAAAATGACATTCACGGCACTGTTCTTTTACACCGCTTTGAAAGCGACATCACGTACTAGAACCGTAGAGATGATGATGGGAGATATGTCTGCACAGAGGGGAACGATCCACCGAGGCAACTAGCGAGGCAGCTATAGCTCGCGGCAGCAGAACGGTGTAATTGATCCCATCTGCCGGAATGAGAGCTATTCCGGGTGGGTTAATCACGTGTCCTCTGGGAAGCGCTTTAGTTTTTGGGACGCATGCAGCGAGTCAGCGTACTATTGCCAGTAGGCTAGTTAGTAGTCCTAGTTAGTGTACTTGGAACATATATCCACGGTAATGGCTAATCAACCGATAGGCTACAAAAAGTAGAACAATGTACGTGTTTTAAATTTTGGAAATGGGATAAAGAGACGTAAGAGCGCGCGCTCTCTGGCATCTACTGCTCGTGAAAACTTCGGAGACAAGAGATCTGCACCAGCTAGAATTGTGAGGCTGCAAAGTGTTCTGTATCCGTTACTGTTACCACCACAACAAGTCAAGTCATCTGAGCGCGGGCTGTCACTGTCTGCAAGAGTTCGAGGTAGGCTGGGTTACTATTTTTATTTACAGTCCTTATTTCTATTATGTTGAATAGCCTATGCTCTTTAAACGTCTATAATGTCTGGAGGGCGCGTGGAAATACGCACACGTAAATGCGTCGTGGATGCAAAATGATCATATCCCCAAACCGATAAATAATTATAGCAATTAAAATCATGCTGAGTTTAAATGAATGTGTGAACCAAATATATTAGCCTACGTGGGTGAATGTGTTATTGCGCGGACTCTAACCTACCCATAGAGCATGTGTGTCAGACAAAAATATTAAACATGTGACCACTCCAGTATTAACGTCACACCATGGAGCCAAAGGTGCCTTCAAATCTCCAACATAGTAGGTCAACATTAAATCATTAAATAATATTTAATAGTGAAGAAGTTACTACAGAACAATATTCAACCCTACTGAATAGTAGTAGTTTTACATTTACATTTAAGTCATTTAGCAGACGCTCTTATCCAGAGCGACTTACAAATTGGTGCATTCACCTTATGACATCCAGTGGAACAGTCACTTTACAATAGTGCATCTAAATCTTTATAATAGACATAGGACTTGATATTCTATACCAATTTGGTGGTATGCAACATCACATACATTCATTGTAGCCTCTGTGGCCGCTGGTAGGACAAGGGGATTTGAACCCCTGCTTTGTGTCTGGTCTTCCAAACGTCTTGGTTGGACTGGTCCTGGTTGTTGGACTGGTCCTGGTTGTTGGACTGGTCCTGGTTGTTGGACTGGTCCTGGTTGTTGGACTGGTCCTGGTTACTGGACTGGTCCTGGTTTCTGGACTGGTCCTGGTTGTTGGACTGGTCCTGGTTTCTGGACTGGTCCTGGTTGTTGGACTGGTCCTGGTTGTTGGACTGGTCCTGGTTACTGGACTGGTCCTGGTTGTTGGACTGGTCCTGGTTACTGGACTGGTCCTGGTTGTTGGACTGGTCCTGGTTGTTGGACTGGTCCTGGTTACTGGACTCGTCCTGGTTGTTGGACTGGTCCTGGTTACTGGACTGGTCCTGGTTACTGGACTGGTCCTGGTTGTTGGACTGGTCCTGGTTACTGGACTGGTCCTGGTTGTTGGACTGGTCCTGGTTGTTGGACTGGTCCTGGTTGTTGGACTGGTCCTGGTTGTTGGACTGGTCCTGGTTGTTGGACTGGTCCTGGTTACTGGACTGGTCCTGGTTACTGGACTGGTCCTGGTTGTTGGACTGGTCCTGGTTACTGGACTGGTCCTGGTTGTTGGACTGGTCCTGGTTGTTGGACTGGTCCTGGTTGTTGGACTGGTCCTGGTTACTGGACTGGTCCTGGTTACTGGACTGGTCCTGGTTGTTGGACTGGTCCTGGTTACTGGACTGGTCCTGGTTGTTGGACTGGTCCTGGTTACTGGACTGGTCCTGGTTGTTGGACTGGTCCTGGTTGTTGGACTGGTCCTGGTTGTTGGACTGGTCCTGGTTACTGGACTGGTCCTGGTTGTTGGACTGGTCCTGGTTACTGGACTGGTCCTGGTTGTTGGACTGGTCCTGGTTACTGGACTGGTACTGGTTGTTGGACTGGTACTGGTTACTGGACTGGTCCTGGTTGTTGGACTGGTCCTGGTTGTTTGGACTGGTACTGGTTGTTGGACTGGTCCTGGTTACTGGACTGGTCCTGGTTGTTGGACTGGTCCTGGTTTCTGGACTGGTCCTGGTTTCTGGACTGGTCCTGATCTAAGGATGACTTCTGTACTAACCTGTTCTGTCTGGCACTACAAGTGCAAATCTCATATAACAGTTTGTGACTCTCAACTCCCAGTGGAGGTCCATTCCTTTAGTGTGCGCATCCCAAATAGCACCCTATTCCCTATGGGCCCTGGTCAAAAGTAGTGCACTACATAGGGAATAGGAACTCTTAACAGCTGCCAACTTGCCGTCCTCCACTAGTGATGTCTTCATGTGACATCAGTGGTTAAAAAGACTGCTCTCTCTGGGATCTACTATGGAGCTGCTGGACAGTAGACATGGCCGTTAGCTAGGCGAATACAGCCGAGACAGTCATTTATCAATTACCTACAAGGAGAGCTGTCATCTCTGTATCTCTGGCTGGAGTATAATTATTAACCCAATAACCTATTCCTTCGGCTGTTACGGGGATATAGTGTCATTTAGGACAGAACCATAGAACCATTTCAAAATGTTTAATATAAATATTTATTTTGCTCCTTTGCACCCCATTATTTTTATTTCTACTTTGCACATTCTTCCATTGCAAAACTACCATTCCAGTGTTTTACTTGCAATATTGTATTTACTTTGCCACCATGGCCTTTTTTGCCTTTACCTCCCTTCTCACCTCATTTGCTCACATTGTATATAGACTTGTTTATACTGTATTATTGACTGTATGTTTGTTTTACTCCATGTGTAACTCTGTGTCGTTGTATCTGTCGAACTGCTTTGCTTTATCTTGGCCAGGTCGCAATTGTAAATGAGAACTTGTTCTCAACTAGCCTACCTGGTTAAATAAAGGTGTTCTCAACTAGCCTACCTGGTTAAATAAAGGTGTTCTCAACTAGCCTACCTGGTTAAATAAAGGTGTTCTCAACTAGCCTACCTGATTAAATAAAGGTGTTCTCAACTAGCCTACCTGGTTAAATAAAGGTGAAATAAATAAAAGAAACAAATGTCCAGTGTGCCAACCCAATAAGGGTGCCGTGTGCTCCATTTTGGAAGACTTGTGTTGCGTCTTGTGTTTTACGGTGGTGTTAGTCATCATTTAATAAGAGCAGGATAGACACACTTACATTTACATTCCATTTAAGTCATTTAGCAGACCCTCTTATCCAGAGCGACTTACAAATTGGTGCATTCACCTTATGACATCCACTTCGTATTTGGTTACAGATCATACACGCTTTAGAAAAGATTGAACGTGTCGTGTTCCTAACCCTGCCCAGACTAGCGCCTGTCAACAAACAGTGTTCTTCAGAGACGTTTGTCATATCCTTTGTTTGCCCAGGGAGATCCTAGTGACTTCAGTTTCAATGACAGGTGCTGCTCAGAGATGACTGTCTGTCTTTACGTCTCCATTGGCACCCTATTCCCTATGTAGTGCACGACATTTGACCAGGGCCCACATCGAGGGGGTACTTGTCAAAAAATTGTGCACTAAATAGGGAATAGGGTGCCAATTTAGAACACAGTCTTTGTCTCAAACTATAAGAAACCCATCGTAAGGAAATAGCTGTCTGTCTCTCAGCAGATGATGAAAGCTAGCTGTCAAGTCAGAATGTGGCATTTGGAAGGCAGGGCGGCAGGCCACCCTTATCTGTACATAAGAAGGCAAGGAGCCTCAGTCTGCAAACAGCATGTGGTCTAGCATGTTGTTTTTTCAGCTTTACATGTCAGTGTGTTGATGCTGGATAACTTAAGAAGCTTCCTGTCAGGAATTACGTTTTAAATACACCAATAAGTATGTATCTAGCCTGAGTGCCAGTCTATTTGTGCTATCGTGCCAACTCCTTGTCATGCCAAATATTTCTGAGACCAGGCTAGGATGTATCGTGATGTGCTTAAAATGTTCTGTTCCTTATTCATGTTAAATTGTACATGGACTTTTAGGCCTCTCCAAGCTATCCTCTGTTGCATATGTTGTACATGGACTTTTCCTCTGTATATCTGTTGCATATGTTGTACATGGACTTTTAGGCCTCTCCAAGCTATCCTCTGTTGCATATGTTGTAGATGGACTTTTAGGCCCCTCCAAGCTATCCTCTGTTGCATATGTTGTACATGGACTTTTAGGCCTCTCCAAGCTATCCTCTGTATAGCTGTTGCATATGTTGTACATGGACTTTTAGGCCTCTCCAAGCTATCCTCTGTATAGCTGTTGCATATGTTGTACATGGACTTTTAGGCCTCTCCAAGCTATCCTCTGTTGCATATGTTGTACATGGACTTTTAGGCCTCTCCAAGCTATCCTCTGTATAGCTGTTGCATATGTTGTACATGGACTTTTAGGCCTCTCCAAGCTATCCTCTGTATAGCTGTTGCATATGTTGTACATGGACTTTTAGGCCTCTCCAAGCTATCCTCTGTATAGCTGTTGCATATGTTGTACATGGACTTTTAGGCCTCTCCAAGCTATCCTCTGTATAGCTGTTGCATATGTTGTACATGGACTTTTAGGCCTCTCCAAGCTATCCTCTGTATAGCTGTTGCATATGTTGTAGATGGACTTTTAGGCCTCTCCAAGCTATCCTCTGTATATATGTTGCATATGTTGTAGCCTACACAAATCAAATCAAATCCATTTAATTTATATAGCCCTTCGTACATCAGCTGATATCTCAAAGTGCTGTACAGAAACCCAGCCTAAAACAATACAGTGCCTTGCAAAAGTATTCAAACCCTTGGTGTTTTTCCTATTTTGCTGCATTTCCACCTGTAATATAAATTGGATTTTTATTTGGATTTCATGTAAATTGACAAAATAGTCCAAATGGATGAATTGAAATGAAAAAAGACTCTTGCTAAAAAGAAAATCAACAACTAGAAAGTGGTGCGTGTATGTTTTTTTAGTTTTACCTTTATTTAACCAGGCAAGTCAGTTAATTAAGAACATATTCTTATTTTCAATGACGGCCTGGGAACAGTGGGTTAACTGGTCTAGGAACAGGCAGGTTAACTGGTCTAGGAACAGTGGGTTAACTGGTCTAGGAACAGTGGGTTAACTGGTCTAGGAACAGTGGGTTAACTGGTCTAGGAACAGTGGGTTAACTGGTCTAGGAACAGTGGGTTAACTGGCCTAGGAACAGTGGGTTAACTGGCCTAGGAACAGTGGGTTAACTGGTCTAGGAACAGGCAGGTTAACTGGCCTAGGAACAGTGGGTTAACTGGTCTAGGAACAGTGGGTTAACTGGTCTAGGAACAGTGGGTTAACTGGTCTAGGAACAGGCAGGTTAACTGGCCTAGGAACAGTGGGTTAACTGCCTGTTCAGGGGCAGAATGACAGATTTGTACCTTGTCAGCTCGGGGGTTTGAACTCGCAACCTTCCGGTTACTAGTCCTTCTGTAGCTCAGTTGGTAGAGCATGGCGCTTGTAACGCCAGGGTAGTGGGTTCGATCCCCGGGACCACCCATACGTAGAATGTATGCACACATGACTGTAAGTCGCTTTGGATAAAAGCGTCTGCTAAATGGCATATTACATTACTAGTCCAACGCTCTAACCACTAGGCTACGGTGCCACCCACTTTGCTATGAAGCCCCTAAATAAGATCTGGTGCAACCAATTACCTTCAGAAGTCACATAATTAGTTAAATAAAGTCCACCTCTGTCACATGATCTCAGTGTATACAGTAGGGCAAAAAAGTATTTAGTCAGCCACCAATTGTGCAAGTTCTCCCACTTAAAAAGATGAGAGAGGCCTGAAATTCTCATCATAGGTACACTTCAACTATGACAGACAAAATGAGAAAAAAAAATCCAGAAAATCACATTGTAGGATTTTTTATGAAGAGTCTGCAACACCACTAAGCAAGCGGCATCATGAAGACCAAGGAACTCTCCAAACAGGTCAGGGACAAAGTTGTGGAGAAGTACAGATCAGGGTTGGGTTATTAAAAAATCTCTGAAACTTTGAACATCCCACAGAGCACCATTTCATCCATTATTAAAAAATGGGAAGAATATGGCACCACAACAAACCTGCCAAAACTCACGGACCAGACAAGGAGGGCATTAATCAGAGAAGCAACAAAGAGACCAAAGATAACCTTGAAGGAGCTGCAAAGCTCCACAGTGGAGATTGGAGTATCTGTCCATAGGACCACTTTAAGCCGTACACTCCACAGAGCTGGGCTTTACGGAAGAAAAGTGGCCAGAAAAAGCCATTGCGTAAAGAAAGAAATAAGCAAACATGTTTGGTGTTCGCCAAAAGGCATGTGGGAGACTCGGCAAACATATGGAAGAAGGTACTCTGGTCAGATTAGACTAAAATGTAGCTTTTTGGCCATAAAGGAAAACGATATGTCTGGCGCAAACCCAACACATCACCCAGAGAACAACATCCCCACAGTGAAGCATTGTGGTGGCAACATCATTCTGTGGTGATGTTTTTCATCAGCAGGGACTTGGAAACTGGTCATAATTGAAGGAATGATGGATAGCGCTAAATACAGGGAAATTCTTGAGGGAAACCTGTTTCAGTTTTCCAGAGATTTCAGACTGGGACGGAGGTTCACCTTCCAGCAGGACAATGACCCTAGGCATACTGCTAATGCAACACAAGAGGGGTTTAAGGGGAAACATTTAAATGTCTTGGAATAGCAGAGTCAAAGCCCAGACCTCAATCCAATTGAGAATCTGTGGTATGACTTAAAGATTGCTGCACACCAGCGGAACCCATCTAACTTGAAGGAGCTGGAGTAGTTTTGCCTTGAAGAATGGGCAACAATCCCAGTGTCTAGATGTGCCAAGCTTATAGAGACATACCCCAAGAGACTTGCAGCTGTAATTGCTGCAAAAGGTGACTCTACAAAGTATTGACTTTGGAGGGGGGTGAATAGTTATGCATGCTCAAGTTTTCTGTTTTTTTTTTCGTCTTATTTGTTGTTTGTTTAGCAATAAAACATATTTTGCATCTTCAAAGTGGTAGGCATGTTGTGTAAATCAAATGATACAAACCCCCCATAAATCTATTTGAATAATTACAGGTTGTATGGCAACAAAATAGGAACAATTCCAAGGGGGGTGAATACTTTTGCAAGCCACTGTATGTGGCTGCAAGGATGGTGTGGTGTCCTCCAGGATGGTGTGGTGTCCTCCAGGACGGTGTCCTCCAGGATGGGGTGGTGTCCTCCAGGACAGTGCGGTGTCCTCCAGGATGGTGTGGTGTCCTCCAGGATGGGGTGGTGTCCTCCAGGATGGGGTGGTGTCCTCCAGGATGGTGTCCTCCAGGATGGTGTCCTCCAGGATGGTGTGGTGTCCTCCAGGATGGTGTGGTGTCCTCCAGGACGGTGTGGTGTCCTCCAGGACGGTGTGGTGTCCTCCAGGACGGTGTGGTGTCGTCCAGGACGGTGTTCAATCTCTTTCTCTCCATTCTCTCCTCATGGTGTCCTCTAATATACTTTTAAATGAGAAAAATACACTTCTGAGAGAGCAGGTTCATGCCATTCCTACGGCTGACCTCACCTGCTGTGCCAACTGTATTGCCAGACTGTGTTTGTGTGGTTACTACCGAGTACTATTCTCCTCTCAGGGTTATTATACGTTGAACAGTGGGGATGGAATAGCTGCAGGGAAGGACAGTCCTGTGGTGAGCGCTAGATAGGTGACGTGACTGTACATCACATCTACAACAACCAACAATGCCAAGAATGTGAGGAAATCATTGTGTCTCAAATGCCACCATGTTCCCTATATAGTATAGTGCACTATGAATGACTCCCTATTAACTATATACATTTGACCAGAGCCCGACAGGGTGCATTTTGGGAAGCAGCCCATGCAGGTTGGAAGCCATTATGTTGTTCGCTGTTCATCAGGGGTCTAATATTCAATTAGCGGGTCCTCATCTCAAGCTGTGCTCAACGTGTTGCTGAGTGGGAATGCAGAATACCTACGCAGACTGATTGATGAGCAGGGGAGCATACCCCAGTTTTCTTTATGCAGTTGGAGTGGAACAGAGAGAGAGAGAGAGAGAGAGAGACAGAGACAGAGACAGAGACAGAGACAGAGACAGAGAGAGAGACAGACAGAGACTCAAGACCCCAGAGACAGACAGAGGACAGTCATGCAGACAGAGAGAGACAGTGGGTCAGAGAGACAGACAGAGACAGAGACAACCAGAGACCACACCCCCACACAGAGGCATCATGCCCAGAGTGGGTCAGAGTGGGTTATAATGGGTCAGAGACCTCCCAGCCCCACACAGAGAAGTCCTGCCCATAGGGGACACAGAGAAGTCATGCCCATAGGGGACACAGAGAAGTCATGCCCATAGGGGACACAGAGAAGTCAGGCCCATAGGGGACACAGAGAAGTCCTGCCCATAGGGGACACAGAGAAGTCCTGCCCATAGGGGACACAGAGAAGTCATGCCCATAGGGGACACAGAGAAGTCATGCCCCCTCAGAAATAATAAGATTGACTTTTTGGGGGTTTGTTTGTTTTTTCTCTGAAATACTACACACAACTTAACAATTGTATAAAGTTGATTTTAGCCAGCCCAGATAGGTTCCCAACCTCATAACTAGCTGCCAAGAAGCCATTTCAGGCTATCAATCAAGTTAAGAGTAACGAGCTTGTCTAAATATTGTTGTGTCAATTCTATACAGGGTCACTCAAAAGTCAATCTTAAATGAATCATTTTTATAATCAGCATACTGGAGAGGTTCCAACCAACTCAATGCACCCAGAACACATGGCGATCAGGAGCTCTAATGGGGCAGTCCCGTTCGATCTCTCGTATACTGGTTACATATGCATAGTTCATAGGGTTGGTTCCGGCATGTGTCTGGCATCGTCTCCTATCTTAACTCATAGAACATATTCTGGGGGCGTTCTGCCAGATGGTCCTAAGGAGGGGGTCTTACCCCCCCCCCTCAGATTGTCTCGTCCACTTTTTGCCACCTCATATTTTTGTTGTGCATGGCTCCCTCGCCCCCCCCCCCAACAAACACTCTTATAATCAATAGCACGACCCCTTGACTCGGCTGCAAATGAACTCTCAGCCATGTCATGGCCCTCTCAGGCAGAAAGTATTTGCATTGCACTGTTCATTAGCATAACGAGTCAATTCAGTAGTAGGCTACAGGGCCGTAATTATAATATATATTGGGGGGGACATGTGGACTCCATGGCTACGGCTAACCTCCTGTGACGGTGAGAAGAATAAGGCTCCTCTATCCATGGTCGGGAGGCTATGTCAGCGGAACTGAGCTGTCACGCCGATTAATACCTAGCATAGTATTGTAGAGACAGACAGCAGTCACATCATCTTAGTAGACAGGAGGTCTGGACAGCCCCCCAGTAAGTAAGGTCCCTTGCATGACCCCCGCATAACTGTCGGTCACAGGGTGAAGGGAC